>NC_086449.1:726894847-727211847 GCF_028390025.1 Pseudophryne corroboree
GGTCGACATGGACACAGTCCAAGTGTACTGCGTTCCCTCGCATGGATCGCTGCGCTCGCCATGCTTCGGATACGGTGCCGCACTGCGCTCGGCACACTATTAAATTCCCCCTCCAGCTCCACTGGGATGGCAAAGTATGAAAAAGTCTGTTTTGGGGCAAAAATTCCTTAAAAACGCATGTCGGCATTTCAAATGTTGGTATTCTGACTATGGGGGTCATTCCGAATTGTTCGCTCGTTGCCGATTTTCGTAAACGGAGCGATTAAGGCAAAAATGCGCATGCGCATGGTACGCAGTGCGCTAAGTAATTTAGCACAAAACATAGTAGATTTACTCACGTCCGAACGAAGAATTTTCATCGTTGAAGTGATCGGAGTGTGATTGACAGGAAGTGGGTGTTTCTGGGAGGAAACTGACAGTTTTCTGGGAGTGTGCGGAAAAACGCAGGCGTGCCAGGATAAAATGCAGGAGTGTCTGGAGAAACGCGGGAGTGTCTGGAGAAACGGGGGAGTGGCTGGCCGAACGCAGGGATGCGTTTGTGACGTCAAACCAGGAACGAAACGGGCTGAGCTGATCGCAGTGTAGGAGTAAGTCTGGAGCTACTCAGAAACTGCTAAGAATTATTTATTCGCAATTCTGCTACTCTTTCGTTCGCAATTCTGCTAAGCGAAGATACACTCCCAGAGGGCGGCGGCCTAGCGTGTGCAATGCTGCTAACAGCAGCTAGCGAGCAAACAATTCGGAATGACCCCCTATGTCGGCATTTTGAACATGTCGGCATAATAAATGTCAGTATTGTGACCAGGTCGGTAAACGGCTGCTGGGATTATGACCGTCTGTATTGTGTCAGTCGGCAAATCAACTGCTACCCCTCTTAATAGACTACATTTAAGGAATTGGGGGTAGATTTACTAAAGCTTCTAAAAATAGACAAGTGGAGTGTTATTGCCCATAGCAAACAATCAGATTCTAGCTATCATTTCTTTACTGCATTTAAGAACAGGAGTAGGTAACTTGTAGCACTCCAACTGCTGTGGAACTACACATCCCAGCATGCCCTGCCACTGTCTTGCTGTTATGGAATGCTAAAACTGTGGCAGGGCATGCTGGGATGGTAAGTTCCACAGCAGCTGGAGAGCCAAGGTGGTCTACGCCTACTTGTCTATTTTACATTATGCTCCTATGCTCACATGAGAAAACTAAAGTCATCACAAATGGTTTAAACGCAGGCCTGCTGGAGTATAATAAAATATACATGAGTTTTATATATCATTTATGCACAGATTAGCCGAGCTGCATAAAATATCAAACTGAATTATTCAATAGCATTTGTTCTACCTGCAGCAAACAGTGTGGGGTTTTACCTTCAGCATCAGACCATCCAACCGGATATCAATGTGCTCGTCTGACTTAGAGCTGTCCTTCAGCTTGTACATGGCCATGAACTGGTCAACACTCTGCCTCAGATCCAGAATAAATTGGTTCAGCCACAGAATACTCCTCTGATCAACGGTTAACTGCAGTGCATTCACCTGTACATACAGGTTGGAGCTGGGAACTGAGGAGAAATGAAAAATCTGAAAGTTAGGAACATGGAGAAATGCATTATTATATATGCAATGGCATGGTCCCGCATTGATAACCTGGACAAAGGGGCTAATTCAGGATGGATCGCAAATAGCGATCCAACCTGGAATATTTACGATAGACCCGTGGGAGCATGCACAGAGCCCGTCCTGCGCATGAGACTGCATTTACTGCGGGCCTCCTGCGGGCGCAGCCAGGCTGTACCGGCAGGAGGCTACCCTATTTTTAGCAATCACGCTGAAATTGGGGTGTGACCGCAATTTCACCGTGCTCAATGGAGAGGGTGGCGGTAAGCACGCTGGGCGGCCTTGCCCTGTGATGGGCGACCCCCAGCATGCGATCAAAAGGACTGCAAATTCTGCTACTTAGCAGAGTTATCAATCCTCAATGAATCAGGTCCAAAGTTTAAGAAAATTAGTGGGGGGTTTTAGTCTACGTGAACTTCGCTGGATATATCCTATTCCTTTATTAAAAACATATGAAAAAAACAACAAACAATAAAAACAACTAGTGGTTCATTTTAAGGGTACAATAAAAACAAAGCTCAACCTGCATGAATGCTAGAAGTAACATGATTAATTGATGTCATGGCTAAACGTTTGAGGGTCTCTAGTTGCCCAGAAGCCCCTTCTCGCCAAGCGCTCAAATCATGACCACAATATCAGTGGTCTATAATAAGATTTTACTAGTGCTGTGGCCACAACATGCAGTACATGGAGATCTGAGCTGCTGCGGATGCCCAGTAGTCCAGTGCCCAATCAGCACATCATACTAGAGAGACCGAAGAGCAGCAGCCAGTCAGAATAGACAGGCATATTAACATGTGGTGGGAAAATGTGCACTTAGAAAGCTCAGTTCTGTCTCTCACTGGTTATATTATGTATGTAGGCATATTTTTTATGGGATGTTTAAACATTTGCTGACCACTTGTTATTTATATGAGAATAATATGTATGATACAGAAAGGTTTTTTTTTTTTTAGACTCTCTCCACTAAAGCCTATAGCATGGGTCTTCAACCTGTGGCCCTCCAGCTGCTGTGAAACTACATGTCCCAGCATGCCCTGCCACAGTTTTGCTATTAAGGTATGCTAAAACCGAGGCAGGGCATGCTGGGATGTGTAGTTCCACAGCAGCTGGAGGGCCACAGGTTGAAGACCCATGGCCTATAGTATAGACCATCTATAGTGTTAATTATTACTACTATAGTACATACACTATAGTCGGTAAGGGGATATTGGTGTATATTTAAGTTAAGATGCATTACATGCATTGCACTTTGTACGAGGTAGACTATAGCTTGTTCAGCACTAATTTCATTCACTCTAAAATTAGCTTTTGGAAGCCCCATCTAGAAATCCTGTGTTTGCCACTGGATATACTAGATTAAGCAATATAGTGTTACAGCAATGCAGGAACAAGCCAATGGGAAAACATTTCTGATGGTATAATGGGGCAGATGTATTAACATGGAGAAGGCATAAAGAAGTGATAAACCAGTAACAAGTGCAAGGTTATAAACGCACCAGCCAATCAGCTCCAATATGTAAATTAACCATTAGGAGCTGATTGGCTGATGCGTTTATCACCTTGCACTTATCACTGGTTTATCACTTCCTTATGCCTTCTCCAGGTTAATACATCTGCCCCTAAATTCATTGTTGTGTTATGTTACATTGTATATTAAAGCCTTGCACTGAAGGGGAAATTGATGTTCTTTTAAAATCACATTACTAATCATGTGCAACTTTGATAATTACTAATCATCCCGTCATTTACATGCCATCATGCATATTTTTGTGATATTGTTTAATACTGTACGTATTTCAGAGTAACGGATTTAAAAAAGGAAAATTTATACAATTACATACAGTATAATAACAGGAAATAGTTAAAGAAATTGGATTAAGAAAGTATTTGACAAGAACAGATGCAAAGAGTAAATTAGAAGCAATTTTCATGTGTACTGCTAACTCTATAAGTAGCGGCTACGTGAAAATGCTCTCACTAAAAGAGGAAGCCAGCGGCCTTTATAAGCCTTGTAGTGGTTATCTATAGGTTTCTCAATCTGAAGAAAAGAAATAATGCAATATAAAAAGCCTTACTGGGGAAACTCTTTCCATCAGGGAAATAATATTCAGTAAATTCAATATGAATTGCGGACATTTCCTGGGGAAGATACAAGCTCTTCTTATTGCAGGAAATCATCGTTTTGGGGGATGATCGGCACTGGTCTGCTGTGGACACCTGGAAGACAATTTAGAACATTCATGTTACATGAACTCAATGCTTCATAATATATATATTACGCTTTGTGTGAGACAGCGTAATGTTTGTATAGACTCAACAAACAAGGAGCGCTTATAAAATAACATATAATGCAATTTATTAAGAATTCATATAAAATAGCAATAATTACTGCATAAACATGTGTAACCAAAAATAAAAAACAATAGAAACAATCTAAGATGGCAGCGAATGAAGCATAGCAGTTTAGATGTAATATAAAATAAAGCTTAAATGAAATTAGCAGAGTTGTGGTCCATATATTGATAGTATAAAGCTGTTAAATCCAGAATCAGTGGGAAGGATTTTTTCCTAAAAGCATGAAGTCCACAGCTGTGAATAGAGTGGAGTGGGGACGTTATGCTCACCCCTGACCAAAGACAGAGCTAGTCTTTGTATAAACAGTCTATTTATCTCACACCATATGGAAGCTAGGAATGACCATGCAATGGTGCATAAGGGACTATTTTGAACTGCGCAGGTTCTGCATAATAATATATGCTAAAAACAATGGAGACCCCTAGTGCGCTTAGATACTAGTAGCAGCCCTTGGAAATCAGCAGACCCTTTCACCGTGATTCTAATATAACAAGTTGTGAGAAATTAATGATTCCACGTGGCGCCACTTAATACCTCTAGGATAAAGTTGTTGTTTTTTTTAAAACAATAAAATAACTTGTGCTTACACAAAAGGTAGAATTCGCCTCATACAAATGATTAAGAATAATAAGGATTCAAGCACTGAAAATACAGAAAACAAACAGGCATAGTGCAACACTGTTGAATAGAAAAAATATTTTTCTTGTTTTATTGGTCCCACTCCCATAGAAATGATAGGAAAACGCATATCAAAATCCAAAGGAAATCTAGAATCCTTGTTGATGGATTGGCTTCATACAGGTTTTCTTGTTAATCAACCTCTTAGGAAAAAGATACTCATAATAGTGCAACACTGTCTTATAATAGAGACAAGAAATGTAATAAAATGCACTCCCAAACATCAAATAAAAACAAACATGTAACATGTGCTGAAGGAAGCATAGGCTTCTGAGGAAGGACAGAGATCTGAAAGCGCTTAACCAGGGAGGTGTGTGCTGGCTAAGGACCAAGGAACTGGGGCTGCGACTTGGGACTGTCAGGAACACCGGAGTTATCGGAACTTTGGGTGATTATACCCCACGATTTCATCTTACAGTTGCCTATTTCCCTGGGAATATCTTCAGCACATGTTACATGTTTGTTTGATGTTTGTGAGTGCATTTTATTAAATTTCTTGTCTCTATTATAAGACAGTGTTGCACTATTATGAGTATCTTTTTCCTAAGAGGTTGATTAACAAGAAAACCTGTATGAAGCAAATCCATCAACAAGGATTCTAGATTTCCTTTGGATTTTGATATGCATTTTCCTATCATTTCTATGGGAGTGAGACCAATAAAACAAGAAAAAGATTTTTTCTTTTCAACAGTGTTGCACTATGCCTGTTTGTTTTCTGTATTTTCAGTGCTTGAATCCTTATTATTCTTAATCATTTGTATGAGGCGAATTGTACCTTTTGTGTAAGCACAAGTTATTTTATTGTTTAAAAAAACAACAACTTTATCCTAGAGGTATTAAGTGGCGCCACGTGGAATCATTAATTTCTCATAACCATATATGCATTAGGTTTTTGTTCTTTGTAATTGGACAATGGTCACAGCACCTCTTGTATTCATTATGCATCTCCCACATGTCAATAGGTCGCCAGTTTTGAAGTGGGCAGAGGTCCAGATCACTGGATTGATCGCAGCAGTTTTCAGGAGACGAGGAGTTAAACACACACACACTATATGAAGCTAAGCTACATACATCCAATTTGTTTAGTACTATTGGTGTGCTCAGCATGTTTTATTAGGGTGTGCAACCAGAGAGGTCTACAGAGGAATACTCTGCACCCAGTGGCGCATCTAGTGCTATTTTCAGGTGATCAACCCCCCCCCCCCCTCTTTTATCATTATGTTCCCCTAATCTCCCCTGTATTATCAATCCCCCCAAATCTATCACCTCACTTACCTATAACCATTTTATGCCACACAGTAGTGCCCCCAATTCAAATTATGCCAAATAAAGCCGGACAGTGTGTTTTATATAGTATATGTACAACTAGATTACCTGCAGCTACTGGACTGCTCCGTCCTCAGAACCTCTGGGGGAGGAGATAATTATGGGCAAAGTGAAGTAGGCACTGCACTGCTGTCTTGTGAGTCATTGATGGACTCATTCACTGACATTTCATCGGAATGCTGGCAGCAACCGTAAGTTTGTCGGCAAACTGAAGACACTGGGGTACATGTAAAAGACATATTGTGCCGCTATAGCTCTTCCTGCTTCACCTCTTTATCGTGACAAAGCAAGGTGCAATACTAACGAGACGTTTTAACATCTCGGCTGCCGGAGTAAAAAGAAAACCCTACTCCAGCGATCCCTGCCAGAGCCACAGCGCACCAATCTAGCGCTGATGCTCTGTATCTCACATCCTGGCCGGCTCCACTGTAAATGTGCGAGATCACACAGTCATCGCGAGAGCTATAATGTGCATCCCGGAACCCAGGAGCCACAGCAGGTTAGAATACATACCGGCCCCCTCAGGTAATACCTGCTGACATGTGGAAAAATGATAAACTGCAATTGTGCACTTATTGTTTTAAAATACATCCGGATGATTTTCCGTCATCATGCAATAGTATGGTGATGGCGAAATCGTTGTGTGTGCCGATAACAGAGAAAAGTGATTTTTTTTCTCTCTATCTGCTTTCATACATACTGAGCTCGTTGTGTCAAATACTGCTGATTATAGCGCAATTGACCTCTTCATAAAGAGGTGTCTTCATACATGTTTGCTGTAGTCACCAGGAACACCAGGACAGAGGAGAATCATCTACTGTAGCATGTGGTGTATAATTTGCTTCCATTTTTGCTGAAAATGCATCTTAGTTGCCACTCAATGTGACTAGGCTGCACAAGGAGACTGTGCTGACTAATTTGATATACAACACTTGTATGTGTGCGCAACTGAGTCTCTGAATCTGTATACACAGTGCTTCCAATTCAAGTTCTGTTCTGCTCCATATACAGACTCAGTCACACACAATATACAAGTGTCATACAGTATATCAAATTAATCAGCACAGTCTCCCCGTCAGCCTAGTCACATTGCTTTGCAACAAAGATGCATATTTGGCAAAACATGATGTCCGATGTTAGCAGAGCTGCATCTCGCAGTGGGTGGCGCATTGAGGCCAGATGTAGGTGGATGCATCTGTACATCACCCTCATTGTCCGATATTAAAGTGTGCCTGGGCACACCAGACACAAGGTATGGCCAATCTGTGGCTCTTCAGTTGTGTAACTACAAGTCCCAGAACACCCTGCCACAGTTTTGCTATTAGGGAATGCTAGGATGTGTAGTTTTACACCAGCTAGAGAGCGACAGGTTGGCCAGGCCTACCCTAGATCCTATGTGCACCTGCAGGATACCTGGGGTTACTAGCGTATTATTAGTAGCACTGATATTCAATGTTTCCGTTGATTAAAACATTTCAGATTGTGGTATTACGTTTTATCTTTATCAACAGAATAAGCTCAAATCTGAGGTATCTACATAGGCGTTTCTATAATGGGTGCAGTGTGTGCGGTGCCCACGGGGGCACACCCTGCACCCATATATTAAACTTATCCCTCTGGAGTCTCGTGGAGGCAGCCCGGCAGTGCAGACACAAATCACTTGGAAAATGGCGGCGCCGTCATTTCAGAGTGATTTGCGCATGCGCACTGGAGATGTCCCTGGGAGAAAGGCATGTACGCCATGTTCCCGGAGACCTGCGCATGCGCAGTAAACTCTGGCATTACGTCATAGTCTACTTGCTGCCGGAAAGGAGGGGGCCCCGCAACAGAGGCTGCACGCAGGTCCCCTCCTCTCTTAACACAACCCTGGGCATCTAAGTTGCTTTCTGCTACCTAGCTTTAGAAGCACAGCTCCAATAACCCCCGCCTTATACACCTACTTGCCACTGCCTGACCTGAGGGGCAGTGGGAACTATGCTAACTGTGCATTGTCTCCCATATTAAGGAGATCCAGGGCCAGATAAACAGCCACATGGGCCTGGGGCTGAAAAAGGTCAATGGACTATTGTGAGAAGTAAATGTGCGGTGACCAGTGCAGTGTGGGTGTGACCAGTGCAGTGTGGGTGTGGCCGGTTCCACGCGTGTGTGTGTGTGTGTGTGTGTGTGTGTGTACACCCACACACTATTAGTTTCAATATCTCTTTAAATATGTAAAAGAAAAAATAAGAATTTACTCACCGGTAATTCTATTTCTCGTAGTCCGTAGTGGATGCTGGGGACTCCGTAAGGACCATGTGGAATAGACGGGCTCCGCAGGAGACTGGGCACTCTAAAGAAAGATTCAGTACTATCTGGTGTGCACTGGCTCCTCCCTCTATGCCCCTCCTCCAGACCTCAGTTAAGGAAACTGTGCCCGGAAGAGCTGACACAACAAGGAAAGGATTTTGGAATCCAGGGTAAGACTCATATCAGCCACACCAATCACACCGTACAACTCGTGATAACTATACCCAGTTAACAGTATGAACAACAACTGAGCATCACTCAACCGATGCTACATAACCATAACCCTTTGTTAAGCAATAACTATATACACGTATTGCAGAAAGTCCGCACTTGGGACGGGCGCCAAGCATCCACTACGGACTACGAGAAATAGAATTACCGGTGAGTAAATTCTTATTTTCTCTAACGTCCTAGTGGATGCTGGGGACTCCGTAAGGACCATGGGGATTATACCAAAGCTCCCAAACGGGCGGGAGAGTGCGGATGACTCTGCAGCACCGAATGGGCAAACACAAGGTCCTCCTCAGCCAGGGTATCAAACCTGTAGAATTTTGCAAAAGTGTTTGAACCCGACCAAGTAGCAGCTCGGCAAAGCTGTAATGCCGAGACCCCTCGGGCAGCCGCCCAAGAAGAGCCCACTTTCCTTGTGGAATGGGCTTTCACCGATTTCGGCTGCGGCAATCCCGCCGCAGAATGAGCCTGCTGAATCGTGTTACAGATCCAGCGAGCAATAGTTTGCTTTGAAGCAGGAGCACCCAGCTTGTTGGATGCATACAGGATAAACAGCGAGTCAGTCTTCCTGACTCCAGCCGTTCTGGTTACATAAATCTTCAAAGCCCGGACTACGTCCAGCAACTTGGAGTCCTCCAAGTCACGAGAAGCCGCAGGCACCACAATAGGTTAGTTCAAATGAAAAGATGACACCACCTTTGGCAGAAACTGCGGACGAGTCCGCAATTCTGCCCTGTCCATATGGAAAACCAGATAGGGGCTTTTACATGACAAAGCCGCCAATTCTGACACACGCCTAGCTGAAGCTAAAGCCAACAGCATGACCACTTTCCACGTGAGATACTTTAGTTCCACGGTCTTAAGTGGCTCAAACCAGTGGGATTTCAGGAAATCCAACACCACGTTAAGATCCCAAGGTGCCACTGGTGGCACAAAAGGGGGCTGAATATGCAGCACTCCCTTAACAAACGTCTGAACCTCAGGCAGTGAAGCCAGTTCTTTTTGAAAGAAGATGGATAGGGCCGAAATCTGGACCTTTATGGACCCTAATTTCAGGCCCATAGTCACACCCGACTGTAGGAAGTGCAGGAATCGACCCAGCTGGAATTCCTCTGTAGGGGCCTTTCTGGCCTCACACCAAGCAACATATTTTCGCCATATACGGTGATAATGCTTTGCTGTCACGTCCTTCCTAGCCTTTATCAGCGTAGGAATAACTTCATCCGGAATGCCCTTTTCTGCTAGGATTCGGCGTTCAACCGCCATGCCGTCAAACGTAGCCGCGGTAAGTCTTGGAACAGACAGGGCCCCTGTTGCAACAGGTCCTGTCTGAGAGGCAGAGGCCATGGTTCCTCTGTGAGCATTTCTTGCAGTTCCGGGTACCAAGTCCTTCTTGGCCAGTCCGGTACAATGAGTATTGATTTCACTCTTCTTTTCCTTACGATTCTCAGTACCTTGGGTATGAGAGGAAGAGGAGGAAACACATAGACCGACTGGAACACCCACGGTGTTACCAGTGCGTCCACAGCTATCGCCTGAGGGTCCCTTGACCTGGCATAATACCTTTTTAGCTTTTTGTTGAGGCGGGACGCCATCATGTCCACCTGTGGCAGTTCCCACCGACTTGCAATCTTCGTGAAGACTTCTTGATGAAGTCCCCACTCTCCCGGGTGGAGGTCGTGCCTGCTGAGGAAGTCTGCTTCCCAGTTGTCCACTCCCGGAATGAACACTGCTGACAGTGCTTGCACGTGATTCTCCGCCCAACGAAGAATCCTGGTGGCTTCCGCCATCGCCACTCTGCTTCTTGTGCCGCCCTGGCGGTTTACATGAGCCACTGCGGTGATGTTGTCTGACTGAATCAGCACCGGTTGGTTGCGAAGCAGAGGCTCCGCTTGACTCAGGGCGTTGTATATGGCCCTTAGTTCCAGGATATTTATGTGCAGACAAGCCTCCTGACTTGACCACAACCCTTGGAAGTTTCTTCCCTGAGTGACTGCCCCCCATCCTCGGAGGCTCGCATCCGTGGTCACCAGGACCCAGTCCTGAATGCCGAACCTGCGACCCTTGATAAGGTGAGCACTCTGCAGCCACCACAGAAGAGACACCCTGGCCCTGGGGGATAGGGTGATCAGCCGCTGCATCTGAAGATGCGATCCGGACCACCTGTCCAACAGATCCCACTGAAAGGTCCTCGCATGGAACCTGCCGAAGGGAATGGCTTCGTATGATGCCACCATCTTTCCCAGGACTCGCGTGCAGTGATGCACCGACACCTGTTTCGGTTTAAGAGGTCTCTGACTAGAGTCACGAACTCCTGAGCCTTCTCCGCCGGGAGAAACACCTTCTTCTGGTCTGTGTCCAGAATCATGCCCAGAAAGGGCAGACGCGTCGTAGGAATCAGCTGCGATTTTGGGATATTCAGAATCCAGCCGTGCTGTTGCAACACTTCCTGAGAGTGTGCTACGCTGATCAGCAACTGCTCTCTGGACCTCGCCTTTATGAGGAGATCGTCCAAGTATGGGATAATTGTGACTCCTTGCTTTCTCAGGAGCACCATCATTTCCGCCATTACCTTGGTAAATATTCTCGGTGCCGTGGAGAGCCCAAACGGCAACGTCTGGAATTGGTAATGACAGTCCTGTACCACAAATCTGAGGTACTCCTGATGAGGTGGATAAATGGGGACATGCAAGTAAGCATCCTTGATGTCCAGAGACACCATCAAATCCCCCTCTTCCAGGCTTGCAATGACCGCTCTGAGCGATTCCATTTTGAACTTGAATTTTTTCATATAAATGTTCAGGGATTTTAAATTCAAGATGGGTCTGACCGAACCGTCCGGTTTCGGTACCACAAACATAGTGGAATAGTAACCCCTTCCCTGTTGAAGGAGAGGAACCTTTACAACCACCTGCTGGAGGTATAACTTGTGAATTGCTGCCAGCACTACCTCCCTTTCCATGGGGGAAACTGGCAAGGCCGATTTTAGGTAACGATGAGGGGGCGTTACCTCGAATTCCAGTTTGTATCCCTGAGACACAACTTGTATAGCCCAAGGATCCACCCGTGAGCGAACCCACTGGTGGCTGAAATGTCGGAGACGCGCCCCCACGGCTCCTGGCTCCGCCTGTGGAGCCCCAGCGTCATGCGGTGGATTTAGTGGAAGCCAGGGAGGACTTTTGTTCCTGGGAACTAGCTGCGTGGTGCAGCCTCTTTCCTCTACCCCTGCCTCTGGCAAGAAAGGATGCACCTCTGACTTTCTTACTCTTTTGCGAACGAAAGGACAGCATTTGGTAATACGGTGCTTTCTTAGGCTGTGGCGGGACATAAGGCAAGAAATTTGACTTCCCAGCCGCAGCTGTGGAAACTAGGTCCGAGAGACCGTCCCCAAACAATTCTTCACCCTTATAAGGTAAAACCTCCATGTGTTTTTTTAGAGTCGGTATCCCCTGTCCATTGCAGAGTCCATAAGACCCTTCTGGCAGAAATGGACATTGCGTTTACTCTAGAGCCCAGCAGGCAAATGTCCCTCTGGGCATCCCGCATATATAGGACCGCGTCCGTGATATGTACCAGGGTCATTAGAACAGAGTCCCTGTCCAGGGTATCTAACTCCTCAGACAGAGTATCCGTCCATGCTGCTACCGCACTACACATCCAGGCCGAAGCAATTGCTGGCCTCAGCAGCGTACCAGAATGTGTGTAAACAGACTTCAGGATAGCTTCCTGCTTTCTATCCGCAGGATCCTTTAGGGCAGCCGTATCCTGAGACGGCAGGGCCACCTTCTTAGATAAGCGTGTCAACGCCTTGTCTACCCTGGGGGAGGATTCCCAGCGTAACCTGTCCGTTGGCGGGAAAGGATATGCCATCAGCAATCTCTTGGAAATTACTACCTTCCTATCAGGGGAATCCCACGCTTTTTCACTCATGTGACGGGGGAAAAGCCACTTCTTGCTTTTTCTCCCCATACATATAAATCCTCTTGTCAGGGACAGGATTTTCCTCAGAAATGTGTAACACATCCTTCATTGCCACAATCATGTAGCAGATGGCTTTAGTCATTTTAGACTGCAACTTTGCATCATCGTCATCGACACTGGAATCAGATTCCGTATCGACGTCTGTGTCAACTAACTGGGATATTGGGCGCTTTTGAGACCCTGACGGCCTCTGCGCTGTGGGAGCAGGCATGGGTTGAGACCGCGACTGTCCCAAGGCTACAGCTTTATCCAATCTGTTATGTAAGGAGCTTACATTATCATTTAACACCTTCCACATATCCATCCAATCAGGTGTCGGCCCCGTCGGGGGCGACACCACATCTATTTGCACTTGTTCTGCCTCCACGTATCCTTCCTCATCAAACCTGTCGACACAAGCGTACCGACATACCGCACACATACAGGGAACGCTCTGACTGAACACAGGACCCCACAAAGGATTTTGGGGAGACAGAGAGAGAGTATGCCAGCACACACCCCAGCGCTATATAACCCAGGGATTACACTGTACCTTAGTGTTTACCCAGTAGCTGCTGTTTTTATAAAAAAAAAAAAAATATATATATATATATATATATATATATATATATATATATATATATATATATATATATATATATATATATCTGCGCCTAAATTTATGTGCCCCCCCTCTCTTTTTTACCCTCTATTGCACCTGTATACTGCAGGGGAGAGCTTGGGGAGCGTCCTTCCAGCGGAGCTGTGAAGAGAAAATGGCGCTGGTGTGCTGAGGAAGAAGGCCCCGCCCCCTCAGCGGCGGGCTTCTGTCCCGCTTCTCATGTGTAAAAATGGCGGGGGCTCGCACATATATACAGTGCCTGACTGTATATATGTATACTTTTGCCATCAGGTATCTTAATTGCTGCCCAGGGCGCCCCCCCCTGCGCCCCGCACCCTACAGTGACCGGAGTGTGTGGGTGTGCTGCGGGAGCAATGGCGCACAGCTGCAGTGCTGTGCGCTACCTTAAGTGAAGACAGGAGTCTTCTGCCGCCGATATCGATGTCTTCTTGCTTCTGCTGCTTCTGTACTTCTGGCTCTGCGAGGGGGACGGCGGCGCGGCTCCGGGAACGGACGATCAAGGTTAGGTACCTGTGTACGATCCCTCTGGAGCTAATGGTGTCCAGTAGCCTAAGAAGCGCAACTTAGCTGCAGTGAGTAGGTTTGCTTCTCTCCCCTCAGTCCCACGTAGCAGAGAGTCTGTTGCCAGCAGAAGCTCTCTGAAAATAAAAAACCTGACAAAATACTTTCTTTTCTAGCAAGCTCAGGAGAGCCCACTAGGAGCACCCAGCTCTGGCCGGGCACAGATTCTAACTGAGGTCTGGAGGAGGGGCATAGAGGGAGGAGCCAGTGCACACCAGATAGTACTGAATCTTTCTTTAGAGTGCCCAGTCTCCTGCGGAGCCCGTCTATTCCCCATGGTCCTTACGGAGTCCCCAGCATCCACTAGGACGTTAGAGAAATTGCATTATAGTTTAATACTTATGACCAACCATGTGGCCATCTGGGTGGCCGATCACCATCATGTTGTTATGATGATGGACCTATTTTTATGTGGAGGCCTGGATCTGTAGCTCCATCAGCCACATTATTAAACTGGCCTGAGGTGATCACAGTGACAGAGCAAGATATGAAGAATCTAATAGCAGGAGCTACTCCTGGTTTAAGACCACACTGTCCCTGGTGTCTCACTTAATGGCAGGAACTCCACTGTCCATCTCAAAAGAAATATACCTTGTGTGCAGGTGAGTACAAAGCAGAGCAGGTGAATAGTATACTGTATATCACCAATTAATACCATGTAAAAAGCAAAACACAAAAGCATAGCAATTAACAGGACAGCGGAAGTGATCATAAAGCAGTATAAGAAGGCTTTATGTCCCGTTGGGATGGCGGACTTGGTATTGGACATCCCTCTCCCTCTGGTGGAACAGTCACACATCACATATTATTTAAACTAAAGAAATTGTCATGCACTGTCACTTACTTGGTAAATGTTAAAATCAGCTAGTCTAACTACAAAGGAACTGGACATTAGTTTGGAAATGGACTCCTCTAATGACGTTGTGGGAGAGGTTCCTTTAGCACTGGACTCAGAACCTGTAAACACAAACAATACTGCAATTTAGGAGTGACAGGAATGCACAGCAAATAGAGAAGGTGGTATTCACAGAGAATTGGCGTGAGTGATTAAACAAATACAGCTGAACTGTGAACTTCAGTCTGAACCTAAAGGTGGGTGCACACTTGCTGATAAAGTAAACATCGTCGCTTATTTTGCCATTCCTGAGCGACGTCGTTTACCATATCGATTAGTGTGCCCAACGACGAGCAATGCACGGCCCCATGGGCCATTAACGACCCTCGCTGTCGGCCGTGCATGCAGCTCAATTTGGACTGTCATCCAAAAACTGCATGCACGTCACTGAGCGATATCGTTTACATATTACTCAGAGTGTATGCACTGCCGACGACCACCCTGGCAGGGAAGGGAACACACTAGGCGCCGTCGCTCTAAGAGCACATCCCCTAGTGTGTAGCCGCCCTAAGTCTGCACTGGTTGATATGGAGTTACATATGGAGCTTTTGGTACATATTAGTTACAATATCAATGGTTAATTCCAGTTTTATGAATATATACACTTAACAAATATGCACTGTTTTCTCAAGGGCTTGTCCATCTCACAACAGTCCACCATATTTCTCCGCTGTCTCTGGCTTACAGCCTGTGCTGTAAACTAGAAGAGGTCATCAGTGCAACTGCGAGTGGGAGATTCATACGTAAGGTGCCCATACACTAGACGACCTGTAAGGGATAATTTATCTTTAATGATTTCCCTTGAACTCCCCCGGCGACTCATCGGCAGTCCTTAGCAAACGATATAGTACAATGCACATAAGATATATCTAACATCAAGGAGCATGCTGTCGTTGACTGTAGCCTCACATCTTCCCTGCAGCAGGGAAGATCAGAAGCTCCGACCAGCGGGACTGCACATTGTGATGGTTATCGTTCATGGACACTGAACAATCTGCACGATTTGTATTTCCGATCCATCGAAAACGTTCAAATCGTTCATAATAACGTCTAGTGTAAGGGGACCTTTAGGCTAAAAGAAGGTATCTTCTGATTTGACCAGAGGTTTGGCCAGGCCAATCAGGAGACAAATTATCTACATGCCCTTCTTAGCCACTTGAACGGATAGTATGCTCTGGATCCACAAGCTGGAGTGTCATCCAAAGGTGTATAAAACCTTTGCGTCTAACAAATAGGAGGTCTATTTACTAAGCCTTGGATGGAGATAAAGTGGACGGAGATAAAGCACCAGCCAATCGGCTCCTAACTGTCATTTTTCAAACCCAGCGTGTGACATGGCAGTTAGGAGCCGATTGGCTGGTACTTTATCTCCAGCGACTTTATCTCCATCCAAGGCTTAGTAAACAGACCCCTAGGGGTCTATGTACTAAGCCTTGGAGAGACAAAGTGGGCAGAGATAAAGTACCAGCCAATCAGCTGTGGTACAGGCTGTGTTGGAAAAATGACAGTTAGGAGCTGGTTGGCTGGTACTTATCTCCAGCCATGACATCTAGATGTTTCTTTCTTTCTACAATATTCCCCCAGAAAACAGAGGTCACCAGAGGGCGGGGCATAATAACATGAAGCAGAGAAGTCTGTTCCCAGTGCCCTCACCTGAGTGCCCATACTGCTGGGATACAGGTTTAGACGGAGACCCAGAGCCGTGATCTTTCACCGCTTGTTTCAGCATGTCTACATTACATTTAAACTCCTGAAGCAGCTCCTGTGCCCAGGAACATCTGGTCTTTGTGGCATCCCCGTAGTACATCCAGTGGCTGCAGCTGTCTCCTGTGAACACAGAGCCGTGGCAGATTGTCAGAATGGATAAAGCAGGATTTACTGCATTAGAGACTACACAGGCACACTGGGGATGGCGTTTTCATTGCAAAGTTTAACTCTGTATTTAATGAACTACACAGATTACAATGAACCAATATTTTTTTTGCACTGCATACTCAAAAAACGTAAACCCTGTCTTATTTTGACTGTTTATTAGTTTGATCATTCTATTTAAATTCAGACAGCTTTTGTGTGAAAGCATTTTAGATGGTGTCCAGGGGTGTCACAAACTTTTTGGTTGGGGGGGGGGGGGGCAAGATATAATATAATTTTGGCGTCCTGGCACACCACCTACCAGATGACAGATATATCTATATATCTATCTATACAGGTACACCACCAAATTTCTGGCAACCGATAATCCGGAACCTCTTAATCCAGACAATTTTGCTTTGTCCGGATTAAAAGGGGTTAGGGACGTCTTTTAATCCGGAAAATTTTCTGCGCATGGGCGTAACACGCAATATGTGCAAGTGTCAGTGGGTACAGCTTCCGCAGACAATGCAAGGTGACATGGCAAGCATCTGTGGGGTTATGGCGTCCACTGTAGCATATATTTTACTATTTATTGCTTTAGAAATGTTCTGAAGGTGCAAAATGAGTAAAAAACGATTCCACCCTTAATCTGGCAAAATCAATAATCTGATAATCCGGCACGACACTGGAACCGAGGATGCCGGAAAAACGGTGGTGCATACACAGATATTTATGTAAACAGCAGCATAGGGGACAATATGGGGAATGCAGATAATAGTGTCTTCGAAGAAAAATACAACTTTAAGGGGCCCATTTATTGTTTATTGAGGTTTAGATTCAATAAATAGAATTTCTTATTTCCGCTATTCGGGTAGTAAGAAATTAATTTTCGCCCAGATGTATTAAAAATCACATCCAGGAACAGACGCTCCGATACGAAACCATCCCAGCAATGTATAAACTAAAGTGATTGCATCAGGGATAAGTTTACTTTATGCTGTGGACCTACTGCATATGTGTGAGCATTGACAGGGCATGCACCAATGGCTGATACCGTGGAGGGATCCATACAATCCCTCTCCTGGTAAGTTCTGTGATATGTAGCCCATAGGCTATAATGGCTATGTGGTGGTGTGCAGTTTGTCCACACGTTTTATGATTAGCAGCCACTAACACTGGTTTTACCCATCACTTTGACCATAATTAATTTGATCCTGGACCACCAACCTGTGAGACCCCTACATGTGTCCCGAAGCACCCCACGAGCCTACGCACACAGTTTGGGAACCACTGACTTAATGAATAATTAATATTTTGCCTCTCCTCAAGTTACGCTACGTAAAAAAAAAATGTCATCAGTTTCCAAAGAGATGCCCAGAAAAAAAAAAAAGTACAGATTTTCAGATCACATACGAACCTTCCCTGTGATATGGATAATAGTCCACGGTCAGCTGACTGAACGATAACTGCATTGCGCCTCCAGTAATTCTCCAGTCCAACACTGCAACATAATGGTTCATTTATACGTAATTGCATCATTATGGCCTACAGTACACATAATCATCATCATATTCACAGCTTTGATTGTATCAGATATGTTGACATATAACAAGATCACTGTTGTCAACCTGTCAGTGAGCTGTCACACTTCAAATTAAATGGCTCGGAAACAGGGCAGCAATTCAAATAATACCTGGTTTGAATTCAAATCTTAACAAAATCTTAATTACACAACTGTCTAAACAATTAGCAGAAACAGTGTAAGTAAAAATATAAAGTGTCATATATAACAACAAATATTTGCAGGATATCCTCCGAGAATATCATCTGGATGTTTGTATGTGGTCCACCATTTTAAATTGCGAAAGCAGCTCCCAATGTAATCTACGATCTACACTTTTCAACATTTACAAGGAGAGAGATACGTAGGATCCAGGTCTGAATATCTGGGGGGAAAATAGGGTACCACACACTGCTGCAAATATTGCCCTGACCTGGGGTTCCCAGATCTCATTTAGCACAGGGCCCCCACAAGCCTTAGTCCCGCCCTGCTTAGGATTCCTCACTGAAAATGGGCGCTCACACAAGTGCAGTCTGACAAATACACAGGCACATTAGTGCGGCCATTCTTGAACCGGGAAATAAAATGATCGCTTATTAGCGACCACTTTACATTTACACATTGCAGGGACAGGCTCCTTTTGGCCTGCTCACCACAAATAAACACATGTTAAATGCAAACGCGATTTACACAATTTGTTACTAGTGACTGTATTATGTGTATTACACAAATATGGGCAGGGCAAGGTACGTATAAAATACATGAGTACACATGTAACTGCTTATAGAGACAAAGGTTTCTATTTTTAGACCTATTTACATGCGATGTACTAGAATCAATAACACCAGTAAAATGCATGGATTTAATTCCAGTTTAGTTATGCTGAGGAGCAATTACTACAGCATCAATATTTTATTTATATGGCGCCACAAGGGATCTGCAGTGCCACACAAAAGGAATTTTATATACAAGTAACATTACTGGAGCACAAATATAGACAAGATCACAAATTACACTTATACATAATTACAACCCACAATTTACATAAGTACATAGCGACTACAAAAGGAGGCTTGGGAGGCAAAGTACGGAATGCACATGCGCCAAATTGCGCCGAGCTTCAAAGTGACAGCTATAAATACAGGACCAATGGGTGGATTTGTTTATCTGAGGAAGCCGCTGAATGTTGACAGAAGGTGGAGAAACGCGTTACACTAAACCCTAGTAATCTGGAAGAAGCACTATCCATCTGCCATAATTATTTACAAAGTATCTTTAAACAGTGAGCGTTATGGGTCTTATTCATAGATGGACACAGCCACTGCGTGCCGCGTCCAAAGGGACTGCGCGTACATGACCCTTCTCTATTCAATCACATACCAGAAGGATTCTAATTGACAGTCAATGGGCATCCGTGGGCGGCAATGCAGCATGGGGGGGAAGAGGGCAGGAAACGCAGGCATATCATGGCCATTTTTGGGGTCGGCTGATGACGCAGCTTGTGTTTCCTGTGATAGGAAACACAGTGGCGGTACCCCTGCCTACCTCTATTCGATGTGATTGCAATTTAACTGCAATTGTTTTCGTGGGGCGGCCCCCAGCAAGTGAGTAGAATGATCACTCAACACTGAATAACCCCCTATACTCTGACTGCTTGGGATATTATCACCAAGCAACCAGCAACATTGGTAAGAACAGTAGTTCTATACCCACCCTGGACTGTCACTGTATGAAAGAGGTTTGCACAGGAAGCATTGTATATGACCTGTTGGAGAAATTATTTCCACCAAGCTGCATATTTGGCAACACCACAAGCAGTAAAAAAGTTATTTATTAAGAGATCTGCACACAGTATGATATATTAATAGTGTGTAACGTTTATGCACTGTTATATGAAGCGACTTATAGAATTAATACATATAAAAGGCAGTATAAGTGCTTGTGAATTGGAGAGTAAAAGAGAAGAAAAGGAAACAAAAAGAAAAAAAGAAAAAAAACACAACCAAGTAGTAATAAATGTTTTGGAGAAAAAAAAAAAAAAAGTCCTAAAGTTTGTTTTTTTCCACTTTATTACTCATTGGTTGGTTGTTTTTTCTTTTTCTCTCCAATTCACAAAGGCATATTTTGCCTTTTACACATCATGTTATATTGAGTGCCCTAACAAGTTTGTGGTTGCAAAGACTAACCCTTTAAAATGTAAGGGTTTAACATTACTAATATAAGAGCTTATTAAAAAGACTGGACCAGCACCGCACTAACTGTATGCTACCAGTGTCGAACTGGGACATGAAAGGCCCACGGGGGGATGCAGTAATAGGGGCCCATACTTAGGGGTGTGGTCAGCCTACAAAGGGGGTGTGGCCAACCCCCACCGATGTTTGAAATACACAATAGACTGGTGCAGTGTAATGCAACATATCTACCATGTATAATACAAGTGCACAGTCTGGAACCTGATCCCTAGAGGAATGAGTGGGCCCCCAGGCAGTGGGGCCCACCGGTGGTTTCCCCTGTACCCTTGTGGGCCAGTCCGACCCTGTATGCTACCTTATACAGCCACTATTGGAATAGACAGGTTTGAATTAAGAGCTCTTATTAACGAAATTCAGATAAGCACAGACTAATCTGATCAAACTGAGAGGAACATGTGTTTGCAAATATTTAATTGAGAGCTGTCAGAATCAGAAAATAGCCTGGATGACATGTTAAGATCTCCGCCTACCACTAAAAAAATCTACATCCGTACATTACAGAATGCTCAACTCACCCATGGACCACTCTACTGTACAGTCGGGTATGACACAATGGCTCTCGGACTTCCCGACACCCACCTGTGACATTTTACTGAAAGGGGTCAATCCTATTAGCCATGATGATATCGCAAGTACAAATCATCGCAACAACAACCACACTTTGCAACTGCCCAAATTCGCACAAAAGTACTCGCTGCCCCCTCCAAGAACCTTGGTGCGAATTCAGCCCAAAACCAGCCCACGAAGGGTGCAAGATCAGTTGCTGTTGCTGGCATTTAAATGCCACGGCAACGGCACACTGCACCCTTTCAGCTCTTGTCGATTATTACCCTCTGCTAAATACCATGAAATGTTCATTATATCATTCACAGAGCTTATTATTCACCGAACAGGCAATATTTAGCAGGAATGACCGACTCTGATGAGTGTTGTAAATGTCGTGCCCCAAAGGCAGGCTTATTACACTGCTTTTGGGCCTGCCCAATGCTCCGCAGGTTTTGGCTACAAATTAGAAAAGTAGACTATTGAACATTTGGTAAATTATCTCCCCTTTACATCCGAATGGGCGATTTTTGGGATTACCCCCAACAATCAGAGAATTACAAAAAGATGCAAAAAATTTATCCTAGCTATAAGTGAAGCAGCCGTAAAGCTATTTTACAAACATGGATCCTTCCTAGTCCTCCTGCACTGGCTTTATTTAAATGGAAATTGCACCATCTTTTCCAGATGAACTGGTTGGAGACAACATTACAAAAAGATAAACTAGTTGGGAAATTCTCTGAGTTCCTACATTGCTCCCCTACCCACAAATTACCAAGGCAGGATTAGAAACTCCTTTAAATATACAGAATGGTATGAGACAAGGCTGTTATTGTTGGTCCTTTCTATTGTGTTGAAGACATAGCGCATTGGCGGGTGTGTGTGTGTTGGGGGGAGTGTGTTTGGGCCCTGATCTCCTCGCACACCTAGAGGGGCGATAGCAGTTATTTTATATCCAGTGGTGCAAGTAGAAATTTTTCTTAGTGGTACTGAAAGTATAATGGGCGTGATCACGTTTCATAAGGGGGCGTGGTCACACAAAACTAAGGGAGTGGCTACATGACAAAAGGGGCATGGCCACATTATGCCACACACCGTAATGCCCATTACACATTATGCCACATACCGTAATGCTCATTACACATTATGCCAGACACCGTAATGTTTATTACACATTATGCACACACCGTAACGCCCATTACACATTATGCCAGACACCGTAACACCCATTACACATTATGCCACACACCGTAAAGCCTTACATAATATACTGTACCAAACACTGTAAGGTCTATTACATATTATGCAACACACAGTTATGCCACTGACACCATTTTATTTCCCACACACAAAAATGCCCCTTATAAATTATGACCCACAGCAAGGCGTCTCTTTACGTGCTGCCAGGGGTTTCATGGCAAAAGATCTCTTTCTGAAGCTTCTTCTGGTGGCACCAGCGTTCCCGGCACTTCTGGGTAATGCTATACATTCAGTGGTGTAAGTATACGCCCCCCCCCACACACATAGCATTTTAGTGCCACTTACATGCATAATGCCCCCTGTAGTGCCGCTTACATGCATAATGCTCCCTGCAGTGCTGCTTACACGCATAATGCCCACCTGTAGTGCCGCTTACACACACAATGCCCCCTGCTGTGCTGCTTACATGCATAATGCCCCACTAGTGTCGCTTACACACATAATGCCCCCTGCAGTGCTGCTTACACACATAATGCCTCTAGTAGGACTTAAGGGGGGTACACATGGAGAGATCCGTGCTTAAAATCTAAGCAATCTTGCTAGATTGCTTAGCTTTTAAGCACGGATCTGCCGTGTGTATGCCCCCCAGCGATAGCGATGCGCGGCCCCGCGCATCGCTATCGCCGGTGCTAGATTGAGCCTGCATGCAGGCTCAATCTAGTGGGTCGCTCACTTCACCGTTGTGTGAAGTGAGCGGCCCCCCCGTCTGCTTTCCCCCTCACTCAGCACATCGCGCTGTGCTGAGCGGGGAGAGAGATGTGTGCTGAGCGGTCTGTGTTAGGATCGCTCAGCACACATCTCTCCCTGAGTACCCCCCTTTACCGCCCTACATGCTCATTGCCAGGTGTGTCTTGCTCATTGCCAGGGGTTGCATGCTCATTGTGTACAGAGACCCTGCACCCTGCAGTGCCGGCGGTACTGCGTACCACCCTGCTTTTGAGCACTGTTTATACCACAATGATTTGTGTATGATGACTATAAACTCTTACTGTACAAAATCAATCATCTTTATTACAACTTTACTGTATTAGACTGTTGCATTTATGGATTCTCTTGGAACAAAATGATCTGTATTATGCAATACTCATGTTCTGTGTAAACCCATTATTTTGTTGCATGATGTTTACAGCAACTGTAATATGAAGTGAAGTGATGTTTGAATAAAAACACGTTTAAAAAAAATAATATTTAATTGAGAGCCAAACCACAGTGAATTATAATTGCCATTAATAGTTGTGAACTTGATGTTTAAAATGTTTTTACTATTATGCAATTGCTAATTTTTAATATGTAATAAAATAATATATCTTGTATTAGCTGAGCAGTGCTTTTGTATTTATTCCTCCAGGTTGTATATTTTGACTACAAAAAGAGAGGCGGCCCCACAGTACGTGAAAGACCTAATATTCATTACATACCAAAGGTTTGTTAAAACAGAGTTGCTAAAATTAGACTCAAGAAGAACACACCTGACAAATAGGTGGTAACCAACGGATGACGTAATTCTCTGCTTTGGGGCATCGCTGCGTTCCCAGTACTACTTTCAATGCCAACATTTCTGAAAACATTATTGAATCAACTCCCCAGGAGATGTTTATCGTGAAGGTTCCATAGATTCTTCTGAGCTAATGCTGGTAGATCGCAGTACTCCAAGAGGAGCTTTATTCACTCAGATGGAATTAAGACATGCCCTTGGGGCACTAGTGAAAAGACATTGCTCCAATACACCGACTCTCTCAAACAGAGAACCGCTTTACAGGAGGAGATCATATTAATACTATAGGGAAGGAAGGTTTAGGACCTATACATTCTGGTCTGGGAAAAAAAGTTAGAAGAGTGGACCTGTCACAGTGGAGGCATCTATACACCCTATCAAATCGGCTTCCATGACATGACGGAGACATTGTCTGACTAATATTAATGAGGCCCGACTAATATTCATGATGTACTGGTCCCTAGTGAATTTCACCATTGTCTAGTGACTAGATCGGCTGCACACTCACGAATACTAGTTTAGACCACAATATGGCTTCCTCCACTGTGTGCAATATACTTTAAATGTCACATAGGAATAAGGATCATTAGAACGATGGAAATAGGTCGTCCCATTTTTTACTCCTGTGCAACGCACTGTGCACTGTCTCCATCCCTTTGTTCTGTGCATACATGCTCGGCATTAAGACCTAGAGTCTGCAGGGAGGTGTGAACTCCAACCTGATGTGCTACTGCTCATGTGCATACTGCTTCCATCTTTACAGTGTAAGAGTGTAACAGTACTGCACATGTAGCTCTTGAGGAGAGACACCTATAAACTGCAATACCCTGTGTTTGATACTACTGCTGTTAATCCCTGCATTACCACTATGTTCAGACATTTTCCTGGACCAATCTTGGTATGGACTCTCTGTGTAGCCTAACAGTCACTTTAACATCCGCTGTGCCCCTATTGTGATCACCATGCCAATAGGCTATATATCAACATGGTGTACATGGCAGAACTGAGCTTATGAAATGTAAGAGACACACTTAGCAGTGACTAAATAGGAAATATTTTGGATTTGGAAAATTAATTAGGATAAAGTAGTCAGAATATTAGAAAGAGCTTCAGAAGTCAGCCGAAAATGTTATTTCTGAAGAAAATCCAAACTAGCGAGTGATTCCTTACTCAACGTTTTCCAAACAGACACTGTCCACATCCGAAGTTACATGTATGTAATAGACACAAACTTACAGAAACAAAAAACAAATAGGAGTAGTACAAGATAGAATAAATATAAGTGTTGAAACGTCCAAAACATACTAAATAAAGCAATGGGAAATGCTTTTGGGCACCCACTGCCAAGTTACAAATTATTTTCTGTATGCCACACACATTGTATTCTAAACTCCCAACACAAGTTGCTACATTTCATTTTCATATCTGGAATGTGTATGATTTAGCATAGAATAAACAAGGAGACATGGTGTGATGATTCCCACAATGGGGTAGCTAACCTGGAGGGTTATATTCTTTTCAGGAGAGACAGGCCTATTAAAGAGGGGGTGGTGTATGTCTTTATGTTAAACCATTTCTAAAACCATACTTAAAAGGAGGGAATTTATGAGGGAACTGGAGATATTGTGGAGACATTATGGGTTGAAATTTCTATGGGAAAGAAAAGTACAAAAAAACTTTTAATAGGGACATGATATTAGTGTGACTGAGGAAGCGCAACTCTTGATGCAAATCGAGAAAGCTACAGGGCTGGGGGAGGTCCTAATCATTGGGGTCTTTAATTATCCGGACATAAATTGGGCCAGCGAATCATGTAATACAGCTAGGGGTAAAAGGTTCTAAAATATGCTAAAGGATAACTACTTGTCACAAATAGTCGAGGAACCAACCAGAGTTGGGACTATACTGGACCTGGTACTAACTAACATGGAGATAATAGCGAATACCGCAGTAGGCGAAATCTTGGGTAACAGTGATCATAATATGATCACATTCAACATTAGCATTCAAAAGCAGCAATCTAAGGGTACAACTAAGACTCTTAACTTTAAAAAATCAATTTTTAACATGCTTAAATACGCACTAAAGGACATAGATTGGGGAACTTTGTGTCAGGAGAAGAACACTGCCGAAATGTGGGATGTTTTTAAAACGATGCTAGACAAATATACCCATAAGTGCATACCCTTGGGCAGTAAAAATAAGAGTATTAAATTCAAAGCAATGTGGTTAAACAAAAAAGTAAAGGAAGAAATGGTTAAAAGAGGAGAGCATTCAAAGCTTTCAAATCAGACGGGAAGGTGGAGTCATTCCAGTACTACAAGGAATGTAACAAAAACATGCAAAAAGGAAATCAGAGCAGCTAAAATAGAAAATGAAAAGCAAACCTCTAAGGAGAGTAAAACTAACCCTAAAAAATGCTTTAAGCACATAAATGGTAAGAGGCTAAAAAAAAAAAAAAGAGAGAATATAGGACCATTAAAAAGCGAACTGGGATTACTGATAAATGACAACAAAGAATAAGCTGAAATATTGAACACATTTTTCTCAGTGTTTACTAGAGAGTACCAGATTGTGGGATCAGTGAGTAACAATAACAATAGTATTGATAAAGGCCCATTGCTAATACTTATCTGTCTGAGGAAGTAGTCCGTAAACGATGAAAAAAAAAAATCAACACTAATAAATCTCCTGGTCCAGATGGTCTACATCCTAGGGTTCTGAAATAGCAAGGCCACTGTATCTGATTTTCACTAACTCACTTCAAATCAGGCATGGTACCAAAGGACTGACGTATAGCAGATATAGTCCCAATATTTAAAAAGGGTATTAAACGTCATCCTGGTAACTATAGACCGGTTAGTCTGACATCAATAGTGGGGAATCTATTGGAAAGTATACTATGGTACAGCATACAGGATTACTTGGAGAACTCCCATGCTATTAATAAGAACTAGCATGGTTTTGTGAGAAATAGGTCATGCCAAACTAATTTGATTAGCTTCTATAAGATAGTATGCAACAATCTCGACCAGGGTAATGCAGATGACGTGGTTTATCTAGATTTTGCAAAAACTTTCAACACAGTACCTCACAGGAGGCTGACTTTCAAATTAAGGGAGCTCGGTATAGGAGACACTATTTGTACATGGGTGAGTAATTGGCTTGATAACAGGGAACAGCGAGTGGTGATTAATGGGATTTATTCTACCTGGTCTAAAGTAATTAGTGGAATACCGCAGGGTTCTGTGCTGGGGCCACTATTGTTTAATATATTTATTAATGATTTAGAAGAAGGACTAGAAAGCACATTGTCAATTTTTGCAGATGATACTAAAATATGTAGGGTAATCAAGTCAGATGTGGAGTCTCTTCAGAGTGATTTATTTAAACTGGAAGTTTGGGCAATGAAATGGCGTATGAGGTTTCATGTGGAAAAATGTAAAGTTATGCACTTTGGGACTAAGAATAAACATGCAAGCTACCAATTAAATGGGGGAAAAATAGGGGAAACTATTAGAAAAGTATTTGGGGGTGCTCATTTGATAGTAGATTTAGCAGCAACACACAATGTCAAAATGCAGCAACAAAGGCAAATAAGATGTTAACATGCATTAAAAAGGAGAATTGAGACAAGGGATGAGAGCGTAATCCTGCCACTGTAGAAATCATTGGTACGGCCACGTCTTGAGTATTGTGTACAGTTCTGGGCACCACAGTATAAGAGAGAAATTAGAACTTGAAAAGGTTCAGAGGCGAGCTACCAAATTGATTAAGGGGTTGGAGACACTGGACTATGAGGAGAGGCTTTCTAGGTTAGATATGTTTACACTAGAAATGAGACGACTAAGAGGAAATATGATTAATCTTTACAAATATATAAAGGGGCACAATGCTGAGCTATCATGTGAGTTATTTACTAAGAGACCTCTACACAAACCGCGCGGACACTCGTTAAGGCTTGAGGAGAAGAAATTTCGTACTCCGCGCAGGAAGGGATTCTTCACTGTAAGGGCAATATGAATATGGAATACACTGCCAGAGAAGGTTGTAATGGCGGACTCAATGAGTTTAAAAATGGGTTAGACAAATTTCTAACGGGAAAAGCTATACGAGGATATAGCCTTTAATCTAAATAGATTAGGGAATACAATATAATTCTGGTGGAACTCTATGGACTATCATCTTTTTTCAACCTCACCGACAATGTTACTATGTAAGAATATTCAAGAGGAACTAAAGCCACTTCTCACCTTTCTCCTTCGAGTGAATGTCATCACAAATGTGCAGATCCAGGTGGGAGATAATCAGGTGATATGAGGTTTCCTTCACGTCAAAGTCTCCGAAAAGCTTCAAGATAGCATGGTTCTGCTCAGCGGTGGTGGAGGTTTGCTGGGTTTTCGTCTGTTGGGAACTGGAAGGAGGTGTCCAGCTCTGGGGAAATGAACAGAACACTCAACACTTGCGCCAAAATTACAGTAAACATCTAAAAGCTTAATATGCAAGCAACCAAAGCAGCTTGTTTCTGAGTCGGTGGAATGTGGGAAAACCACTCTAATTGGTAGATTGTGTATGGATTCCTTTTATTCATTTGCATCACACATCAGGGCTTTTATCTTTTGCCCATTATATCACATCATAGAAGACTTAGGATAATACAATTTTAAAGTATGGACTTCGCTTGAATTTGTTTTAAATAAACAGTTGCTGTGGCCATGTTTTTTTCTTCTTCTACTAACAGGTACTTTTATGGAACTACATGTTCTTGACAACTACCAGGGCATGCTGGCATTTTTAGTTCCACAGCCATTGTGTCATGCTCCAGTAGCCACTGACACTTGTAGTCTAACAAGTTATTTCATATAAATTGCATTTCTTTCCCCAAATGCTAAAGTGGCAGATGCCATACATTCTAAGCTGCACTAATGGCTGACAAATCTGTATCCTCCCCATTCTAATGAATGTCGTTGGCCTTTGGGAATCTAGGAAAGAAGGGATGAGAGAAGTGTAATAAATGGAAAAGGAAAGGAAGAAAAAGACAACTTGTCAGAATAGTAATAACATGAATACATAATAATAGTACTGAATCAGAAACTAAAAGTTCACAGTGACAGGTAACAAATTGACTCAGAAAAAGATACCATGGAAGGAGGAATACAAGCTGGAATCTGCTCACCTGCGTTGGTTCTGCGGTGGCCACCATACTCTTCCTCTGTTCTGTGGACTTTTCTATGACTTCACTGAGAGATTTCGCATATTGGACCATGGCCTTCAATTGCGAGTCAGTCAGAACCCACAACAAATCGTCCAATATCAGAACAAGCTTGGATGCCACCACATTACAGTCTTTTAGCTGTTGAGACATGTAGGAGGACCATTAGACTGTACTTTGAAGAATCACTATTTATAGTCTATTTAAGCAAAGGGGATAAAAAAATAAATCTTCTACTGGGAGAAAAGTGCTATATCAAAATCTATTCATATTACTAAGTAAAGAAAGAGCAATCCCTTAGGCTAGTTATAATTGGCCTGTAGGCTTAGGATGGATAGTAAAGTAGCCATTAATGGGCAAGTCCACTTTGGGACAAGTTCCACCCAATATAGTGACCTACTGTACCATGTTTAGCTATTTGGAGAGGAAGATGTTCTCCTCTCTGGGTGCCCCTTATTACCAAAAGCCTATAGCCCTGTGTGCTGACTGCTCTGTTGACTGGCTAATACTTGCAGAGAGAGAGAGATGGGGAAGCAGGGAGGGAGGAGATAGAAGGGACAGAAGGGAGAGAGGGAGTAGGGGTAGGAGAGAGAGGGGGAGATAGGAGAGACAGAAGGGAGAGAGAGACAGAGAAAGAGAGAGAGCGAGCATGTGTGAGAGAGAAATGTATGGCTATGGATTTGATCAATAATGGCAGCTCTCGGCCACTTTGTGTAAATAGTGTCTAAATAGTCTACCGTAAATAGTGTATGTTTAAGTAGCATGGTATTCCAAAAATGTTTTGCAGCTTAGGAATGAATTAGCACATTAAATGCCGTACCTCAAAAACAGTCATAGGAAATGCTTTCAATACTCAAAAATAGCTTATTATAGGAGGGCAAAAAAGGGGGTTTAACCAAGGTTAAAATCAGGCGAAGAGTATCCAGAGGATTCCTATTCTCCAGCGGTAACCATTGTGGTAACGATCACCATCAGGACTGTGCCATCAGCCCTATCTTCTATTTCCACCATATTCATCTGTAGTCCACATGAAATAAGGAACGGACACATTATATCAGTAGCCCCTTTTTGGTGATTCTGGTTGTTGCATATTTTATTCCATTTTAACCATTTCTTTGAATCAATACTTGTTTGTATTTTTTATTAAATGACCCCTTTTTTTCCCACCTTCAGTCCATTCATCTCCATGTGTTTCAATCAATTCTATTGTTTTAATTTACTCATATCCAATTTATTGATTGTTTAGCTCTGCTAATTCGTTTGGTGTATATTATAGGAGGGCATCTTTACTAGTGTCTCTGTGTTTCACCATCATGGATTGCTTAACATTCCATTAAGTTATGTTGCATGACAAGAGGACAGGGCTTTTCAGTAGGGCAAAGATGCATGGAAGAAATGCTTCCAATCCATCTTTAAGTTCAGCTAGTAATTCTGGGCCTGATCTAGAGATGGACGCAGTTTACACAGAAGATGCGTCTTTGGATGTAGCTGCTGTGCGTAAATATGCAAATGCTGCAGGATGCGTTGTGTGTACCGGTAAATAGAAGCCTCCTGCTGGCTTCTCTGATCCGCTGCTGTGTCGGTCACTCTAAGGTGACTCAGGATGGCCGGCGGTTTCCCACTCTTGGTGCCAATGAAGGTGCGTCTTTGTACGGAGCTGCTGTGTGAATGTGTGGTCTTCAGTATGCCGACTGTCGGGATCCCAGCGCACAGTATACCCGCGCCGGAATCCCGACAGCCACCATACCGACACTTTCTCCCTCGTGGAACCCCCTGGAGGGAGAATAAAATAGCGTGGCGAGCGCAGCGAGCCCGCAAGGGGCTCATTTGCGCTCGCCACGCTGTCGGTATGCCGGCGGTCGGGCTCCCGGCGCCGGTATGCTGGTCGCCGGGAGCCCGGCCGCCGGCATACCATACTACAACCGTGTGAACATGCTAATGCTGCAGGAGGCATCGTTGTGTAAGTAGGCACCGCCTGCCGGCTTCTGTGATCTGCTGCTGTATCTGCAAAAACTTCATCCATCTTGGTAACCCTTGGGTTGCTCAGGATGACTGGGGCATTCATGCTGCCATTGGAAGACGCAGACCCAGGCTTGGCACAAATACAAAACACAAACGATCCCATTATGTAAAACACTCACAGTTGCCATCTGTCCTGCCCCCAAATGGGCACAGCATATCACGCTGCTGCTTCAGGGCACTGCAAGAGGCACATGTGCAGTACTGATCCTGAGCATGCGCAGATCTTTCACCATCAGTGTTGTACGTACAACACTGAATCAGGCCCACAATCTCTTTCTATGTTGCTAATAAACACCTCGCTATCTGTATAATCCAGAATTTAACAGCTTGTCAGACAAATCTCTGCATTGTACGTGGCAACAATTGTTCATGTTTTGGAACAAATCATTGCCTTATATATGCACGATGAGATGAGAGGTATGCCATCAGATTTCCTGAACACTAGTTAAATTATAGACGCCTCAAAGCACTTTGTATTAACCTATTCAAACTTACCAGCAGTTTCCTCCATCATATAGGCAGATTCAGGTGCTTAAACCAAAGTGACATCAATTATATCGAATGATGTGCACATGTTATTAAGCTACAAGTTTCTCCTTTCTAAGTACAAATGGAAAAGTATTTACATAAATCTGCATTTCTTTATGTCCCTCAGCCATTTCTCTAGATCATCTTTTAGTTACCAAACAGACTACCGTGTTTTCTATTTGTACGTGTGATTACGTCCCTGTACTTTAACATCTGAAATGCTCTGTTTAGTTCCTTTATTGCCTTTACTTTCTAGAACTCGTTAACATGACGCCCTGTGAGTCTATACCCTCTCACTGTCTGCCGATGGTTACTGTCTCTCCAGCATGACCTTTAAAGGTTCTTACTATTCCCAGGGAACGCTTATTATACCCAGGGAGCTCTTACTATTCCCAGGGGGTCCATGCCCACTTACAGTCTACCGGTGGCTACTGTCTCTCAAGCCTGGTCTGTAGAGGCTCTTACAATCCCAAGGAGCTCTAACTATTCCCAGCTAGTCCATGCCCCCTCACAATCTGCCAGTGGCTACTGTGTCTCCAGCATGACCTTTAGAGGAGGCTCTTACAACTCCCAGGGAGCGCTCACTGGTCTGGCGAGTCTGCACAGGTAGCTTCCCATATAAAGTGGACTAGTCTTTGAAGCCCCTTGCATTTGTATTTAAATGAATTTCATTTCGATCTGTTATACGTGACAAACTACAATCTATCACAACTATATTAGGGTCATATGGCCACTGCAAAACAACCTAGCTCTGACAGCAACATATTACCTTCCCACATGCTTGGTTTTATAGAAGATTCTCCATCTAGACCCATCCTGTCCTCGCTTCTATGGTTGCAGTCCTTACTAAACATGCTATGGCCTTCTATATCCCCCACCTACACCCAAGTGTTATATAAATAACTGCTCCCTCCCCCAATACATTCAAGCGCTGTCCTATAACCATAGAACAATCCGCAGCACTAGGACAGTAATGACTCCCGGTGCAGAGCCTAGCAGAAACAAAAACACACAAAAAAAAAAGGAGACATGTGGGGAACTTGCTGCTCCACTACTGCCAGTGAGATACAGGCTGCCCAACAATGATATAACCTATACAGTGGTATTTGTGACCCTTCAAAAATGCCCTAAACCCCCCTCTAATCTTACATGTCATTTACTGATCTATTCACAAGAAGCCAGGCTCACCATAGAGACCTTGGAGAATACCACAACGATGATGAGACCAGACAAGGCAACAAGAACTGAATAGCACAACATACAGACCGCAGAAAGCAGGGAGCCAATCTCACAAAACCAGAGCTCAACATCCTGGCATGGGTGCCATAAGGAAGATGGGGCACTCCTGGCTGAGAGATATTTTGCTTGTCTCTTATTTTCTATCAGTGCATGGGTGCAGCATAAGTGTCTGTGACTCAGGCCCGGTACTCACACTGTGCTCCAAGCCTAGGAACATAGCTACTTGCTCCTATTAGCTAAAAAGATTATTCTAGACCTGTGGGAATTGTAATGCTATAAAATGGTCAAGCCCTGTGAACAACTGCTGCAGTACCACTTGTGGCCAATAAACGGCACCAGAGGGTCAGGGCAACATTTTTTTGCTTATTTATTATTTGGAAACACCTATAGCAAGTTGTATTTTATGGCAAGATAGAGGTTGTTTTTATGTAGCATAGTGTTTTTGTTTAAGTGCTAAAGTAGATTTACCTCCAAAATGATCCTGTGCTTGCCCTGGTAGCCTTTGTTAGAAAAACACAGCTACACTGTACAGCATCATTTTGAATAATTTTCTTCTGTATAGTAGCACCTTACGCAGAAAACTAGCATAGTTATTTCTCATCTACCTACGTATTGGGGGTAATTCAGACCCAATTGCTATGGTGCGTTTTTTGCAGGGGGAGGGGGTGATCGCATGTGCAGAGAGCTGCACAAACAAAAAGTTTGTGCAGTCTCTGCACAGCCCAGGACTTACTCAGCCGCTGCGATAATTGGAGCTGATGTCAGAAACCCTCCTTCCAAACGTCTGGATACTCCTCTAAAATGGTCAGTTGCCACCCACAAACGGCCTCTTCCTCTCAGTCACCTTGCGATCGCCCATGCGATCACTTTGTTCGCACCATCCCGCCGCATACACATGCGCAGTTCAGACCCGATAACCCGATGTGGAAAACGCACAGCAGCGATCGGGTCTGAATTAGCCCATTGTACTGTACGGTGGATACTAAATTCATTATGCTGCTTTTTTCTATCATTGTAAACAGCTTCAAAGTGAGGAGGAAGACAGATGGCGGAGCCAGAAGACAGAGATTCCGAGCCTCTGAGTGATAAGGAACATTCACACTCACTCTTCTCTTCAGCGTGATTCGGATTTTGGACTGGTTGGTGATCAATCGGACAGGAGCGCTCATTATTTCGTGGTCGCAACTCTGAATGGCATCTGCTTCTATCCGGATCATCTGCCAATTTATCTCTTTAAACGTCAATACCTAAAATATAAAAATAATTAAAAAAAAAATATAATAATAATAATAATAATAATAATTGAAAAAGTAAAACCTGATTGGTCCTGGTCCTGATGTTTATAATCAGATTAAGATGTTTTAGTCCTATTCCAATCTAGGCATAGTTTAATATGAACATGTCTGCGTGACATAACTTGTTTGTACATATTACACTATTGGTGAGCCTGCTCTGTATGTGATCTGTCGTACTGAGAAGCTCATTGGAAGGGTTAGGCTGCGGGGAGGGGGGTTAGGGATAGGCACCACCGGGGAGGGTTCGGGTTAGGTTGCAGAGGGGTAAAGCCATTAGGATCAGGCTGCGGTTAAGAAGCGTAAGGGAGGTTAGGGATTACGGGTAGCATAGTTACTTAATAGGTGTCAGGATCCTAAGCATTGGGTTGCCACTGTCTGTACTCTGACTGCCAGCATCCCAAGTGCCGGGATCTCGATACATGCCATCAGTATGCACCTGCACCTCCCTATACATGATGTAAAAGATCCTAATACACCAAATCCTCTACTATTTACATCTCCGACATTATCTGCTTTTTCACACTACCACCCGCTTCACTCCACAAACGAATGCCACCTCTCCTCCCAGCTGATTATTTCCTCCCACTCCTGCCTCCAAGATTTTGCCCGTGCTGCTTCCGTGCCACTGGAACTCTCCCCCTCTCCCCATCAGACTCTCCACCTCTCTACAATACTTCCAACGGCTTCTCAAGACCCACATTTTTTTTGTAAAGCCTCCCAGCTCTCATCCTAACCCACTACTCCATGCTTCTTGCTCACTATCTCTTCATTCTGTGTCGGCCCCATTGTCTGTCCCTCCCCTGTAGAATGTATGCTCTCAGGAACAGGGCCCCCTTCCCTTATGTACCTTTCCCTCCTTCACTTCTACTATTGTCTCCTCCCTACTGCCAACAATGGCACCAAACCTTTGGGTTCTGCCGCCACACTGCTTATTTACATATTATGACTGCTGATGCAGAAATGCTTATAAACCTTGTAGTTCATGTTCTGCAACATAAGTCACTTTTTTCTTGTTTTGCTCATACTGTTTTTGTTTATGTACTTTGTAAGGTGATATGAACCCCTTGTGGCGCTACATAAATAAAGGAATACGATGATGATGGACGACGACGACGACGACGACGACGACGACGACGTCTGGAAACAGGGTGCACCTACGCTTCTGTCCAACTCTTCATAGCCTGCAGTCAGGGTCGGACTGCCTATCTGGCACTTCTGGCAAATGCCAGAAGGGCCGATGGGCCAGTCCGCTCCTCAGAGATAAGTGGAAGTTTACCCTTCGACCCAAGATGGTATGGGTACATTTCATTTGAACTAGGATCGGAGAATAGTCTGAACATTGTGAATTTTCAACCAAGTGTCTCCATTTAGATAAGGTCTCATTTAGAATATATACTGGTGGTGTTTGGTTAAAAATAAATAGCTCCCTATATAGAATGATGGTCTGTTTCTTAGACCATGAAAACACAGAATGGGACGTGTACCTATAAACAATGTGGTAAATCAGGTACACCTTCTCACAAAGAAATGCGGACATTCTTTTCCTTCATCATAAATGGCCTCAGGAGTTACAATTTGCTATATTATCTTATTAATATACAGGTTGAGTATCCCTTATCCAAAATGCTTGGGACCAGAGGTATTTTGGATATGGGATTTTTCCGTATTTTGGAATAATTGCATACCATAATGAGATATCATGGTGATGGGACCTAAATCTAAGCACAGAATGCATTTATGTTTCATATACACCTTATACACACAGCCTGAAGGTCATTTTAGCCAATATTTTTTATAACTTTGTGCATTAAACAAAGTGTGTCTACATTCACACAATTCATTTATGTTTCCTATACACCTTATACACACAGCCTGAAGGACATTTAATACAATATTTTTAATAACTTTGTGTATTAAACAAAGTTTGTGTACATTGGCCATCAAAAAACAAAGGTTTCACTATCTCACTCTCAGTCAAAAAAGTCCGTATTTCGGAATATCCCGTATTTCGGAATATTTGGATATGGGATACTCAACCTGTACTACTAGTAAAAGCAGTGTTCAAGCTCAGTCGTTTTAATCTGGATTTAAGCTATATAAAAAGGACGATTATACTCAATTTAGGGCGGTAATTTACAGCAGCTAATGGATTCTCCGGGGGCTATCCAATTAGCCCTGATACCCAGCACTAAATAAGGGATTTTGGGCATGTAAAATATAATCCCCGATAACCAGCTCTCAGAGCTGCAATTACACATAGGATTGGGAATTTATCCCCATGTGTTATCGCACGAATACTGGTAATTTTTTCAGCCCAAAAAAACCCCAAACGTCTTTCTCCTGGTTTGTATACCTCTCCACGCTGGGGGTCTTGTATTCGAGTAAACCGCAAGTCGCCATGCTGCCAATTAGCATTCACGCTGTATATTCTTAGCTGGGACAGTTCAAACGAAGCATTGAATGCCTTTGCCCGTATACGGATGATGATGGAGTTTACAGATAGGGAGATTCCTTCCACTACTTTCTCAGCAAATCCGTAATCACTGCAAAAACAAATAAAATACTTAAGAGTTATTTACCAACACTGCATTTATTTGCAATAACCCATAGCAAACATTTGTATTGTTTAACTCAGTGGTTCTTAAACTGTGTGCTGTGGCACCCTTGGGCGCCTCGGGACACTTGCAGGGGTGCCATGGATTGGTGGTCCAGGATCCATTATTTATGGTCAATGTAATAGGCAAAACCAGCGCTGGTGGCTGCCAAACATAACATATGTGGACAAACAGAAACAAATCCTGTCCCTCACCACACAACGGACCCTAAGGATGACGGGTATCGGTCATTAGGTCGACCCCTATTGGTCGATATGCATTAGGTCAACATGGTCACTAGGTCGGCATGAACAAGGTCGACATGGAAAAAGGTGGACATGAGTTTTTGGTTTTTTTTTACTGTTTTTGGTGTCGTTTTCTTCGTAAAGTGACGGGGAACCCAAATTAGTACACCGTGTCCCATCGCATGGCTCGCTAGCTTCGGGCAAGGTGCCGCGCTGCGCTTGGCACAGGTTACTATTCCCAATCGTAGTCCGCGTGGATTGTAAAGTATGAAAAAGTTTAAAAAAAAAAAAAAAGTGAAAACTCATGTCGACATTTTTCCATATCGACCTTGTTCATGTCGACCTAGTGACCATGTCGACCAATAGTGGTCGACCTAATGACTGTCGACCAACGTGCGGTCGACCTAATGACCGTATCCCAGGATGACATATGAACACTATTTACTACATTTTTCTTTCTACATTTCTCAGTAAGAAATACCCCTCTTCCACTAGCTAATTTAAACATGGGGGAATGAGCGGGGGCGCGCATTTACCAGTGTTTTTCCCTAGTGAAAACGGGTCCCCCGGCAAATTCCCGGATCAAGTGATCCGAGAATCCTACCCTGGTAGCTAGCCGGGTTGAACACGTGTTCAACCCGGCTAGCTGTCTAGTGTGAACGGGAGCCGTGTCGAGGCGACACGGCTCCCATTCACAGTGCATAGGGAGGGCGGCGCTGGGAGATCATGTGATCTCCCAGCGCCGCTCCTGCCGCGTCACTAGCGCGTCACCAACCCGGCAATTGCCGGGTTGGTGAGCGCTGTCTGCAGGGGACTGTAGCACGGGTCGCAGCCGTGTCAGACGACACGGCTGCGACCTGTGCTACGCTAGTGGAAAATGGGTAAACTTTTGGCCTAGGGGGCAGTGAAAAAAATTCTGATAATTTAGGATGCCGTGATTCAAAAGAGTTTGAGAACCACTGGTTTAACTAAATAAACAGGTAACTCCGGATTGGCTGCTATGGTTTAGTGCAAATTTGCAACTAATCACACAGTGCGTAAGTAGCCACCCTTACATTACAGTTAGAAGCAGTTATATAACAACTACGATGATATTACAGGGTTGAGTATCCCTTATCCAAAATCCCACATTTTTGGGACCCCTACTGAGATAATGACACCTATATTATATAGTATGTGTATATATAGATATATTATATAATATATAAATATATGTGTCATTATCTCAGTAGGGGAACCAAAAATGTGGGATTTTGAATTTTGGATAAGGGATACTCAACCCTGTATAATGTTTCTATTGCATCAGTATTGAGCTGTAAGACTGACGGTTGTAATATGTTAACGGAGTTCAACCAACAACTATTAAACAAATGTTGAATATTTTTTTTTTTTTTTTGCCAGAGAGAGGTTTATATGCTGAAGGGCAGCATATAAACCTCTCTCTGGCAAAAAAAAAAAATAGGATTTTGGTACTTACCAGGTAAATCCTTTTCTTTGAATACATAGGGGGCACTGGAGTACTCTTGGGATATGGACGGCTTCCGCAGGAACAGGGCACTGAATATTTAAATTTAGAACTCTCCACCCCTCCATATCCCAGAGTACCTCAGTGTTTTTTACTGAGCCGAACAGGAGCTAGAGAGGTTGACAATGGAGAATTACATATAACATAACGGACAACAATAAAGTTGACACATAACGTTACTGACAACTAAACAGTTGACACCATAACCAGCACTTGATAATTTGAACCAGTCGGTGAGAGTGTGTTACCATAAGATCCCCTGAACTTACCACAAACCAGGTAAAACTGCTCTGGGTGGGCGTCCAGTGCCCCCTATGGATTCAAAGAAAAGGATTTACCTGGTAAGTACCAAAATCCTATTTTCTTTTTCATCCACTAGGGGTCACTGGAGTACTCTTGGGACGTACCAAAGCTTCCCCCGTGGGCGGGAGAGCTGTTTGGCACCTGTAACACTAGGCGGCCAAAGCTAGATGCTGATGCCGCAAACGTATGAAACTGTTAAAAGCGCACAAACGTGTGCACTGAAGACCATGTAGCCGCACGGCAAAGCTGCGTCGTAGAAGCTCCACGACCAGCTGCCCATGAAGTTCCCACAGAATGTGTGGAATGAGCGGTTACTGATGTAGGCGGCTGTAACCTAGCATGAAGGTAAGCCTGACGTATGGTCAGTTTTATCCATCTGGATAAGGTCAGCTTAGAAGCTGGCCAACCCATCTTGGCAGCATCATAGAGAACAAACAACGTATCCGTCTTACGAACAGTTCGGGATACATAAACGCGCAGTGCGCGTACCACATCTAAAGTTCCTGAATCTCCTGTTAACACAGGAACTACTATTGGTTGATTGATGTGAAAAGATGACACTACCATTGGTAAGAAAGCGGGATTCATCCAAAGTTCCGCTGTGTCATCATGAAACACCAAATACGGTGGCTTGCAGGACAAGGCACCCAAGTCTGAAACACGCCTTGCCTAAGCTAAGGCTAGGAGCAAAATTGTTTTCCAAGTGAGAAACTTAATATCCACTTGTTGTAAGGGTTCAAAATATGAAGACTGTAAGAAATCTAAAACCAGATTCAAGTCCCATGGCGCTGTAGGTGGAATGAATGGAGGCTGTACTCTTAGGACACCTTTGCAGAAAAGTGTGTACAGACGGCAATAGAGCCAATCGTCTTTGAAAGTAAATTGACAAAGCAGATACCTGCACTTTTAGTGTAGATAAACGCAGTCCTCCATCTAACCATGTCTGTAGAAATAACAAAAGACGGAATAACTTGAAAGATGATGTCTGAAACTTCCGAGCTTCACACCAACCTATATAGGCACGCCAAATACTGTAATAATGAGCTGCCGTAACCGGCTTCCTAGCTCATAACATGGTTGGTATAACCGAATCTGGAATGCCCTCTCTTCTTAAGAGGGCGGTCTCAACAGCCACCCCGTCAAACGCAGCCGCGCTAAATCGGGGTAAAGGAACGGACCCTGTTGTAACCGGGCCGGACGTAGTGGGAGCGGCCAAGGATCGTCTGCGAGTAGTCCGCGGAGATCCGAGAACCAAGCTCTCCGAGGCCAATGAGGCGCCACTAGTATGACTGTGACGGACTCTCTTTTGATTCGTTTTAGCAACAGAGGGAGCAGCGGAAACGGTGGAACCAGATACACGAGGTTGTGAGGCCACGCGATTGTGAGAGCATCCACCGCCACTGCCTTTGGATCTCGCATTCTGGACACATACTGGGGCGTTTGGTGATTGTGGCGAGATGCCATCAGGTCCACTTGAGGGTAACCCCACCTCTGGACCAACATGTGAAACACCTCTGGATTCAATGCCCATTCTCCTGGATGAAAATCCTGACGGCTGAGATAATCCGCCTCCCAGTTGTCCACTTCCGGAATGAAGACTGCCGACAATATCACTTGGTGATGCACGGCCCAATCGAGGATTCGAGCTACTTCCCGCATTGCCATGCGGCTTCTCTTTCCTCCTTGTTTGTAGATATACGCGACTACCGTCGCGTTGCCTGACTGCACCTGGACAGGCTGAGACCGAAGTATGTGCACTGCTTGTCGCAGCGCATTGTAAATTGCCCGGAGTTCCAGGACATTTATAGACAGCAATCTTTCGTGATCCGCCCAGAGACCCTGGAGCTGATAATTTTGAACTACAGCTCCCCAACCTCTGAGACTCGCGTCCGTCGTTAGAATTATCCAAATCCAGGCGCCGAACCGTTTCCCTGCGGTTAGATTGTGTACTTTGAGCCACCAGAGTAGAGAGACTCTGGCCCATGGCGACAACCGCACCCTGTGGTGAATCTGCAGATGCGAGCCCGACCACTGTGCACGCACATCCAGTTGAAAAGGACGTGAGTGAAATCTTCCGAACTGAAGCGCCTCGAAAGCCGCCACCATGGTGCCTAAGAGGCGAATGCACAAATGTACCGAGACTGTGCATGGCTTGAGCACTAATCCTACCAGATGACGAATGATCTGTACTTTGTTCTGGTAGGTAAATTCTCTGATTTACCGCATGGAGGATCATACCTAGGAATTGCAGTCGTTGAGACGGAATCAGATGTGATTTCTTTAAGTTGACAATCCAACCGTGCTGAACTAGTACATCGTACGTCAGCATTGCATGTTGGACGAACATCTGTTGAGACGGAGCTTTGATGAGCAGATCGTCCAAGTACGGAACTATTATCACTACCAGGGATCTGAGATGTTTGGTGAATACCTGAGGCGCCGACGAGAGGCTAAACGGTAGAGCCTGAAACTGGTAATGGTTTTGCCGTATTGCAAACCGCAAGAACCTCTGATGAGGTGGCCAAATCGGAATGTGTAAGTACGCATCCTTGAGATCCAGCGCAATCATGAATTCCAGTGGCTCTCAACCTGCAATTACTGACCGCAGAGATTCCATCTTGAATCTGTAGTAAGTGACGTACTGATTGAGGCCCTTCAAGTTCAATATTGGCCTGACCGAGCCATCCGGCTTTGGTACCTACAAACAGACTGGAATGATAACCCTGACCTTGTTGGTGTACAGGGACCGGAATCAAAACTGCCGACTCCAGCAGGGACTGAATGGCAATTTGCAGAACCGCCCTCTTACAGTCCGGTCTTGAAAAATCGCAGTGGCGGGAGTTTAAACACTAAATTGAGGATCCACCCATCTGTGGACGTCTGGAACCACGCCAAATGGAACGTCTGAAGGCGTGCTCCCACAATTGGAGATCCAAGATGGGCTGGGAGTCCGTCATGCCACTGGCTTGTCGGTGACCCTAGCGCCTTGACGACTGGCGTTGGTTTGTTGGAAACCACGCCCTCGACCTCGTCTACCGGGCATGGCTGGTCCTCTACCACGGCCTCGAAAGGGCTGAGGCCGAAAGGATTTGAACGCCGGGCCCGAGTATTTCCGTCTAGGTACCGTTGTAGGCAATGGTAAGAAAACCGACTTACCTCCCGTGGCCTCAGCAATCCATTTGTCCAATTCAGGACCAAACAACTTCTCGCCAACGTAAGGTAACGCCTCTATACCTCTTGACCTCCGCCTCCGCTTGCCAAGAGCGCAGCCAGAGTGCTCGTCGTGCTGTAACTAGCGACGATGAAAGGCGAGAAGTGAGCTGTCAGACGTCAGTAGAAGCTGTACATAGATAATCAGCAGCTTCCCAGATTTGATCAGCGAGAAGTATAAGGTAATCCATGTAGGGCAGACTTGAGTTCTGTTATCCATACCATCAGCGCCTTAGTAACCCAAATGCCAACCAACCCAGGTCTTAGCAACACTCCTGCTGCTATATACATGGATTTTAGCATAGCTTCTATTTTACGGTCTGAAGGGTCTTTAAGCGTAGTATCGTTGGTACTGGTACGGTTAATTTCTTAGTAAGTTTAGACACAGACGAATCCACCAATGGCGGATTCTCCCATGTAGCTGTCACAGCCTCTGGAAACGGGTAACTAGACTTAAATCTGCGAGTTATAGAAAACCGTTTACCCGGATTCTGTCGCGTTTCCAGTAACATCTTTTTAAGAGATCCCGAAACAGGAAAACACATCGGAGTCCTCTGCCGTTTAGCAAAGACGACTTCATTATTTGTCCGAGGCTCCTCAGTTTCCGTAAACTTCAGAGACTGATGCACCGCTCGGATGAGATTATCAATGCCTGGGCTGTCAAAACAAATGAAATTTATCCCTACTACCCAAAATGGACTTGGACTTTTGGCAAGGCTGAGACCCCTCCGGTAGTTCTAGCGGTCTCACCCTAGACTCAGATATTGCCGCTTCCAGCTCCTGTCGAGCGGCGGCCAATTCTGATTGCAATCCAGCCATGACATCCGTTAACGTAGCCCATGGCGGGTCCGGGGATGAAACCGGTTTTGAAACCGGAGTAGAAATTGTATTCGTAGCTGAATCCACAAAACATACTGTACATGTGGTATTGTTACAGACATGGCAGGGAAACTGCTTTTTTTGGTTTTGCTGGTGCCTTACTCATTATGCAGACAGACAATACAATACAATACACAAAGACAGACAACTTGCACGACTCAGTAAAATAGTACTAAGGTGTGTCTATATATATATCTGGCCAAGAACAGTGCACGTGGCCACTACTATATGAAACCTGATCCCAAATTCCCACTAACACCCCTGCGCCTCCAGTGGAGTAGAGATGTAGGACAGGAACGTTCTGGAATCACAACAGGAAGACAGGAAGCATGGTTAAAATGGCCCCCATGCCTCACAGCGCAGGGTATATTTAACAAGTGCAGCAAACCCGTTAATATAGGCTTAACAGCCTATGTCATTAATGCTGTCACCCCCTTTTTGCAGCCCTCCGCTAAAGTGTATCCTTCCCCCCCTTCTGCTCCCTCCCCTGTGGCCCGTGTACCGCTGTCTGAGCGGGAGTTACCGGGGAGCGGGTCCGCGATCGGGTGCAGGGAGCCGGGGAGCGCTGTAATAGAGAGAGCGGTCCTGCAGCGGCGGCCGGCGGGTGTGAGCGGCGGCCGGCTGGTGAGAGCGGCGGCCGGCGGGGTCTTAGCGGCGGAGGAGCGCGGCGCTGATCGGAGCGGTTGCCGGGGCGGCCAGTTAGGAGAGGCGGGTGCGGGCGCAGCGGTGCCGGCTCTGAACATTGTCCCCACACAGCGGGGCGGCAGCGTGCGCTGACCGGCCCGTCCCCCCAGCATACCCGACTCCAGAAGCGATGGCTGTGACGGGGCTTCTATCTGTAAGCTCCGTCCAGCTGTAGCAGCAGGCTTGTGAGCTGCGTGTGGCTGTGAGGGTGCTCTTTGTGAGTACCGACACGCCATGCGCTGCTCCATGCAGCGGCACAATCCCGGACCCACGTTTTTACAGAAACTGGGAAGGGATGTGCTTAAGTTGTAAAAATAAAAATTAAAATCAAAAAATATTCACTAAGTGTGGCAGCCCCACACTAGCCCTGTTGCTCCGATGAGCACAGAAAAAACACTGAGGTACTCTGGGATATGGAGGGGTGGAGAGTTCTAAATTTAAATATTCAGTGCCCTGTTCCTGCGGAAGCCGTCCATATCCCAAGTGTGTGTGTGTGTGCGCATGTGTGTGTGTGTGTGTGTGTGTGTGTGTGTGTGTGTGTGTGTGTGTGTGTGTATATATATATATATATATATATATATATATATATATATATATATATATATATACATACATACATACATACATACATACATACATACATACATACACACACACACACACACACACACACAGCTGGGCACTGCATATATTAAGAGCCCCCGCCAGTTTTTAGTATATTTGAGCGGGACAGAAGCCCGCCGCCAAGGGGGCGGGGCTTCTCCCTCAGCACTCACCAGCGCCATTTTCTCCACAGCACAGCGCTGAGAGGAAGCTCCCCGGACTCTCCCCTGCTTATTCCACGGTGAAAGAGGGTTTTGAAGAAGGGGGGGGGCACATAATTTGGCGCATATATATATATATATATATATATATATATATTATATATATATAAATACATACAAACAGCGCTACTGGGTAAACATATATTTATATAGTGTTTCTTCCTGGGTCATATAGCGCTGGGTGTGTGCTGGCATACTCTCTCTCTGTCTCTCCAAAGGGCCTTGTGGGGGAACTGTCTTCAGATAAGAGGATTCCCTGAGTGTGTGGTGTGTCGGTACGCGTGTGTCGACATGTCTGAGGTAGAAGGCTTTCAGGGGGAGGAGGAGGAGAAAATTACTGTGGTGTCTCCGTCGACAACGCCTACACCTGACTGGATGGATATGTGGAATGTTTTAAGTGCTAATGTAAATTTATTGCACAAAAGATTAGACAAAGTTGAAGCTAGGGAACAGCCAGGGAGTCAACCCATGTCTGTCCCTATGTCGCAGGGACCTTCGGGGTCTCAAAAGCGCCCACTATCCCAAATAGTAGACACAGATACCGACACGGATTCTGACTCCAGTGTCGACTACGATGATGCAAAGTTACAGCCAAAATTGGCTAAATGTATTCGATATATGATTATTGCAATAAAAGATGTTTTGCATATCACAGAGGAACCTGACACGAGGGTACACATATATAAGGGAAAGAAACCCGAGGTAACCTTTCCCCCCCTCACATGAGTTGAACGAATTATGTGAAAAAGCTTGGGAATCTCCAGACAAAAAACTGCAGATTCCCAAAAGGATTCTTATGGCGAATCCTTTCCCGCCAACGGACAGGATACGGTGAGAATCCTCCCCTAGGGTGGAAAAAGCATTGACACGCTTATCCAAAAAGGTAGCGCGGCCATCCCAAGATACGGCTACCCTCAGGGATCCTGCTGACCGCAAGCAGGAGGTTACCTTGAAGTCCATTTACACACATTCTGGCACCTTACTCAGACCGGCGATTGCGTCGGCCTGGGTTTGTAGCGCTGTAGCAGCATGGACAGATACCTTATCAGCGGAAATTGAGACCCTAGATAAGGATACCATTTTATTGACCCTAGGGCATATAAAAGATGCTGTCTTATATATGAGAGATGCTCAAAGAGACATTAGTCTACTGGGTACTAGAATCAACACTATGTCGATTTCTGCTAGACGAGTCCTATGGACCCGGCAATGGACAGGTGATGCCGACTCAAAGAGGCATATGGAGGTTTTTCCTTACAAGGGCGAGGAATTGTTTGGGGAAGGTCTCTCGGACCTGGTCTCCACAGCTACAGCTGGTAAAATCAATTTTTTTGCCTTATATTCCCTCACAGCCTAAGAAAGCGCCACATTATCAAATGCAGTCCTTTCGATCACAAAGAAACAAGAAAGTACAAGGTGCGTCCATTCTTGCCAGAGGTAAGGGCAGAGAAAAAAAGCTGCACAACACAGCTAGTTCCCAGGAACAGAAGTCCTCCCCGGCCTCTACAAAATCCACCGCATGACGCTGGGGCTCCGCTACAGGAGTCCGCCCCAGTGGGGGCAGGTCTTCGAGTTTTTAGACACATCTGGGTTCACTCACAGGTGGATCCCTGGGCAATAGAAATTGTTTCCCAGGGTTACAAGCTGGAATTCGAAGAGGTGCCTCCTCGCCGGTTTTTCAAATCGGCCCTACCAGCTTCTCCCCCGGAAAGGGAGAGATAGTGTTAAATGCAATTCACAAATTGTATCTTCAACAGATGGTGGTAAAGGTTCCCCTGCTTCAACAAGGGAGGGGATATTACTCAACCCTGTTTGTAGTCCCGAAACCGGACGGTTCGGTCAGACCCATTTTAAATTTAAAATCCCTGAACCTATACTTGAAAAGGTTCAAGTTCAAGATGGAATCGCTAAGAGCGGTCATCGCCAGCCTGGAAAGGGGGGATTTTATGGTATCTCTGGACAAAAAGGATGCATACCTTCATGTTCTCATTTATCCACCTCATCAGGCGTACCTGAGATTTGCGGTACAGGATTGTCATTACCAATTTCAGACGTTGCCGTTTGGGCTTTCCACGGCCCCGAGGATTTTCACCAAGGTGATGGCGGAAATGATGGTGCTCCTGCGCAAGCAAGGTGTCACAATTATTCCGTACTTGGACGATCTCCTCATAAAAGCGAGATCAAGAGAGCAATTGCTGAACAGCATCTCACTTTCACTGAAGGTGTTACAGCAACACGGCTGGATTCTCAATATCCCGAAGTCGCAGTTGGTTCCTACGACTCGTCTAACCTTCTTGGGCATGATTCTGGAAACAGACCAGAAAAGAGTTTATCTTCCGATAGAAAAAGCTCAAGAACTCATGACTCTGGTCAGGAACCTATTGAAGCCAAAACAGGTGTCAGTGCATCACTGCACTCGAGTCCTGGGAAAGATGATGGCATCATACGAAGCCATTCCCTTCGGCAGGTTCCATGCGAGGACTTTCCAATGGGACCTACTGGACAAGTGGTCCGGGTCACATCTACAAATTCATCAGTTGATCACCCTGTCCCCCAGAGCCAGGGTATCTCTCCTGTGGTGGCTGCAGAGTGCTCACCTTCTAGAAGGCCGCAGGTTCGGCATTCAGGACTGGATCCTGGTGACCACGGACGCGAGCCTCCGAGGTTGGGGAGCAGTCACGCAGGGAAGAAACTTCCAAGGTCTTTGGTCAAGTAAAGAGACTTGTCTTCACATCAACATCCTGGAACTGAGGGCCATATACAACGCCCTACGTCAAGCGGAGACCTTACTTCGCGACCAACCAGTTCTGATCCAGTCAGACAACATCACCGCAGTGGCTCATGTAAACCGCCAAGGCGGCACAAGGAGCAGAGTGGCAATGGCGGTAGCCATCAGGATTCTTCGCTGGGTGGAAAATCATGTAAGCGCACTGTCAGCAGTGTTCATTCCGGGAGTGGACAACTGGGAAGCAGACTTCCTCAGCAGACACGACCTGCATCCAGGAGAGTGGGGACTTCATCAGGAAGTCTTCGCACAGATTGCAAGTCAGTGGGGACTGCCCCAGATAGACATGATGGCATCCCGCCTCAACAAAAAGCTACAGAGGTATTGCACCATATCAAAAGACCCTCAGGCGGTAGCTGTAGACGCCCTAGTGACCCCGTGGGTGTTCCAGTCGGTCTAGGTGTTTCCTCCTCTTCCTCTCATACCCAAGGTGTTGAGAATAATAAGAAAAAGAGGAGTGAGAACAATTCTCTTTGTTCCAGATTGGCCACAAAGGACCTGGTATCCGGATCTGCTGGAAATGCTCACAGAAGATCCGTGGCCTCTTCCTCTACGACAGAACCTGTTGCAACAGGGGGCATGGCGGTTGAACGCAGGATCCTAGCGGAAAAAGGCATTCCGGATGAGGTCATTCCTACGCTGATAAAGGCTAGGAAGGACGTGACAGCTAAACATTATCACCGTATATGGCGAAAATATGTTTCTTGGTGTGAGGCCAGGAATGCTCCTATGGAAGAATTCCATCTGGGCCGTTTCCTCCACTTCCTACAGACTGGAGTGAATTTGGGCCTAAAATTAGGCTCCATTAAGGTTCAGATTTCGGCCTTATCCATTTTCTTTCAAAAAGAATTGGCTTCTCTCCCAGAAGTACAGACTTTTGTGAAGGGAGTGCTGCATATTCAGCCTCCTTTTATACCTCCGGTGGCGCCTTGGGACCTTAACGTGGTGTTGAGTTTCCTTAAGTCGCACTGGTTTGAACCGCTTCAAACGGTGGAGTTAAAATATCTCACTTGGAAGGTGGTCATGTTATTAGCCTTGGCATCGGCTAGGCGAGTGTCGGAATTGGCGGCTTTAGCTCATAAAAGCCCCTATCTGGTTTTCCATATGGATAGAGCGGAATTGCGGACCCGTCCTCAATTCTTGCCTAAGGTGGTTTCATCTTTTCATATGAACCAACCTATTGTGGTGCCTGTGGCTACGCGAGACTTGGAGGATTCAGAGTCCCTTGATGTAGTCAGGGCTTTGAAAATTTACGTGGCCAGAACGGCTAGAGTCAGAAAAACAGAAGCACTGTTTGTCCTATATGCGGCCAACAAGGTTGGTGCCCCTGCTTCAAAGCAGACTATTGCTCGCTGGATCTGTAACACGATTCAGCAGGCGCATTCTACGGCTGGATTGCCGTTACCAAAATCTGTTAAGGCCCATTCCACTAGGAAGGTGGGCTCGTCTTGGGCGGCTGCCCGAGGGGTCTCGGCACTGCAACTATGCCGAGCTGCTACTTGGTCGGGTTCAAACACCTTTGCAAAGTTCTATAAGTTTGATACCCTGGCTGAGGAGGACCTCCTGTTTGCTCAATCGGTGCTGCAGAGTCATCCGCACTCTCCTGCCCGTTTGGGAGCTTTGGTATAATCCCCATGGTCCTTACGGAGTCCCCAGCATCCTCTAGGACGTAAGAGAAAATAAGATTTTAAACCTACCGGTAAATCTTTTTCTCGTAGTCCGTAGAGGATGCTGGGCGCCCGTCCCAAGTGCGGACTACTTCTGCAAGACTTGTATATAGTTTTGCTTACATAAGGGTTATGTTATAGTTTTCATCGGTCTTGGACTGATGCTATGTTGGTTTCATACTGTTAACTGGTTAGTATATCACAAGTTATACGGTGTGATTGGTGTGGCTGGTATGAATCTTGCCCTTGGATTAACAAAAATCCTTTCCTCGTACTGTCCATCTCCTCTGTGCACAGTTTCTCTAACTGAGGTCTGGAGGAGGGGCATAGAGGGAGGAGCCAGTGCACACCCATACCTAAAGTCTTTCTTAAAGTGCCCATGTCTCCTGCGGAGCCAGTCTATTCCCCATGGTCCTTACGGAGTCCCCAGCATCCTCTGCGGACTACGAGAAAAAGATTTACCGGTAGGTTTAAAATCTTATTATTTTCTCCATCGTAGGAGAAGAGTGATGACATCATGACTGTGTTTTAATCACCCAGCCTAGACTCAGGGAAACTGGTAAATTCTACAGGGAGTCAAGGAGATTTCTGCTATTTCAAGGAGTCTCCAATATTTGGGGAGAGTTGGCTAGTGTGAATATATATGCCCACTACAGGGTCCCTGAAATATGTCACCATATTATAGTGGACAGCTCTTATTAGTAATTGCCATGCAATGCTGCGCTTATTTGCAGCAACTGGGCAAATTAAAATGGAGATAACATTAAAGGTCTCGTATAATAGTAGCTTATACAATGGTATGCGGTTAACACAACTGCCAGTCGGGATCCCGGCTGTCGCAATACCCCGACTGGGGTACTATAGCGCCGTCAGAATACCAGTGAGGTAAGCGATTCCCCCTCTAAGGGTGTCCACAACACCCATAGAGGGAGAATAGAACCTGCGGCGAGTGAAGCTTGCCACCGAGCCCGCATGAGGCTCTGCTGCACTTGCCCCCCTGCAGGCATACTGGCGCACGGGATGCCGATGTCGGTATCCTGACATTCGGCATCCCGTGCAGCGGTATCGCATACCGATTGATCCCTATACAACACTCATGAAAGAAATATACAAATAAGACAAGAAACAAAACCCCAGGACTGTATGCATACTCTAGTGGTGCCCTTCTGTATCTGCAGGCAGCACAGATCATAAACCTCTTTATTTTACAACTGAAACTGTAATCAAATGGATAGTAAAGGGCTCCAATCTCCAAATCCATGATTAACGAACAACATAAACGATCCCCATATTTAGAACATAAACAGAATAACCGTACAGTCTTGATTAATAACCCAAGTGCCTGTGCGGTGGTACTACCTGACAGATTACACTACAGCAGCATCAATCTAAACAGGAAGGTGTTATTTAATAATGTATTCTTAGCATGCTGCAGCAAAACCTTCATGTTATACTGTAATCATTTGGAAACTCACGATGAGAATATTAGCAGGATGTATTTTTTTTTTTACCTGCACAGAGGTTTAGCATCTCCTCAAGTCTGCAGTGTCCAAAAACATTTTTTTTATATGAATACAATTTTGTTTTTTAAAGACTAGACCTATTTTCTTCCAACAAATACATGTTCTTTCTCCGAATAATTAATTATCTATTGTACTGGTGCATGAAGCCGGGGATCTTTAATAAACAAAATCGCACTAACTTTAAAATAAATAAAATAAAAAAAATAAGAATTTACTCACCGGTAATTCTATTTCTCGTAGTCCGTAGTGGATGCTGGGAACTCCGTAAGGACCATGGGGAATAGCGGGCTCCGAAGGAGGCTGGGCACTCTAGAAAGATTTATGACTACCTGGTGTGCACTGGCTCCTCCCACTATGACCCTCCTCCAAGCCTCAGTTAGGACACTGTGCCCGGACGAGCTGACATAAAAAGGAAGGATTTAGAATCCCGGGTAAGACTCTTACCAGCCACACCAATCACACCGTACAACTCGTGATACTATATCCAGTTTGACAGTATGAAAACAACTGAGCCTCTCAACAGATGGCTCAACAATAACCCTTTAGTTAACAATAACTATTTACAAGTATTGCAGGCAATCCGCACTTGGGATGGGCGCCCAGCATCCACTACGGACTACGAGAAATAGAATTACCGGTGAGTAAATTCTTATTTTCTCTGACGTCCTAGTGGATGCTGGGAACTCCGTAAGGACCATGGGGATTATACCAAAGCTCCCAAACGGGCGGGAGAGTGCGGATGACTCTGTAGCACCGAATGAGAGAACTCCAGGTCCTCCTCAGCCAGGGTATCAAATTTGTAGAATTTTGCAAACGTGTTTGCCCCTGACCAAGTAGCTGCTCGGCAAAGTTGTAAAGCCGAGACCCCTCGGGCAGCCGCCCAAGATGAGCCCACCTTCCTTGTGGAATGGGCATTTACAGATTTTGGCTGTGGTAGGCCTGCCACAGAATGTGCAAGCTGAATTGTACTACAAATCCAGCGAGCAATAGACTGCTTAGAAGCAGGAGCACCCAGCTTGTTGGGTGCATACAGGATAAACAGCGAGTCAGATTTTCTGACTCCAGCCGTCCTGGAAACATATATTTTCAGGGCCCTGACAACGTCTAGCAACTTGGAGTCCTCCAATTCACTAGTAGCCGCCGGCACCACAATAGGCTGGTTCAGGTGAAACGCTGACACCACCTTAGGGAGAAATTGGGGACGAGTCCTCAATTCTGCCCTATCCATATGGAAAATCAGATAAGGGCTTTTACATGATAAAGCCGCCAATTCTGACACTCGCCTGGCTGAAGCAAAGGCCAATAACATGACCACTTTCCACGTGAGATATTTCAGATCCACGGTTTTTAGTGGCTCACACCAATGTGATTTTAAGAAACTCAACACCACGTTGAGAACCCAAGGTGCCACTGGAGGCACAACCGGGGGCTGAATATGCAGCACTCCTTTTACAATGTCTGAACTTCAGGTACTGAAGCTAGTTATTTCTGGAAGAAAATCGACAGAGCCGAGATCTGTACTTAATGGAGCCTAATTTTAGGCCCATAGACACTCCTGCTTGTAGGAAATGTCCTTTAGGATCCGGCGTTCAACCGACATGCCGTCAAAACGTAGTCGCGGTAAGTCTTGGAACAGACAGGGCCCCTGCTGCCGCAGGTCCTGTCTGAGCGGCAGAGGCCATGGGTCCTCTGATATAATTTCTTGAAGTTCTGGGCACCAAGCTCTTCTTGGCCAATCCGGAACCACGAGTATCGTTCTTACTCCTCGCCTTCCTATTATTCTCAGTACCATTTGTATGAGAGGCAGAGGGGGGAACACATAAACCGACTGGAACACCCACGGTGTTACCAGAGCGTCCACAGCTATCGCCTGAGGGTCCTTTGACCTGGCGCAATATCTTTTATAGCTTTTTGTTGAGGCGGGACGCCATCATGTCCACCTGTGGCCTTTCCCAATGGTGTACAATCCTTTGGAAGACTTCTGGATGAAATCCCCACTCTCCCGGGTGGAGGTCGTGTCCGCTGAGAAGATCTGCTTCCCAGTCGTCCACTCCGGGAATGAACACTGCTGACAGTGTTAACACATGATTTTCCGCCCATCTGAGAATCCTTGTGGCTTCTGCCATCGCCGTCCTGCTTCTTGTGCCGCCCTGTCGATTTACATGGGCAACTGCCGTGATGTTGTCTGACTGGATCAGAACCGGCTGGTTTTAAAGCAGGGGCTTTGCTTGACTTAGGGCATTGTAAATGGCCCTCAGTTCCAGAACATTTATGTATAGGGAAGTCTCCTGACTTGACCAAAGTCCTTGGAAGTTTCTTCCCCGTGTGACTGCACCCCAGCCCCGAAGGCTGGCATCCGTGGTCACATGGACCCAGTCCTGAATGCCGAATTTGCGGCCCTCTCTGAGATGAGCACTCTGCAGCCTCCACAGCAGAGACACCCTGGTCCTTGGAGACGGGGTTATCAACCGATGCATTTGAAGATGCGATCCGGACCATTGGTCCAACAGGTCCCACTGAAAGGTTCCGGCATGGAACCTGCCGAATGGAATCGCTTCGTAGGAAGCTACCATCTTTCCCAGGACTCGCGTGCAATGATGCACCGACACCTGTTTTGGTTTCAGGAGGCCTCTCACTAGAGATGACAGCTCCTTGGCTTTCTCCTCTGGGAGAAATACTTTTTTCTGGACTGTGTCCAGAATCATCCCCAGGAACAGTAGACGTGTCGCCGGAACCAGCTGAGACTTTGGAATATTCAGAATCCAACCGTGCTGGTGTAGCACCTCCTGAGATAATGCTACGCCGACCAACAACTGCTCTCTGGACCTCGCCCTTATCAGGAGATCGTCCAAGTATGGGATAATTAAAACTCCCTTTTTCCGAAGGAGTATCATCATTTCGGCCATAACCTTGGTAAATACCCTCGGTGCCGTGGACAGGCCGAACGGCAACGTCTGGAATTGGTAATGACAATCCTGTACCACAAATCTGAGGTACTCCTGGTGAGGATGGTAAATGGGGACATGCAGGTAAGCATCCTTGATGTCCAGAGATACCATGTAATCTCCCTCTTCCAGGCTTGCAATAACCGCCCTGAGCGATTCCATCTTGAACTTGAATTTTCTTAAATATGTGTTCAAGGATTTCAAATTTAAAATGGGTCTCACCGAACCGTCCGGTTTCGGTACCACAAACATTGTGGAATAGTAACCCAGTCCTTGTTGAAGTAGGGGCACCTTGACTATCACCTGCTGGGAATACAGCTTGTGAATTGCCTCTAACACAGCCTCCCTTTCTGCTGGAGTCGTTGGTAAGGCAGATTTGAGGAAACGGCGGGGGGGGGGGGGGGGGGATGTCTCGAATTCCAGCCTGTACCCCTGAGATACCACTTGAAGGATCCAGGGATCTACCTGTGAGCGAGCCCACTGATTGCTGAAGTTTTTGAGACGGCCCCCCACCGTACCTGGCTCCGCCTGCTGAGCCCCAGCGTCATGCGGCGGACTTAGCAGAAGAAGCGGGGGAGGACTTTTGTTCCTGGGAAGTATCTGTATGTTGCAGCTTTTTTCCCCTACCTCTGCCTCTGGGCAGAAAGGACGCGCCTCTACCCCGTCTGCTCTTTTGGGGGCGAAAGGACTGCACCTGATAATACGGTGCTCTCTTTGGTTGTGAGGGGACATGTGGCAAAAATGCTGACTTCCCAGCTGTTGCTGTGGACACTAAGTCTGAAAGACCATCCCCGAACAACTCCTCACCCTTATAAGGCAAAACTTCCATGTGCCTTTTAGAATCTGCATCACCTGTCCACTGCCGGGTCCATAACCCTCTCCTGGCACAAATGGACAGTGCACTTATTTTTGATGCCAGCCGGCAAATATCCCTCTGTGCATCTCTTATGTAAAAGACAGCGTCTTTAATATGCTCTACGTTTAGCAATATAGTGTCCCTGTCTAGGGTGTCAATGTTTTCTGACAGGGAGTCTGACCATGCAGCTGCAGCACTGCACATCCATGCTGAGGCAATAGCTGGTCTCAGTATAATACCAGTGTGTGTATATATAGCTTTCTGGAGAGCCTCCTGCTTTCTGTCAGCAGGTTCCTTTAAGGCGGCCGTATCCTGGGACGGCAGTGCCACCTTTTTTGATAAGCGCGTAAGTGCTTTATCCACCCTAGGGGGTGTTTCCCAACGTAACCTATCCTCTGGCGGGAAAGGGTACGCCATTAGTAATTTTTTTGAAATTACCAATTTTTTATCGGTGGAAGCCCACGCTAGTTCACACACTTCATTCAATTCTTCAGAAGGGGGAAAAACTACTGGTAGTTTTTTCTCCCCAAACATAATACCCTTTTTTGTGGTACCTGGGGTCACCTCAGAAATGTGTAAAACATTTTTCATTGCCTCAATCATATAACGAGTGGCCCTATTGGACATTACATTAGTCTCTTCGTCGTCGACACTGGTATCAGTATCCGTGTCGACATCTGTGTCTGCCATCTGAGGTAGCGGGCGTTTTAGAGCCCCTGATGGCTTTTGAGACGCCTGGGCAGGCACGGGCTGAGAAGCCGGCTGCCCCGCATTTGGCATGTCGTCAAATTTTTTATGTAAGGAGTCGACACTTTCGCGTAATTCCTTCCACAAGTCCATCCACTCCGGTGTCTGCCCCGCAGGGGGTGACAACACATTTATAGGCACCTGCTCCTCCTCCACATAAGTCTCCTCATCAAACATGTCGACACAGCCGTACCGACACACCGCACACACACAGGGAATGCTCTGACAGAAGACAGGACCCCACAAAGCCCTTTGGGGAGACAGAGAGTATGCCAGCACACACCAGAGCGCTATATAAATCAGGGATTAACTAAATTATATCCCTTTATAGCTGCTATATGTATATTGCGCCTAAATTTAGTGCCCCCCCTCTCTTTTTTTACCCTTTTCTGTAGTGTAGACTGCAGGGGAGAGCCAGGGAGCTTCCTTCCAGCGGAGCGGTGAGGGAGAAATGACGCCAATGTGCTGAGGGAGATAGCTCCGCCCCTTTTTCGGCTGACTTTTCTCCCGCTTTTTTATGGATTCTGGCAGGGGTATTTATCACATATATAGCCTCTGGGGCTATATATTGTGATATTTGCCAGCCAAGGTGTATTTATTGCTTCTCAGGGCGCCCCCCCCCCAGCGCCCTGCACCCTCAGTGACCGGAGTGTGAAGTGTGTATGAGGAGCAATGGCGCACAGCTGCAGTGCTGTGCGCTACCTTGGTGAAGACGGATGTCTTCTGCCGCCGATTTTCCGGATTCTTCTTGCTTCTGGCTCTGTAAGGGGGCCGGCGGCGCGGCTCTGGGACCGAACATCAATGGCCGGTTCCATGCGGTCGATCCCTCTGGAGCTAATGGTGTCCAGTAGCCTAAGAAGCCCAAGCTACCACCAGTTAGGTAGGTTCGCTTCTTCTCCCCTTAGTCCCTCGCTGCAGTGAGTCTGTTGCCAGCAGATCTCACTGTAAAATAAAAAACCTAAAATATACTTTCTCTCTAGGAGCTCAGGAGAGCCCCTAGTGTGCATCCAGCTCAGCCGGGCACAGGATTCTAACTGAAGTCTGGAGGAGGGTCATAGTGGGAGGAGCCAGTGCACACCAGGTAGTCCTAAATCTTTCTTAGCTGTGCCCAGTCTCCTGCGGAGCCGCTATTCCCCATGGTCCTTACGGAGTCCCCAGCATCCACTAGGACGTCAGAGAAATTGGGAAATGATTTACACTGTGGAATGTTTAAAAGCCCCCTATCTTATACAGACTACATGTGAGGGTTCTTATGGATGTAACAATCATTATACATTGAGAGACTGTGGCCGTGTGTCAGATTGCCATTCTGTTGTGTTCCACAATAGTGCTATCTGAAGAACACCATCTGTTAGACTCTGTAATACTAGGTTTTGAAACAGAGTATAGGGGTGAAAGGGGGGCATTCAGTGCCCTGCAGTCTAATACTACATTGATCTGCTAAGCTGCCATGGTTTTATACTGACAATTACACCTAGCTTCATATATGTAGAATTGCCAGGCATTCTATATAGGAGCAAATAGCTACATGTGCGAGGTGCCTGACTGAAATGTCACAGGCTGTGGGTTTGTGTCCCGAGTATGACATTACCGAGACATGTTAGATTAAATAAAAGAGGATGGGCATATTTACTAAAGTGCGGATTATTATTAGTGGAGATGTTGCCCATAGTAAACAATCAGATTGTACTTATCATTATCTTCACTTCTGAAAACCCAAACTTTAGTAAATATACACCGCTGTAACTGAATGACAAGGTGCTCACAAATTACACTATCACTGATAGCTCTTATCAAGTTAGGTGTTTAAATATGGTATTTACGAGGATTGGTGTTCAAATCCCTTTTATATATAGATATACACACACACACACACACACACACACACACACATATTCTTCGACTCAGACTTCTTTATCCACCATATCCCACAGATGCTCGATTGGATTGAGAACTGGGGAACCTGGAGGCAGAGTCAACACATTTGCCATGTACAGTACCTAAAACTATTCCTGTCTGTTTTAACTGTATTGCACCCCACAATTTCTGATGCAATCCAATTGCATCCTGGGCTTTTTTAAGGCGCCTAGGCCAGGTATGCGGGCGAGAGGAGTGGAGTGAGGGAGACTGCCCCCCTTCATTTCAGCCATCATTGGTGTACACTGGCACGCCATCTCTATATTTGGTGCAAAAGAAGAATTTTAAAATAGGCATATTTACTCATACAGTCAATCCTGCATAGCTCGCCATGCCTCCGACACAACCTCAGAGAATATGTTTTACGTGAGAACACCCCATTACACCTACTCCGTCGCAGGTGGAGATATGCAGGACTCAGAATCGCATGTACCTGCATATACTTGTTCCAGAGCATGTGCAGTGCAAAGACACTGAAGACACATTCCACCAATGAGCTCATGCCAAAATCAGCATCAATCCCAATATGTCTGACATTCTGTCTACATTTACTTAGGAGCTGGGTGTGAGCTTTATTCTATGTAGTCAGCCAATTGTTTTGCAACAGTATCCTGTGACGGAATGGTCTTGATTCAGAAGTGGACGCTAATGCACGTGCATTTTGCAGAGTTGCAGCAGTGTTAATATGCAAGTACCAGCTTCAGCCTTATCCGCATGTACTAGCACACGCCAGACAGTGCAAGCCCTGAGACATCCCCCTTCAATTGCCATGGATGGTGCAACTTCACTGATGGTCCAAAACACTCCACAATCTGTGCACCATGACTGCCACACCAGCCTATAGCAGACGCAGTGTCTCCTTCTGTAGTACGGCTAAACATGGCGTCTGTGGGGGTGATTCAGACCTGATCGCTGGGCTGCTAGTTTTGCTGTCCTGTGTTCAGATAGTCGCCGCCTCCAGGGGGAGTGTATATTCGCCGTGCAAGTGTGCGATCCCATGTGTACACAGAGTTGCTAAAATCCACTTTGTGCAGTCTCTATGCAGCCCAGGACTTACTCCTACAGTGCAATCACATCAGGCTGATCGGGGCCGGAGCGGACGTCAGACACCCTCGCTGAAAACACTTTGGATACGCCTGCATTTTTCAGGACACTCCCAGTAAACGGTCAGTTACCACCCACAAACGGCTTCTTCCTGTCACTCACCTTGCGAACGCCCGTGCCATCGGATTTTTCCCACCACCCCGTTGCTGACCAGCGATGCCCTTTGTTGTTGTCCAACGCACGTGCGCATTGAGGTGTATACACATGCGCAGTCAGTACCAGATTGCCCGCTGTGCAAAAACAGAAGCGATCAGGTCTGAATCACCCCCTATGGCTGAGAATGCAGGCTTTCGTTAAACCACTTCCCCAGTCTTGTGATGAGAGAGAAGATGGCGAGGGAAGTGACCTAGAGATGCCGGCTACAATATCCTTTCACAGGAAATATTCTGTGTATCAGAATTATCTCTGAAGAGGATTCAAATCATGAAAACCTCACACATTTCCCATTCTGATACTACTGGCGTGTTTAGAAGTAAGAAGTAGTTATCTTTTTTTGTTCTTGTTTTTAAGTATTTTATTTTTAGAGGTCTTTCTCTGTTCTGTTTGTATGTAGTGAAAGTAGAACATACTTTCACAGAGTAACACCTGTTATTTACATTGAATGTATCCATGTAAAAGCCATTACACAGGAGAATCAGTCACTTTGTAAATTCTGTACACTATACACTTTCATGTTGAGACGTTGCGATGTGCTTCATGAAAGGAAATTACTTTTTGCAGCTTAATCCCATACTTCTATCTTGGGGTATGGGTCGTTGGGTCGACTCAAATTAGGTCGACCACTGAAGGTCGACATGCATTAGGCCGACATGGGCAATAGGTCGACATGGTCATTAGGTTGACATGTACTAGGTCGACAGGTCAAAAGGTTGACATGGATTTTTGGACTGTTTTGGTGTCGTTTTCTTCGTAAAGTGACGGGGAACCCCAATTAGTGCACTGTGTCCCCTCGCATGGCCAGCAAACTTCGGGCAAGGGCAGGCTACCATTCCCAATTGTAGTCCACGTGGATCATAAAGTATGAAAAAGAATTTATTTTTTTTTTTTAAACTCATGTCGAGCTTTTGACCTGTCGACCTATTACATAGCGACCTAATGACCATGTCGACCTACTGCCCCTGTCGACCTAATGCATGTCGACCTTTAGTGGTTGACCTTATGACTGTCGACCTAACGACCGTATCCCCTATCTGGGTGTGGTTTTTAGGTAGATTAGACTTAGGTCGATGGTGTCTAGGACGACCGTTACTGGTCAACAGTAAGTAGTCGACATGGATTCTATGTTGACATGAGAAAATGTTGACATGAGTTTTTTTTTTTTTTTTTTTGTGTCGTTTGCTCCGTACAGTGGCCGGGAACCCCAGTTAGTGCACAGTGTCGAGCTGCGGGCAAGGTTACCGTTCCCAATTACAGTCCACGTGGATCGTGAAGTATGAAAAAGTTAAAAAAAATGGATTATTTTTTTTCTCTAACGTCCTAAGTGGATGCTGGGGACTCCGTAAGGACCATGGGGAATAGCGGCTCCGCAGGAGACTGGGCACATCTAAAGAAAGCTTTAGGACTATCTGGTGTGCACTGGCTCCTCCCCCTATGACCCTCCTCCAAGCCTCAGTTAGATCTCTGTGCCCGAACGAGAAGGGTGCACACTAGGGGCTCTCCTGAGCTTCTTAGTGAAAGTTTTAGTTTAGGTTTTTTATTTTCAGTGAGACCTGCTGGCAACAGGCTCACTGCATCGAGGGACTAAGGGGAGAAGAAGCGAACTCACCTGCGTGCAGAGTGGATTGGGCTTCTTAGGCTACTGGACATTAGCTCCAGAGGGACGATCACAGGCCCAGCTTGGATGGGTCCCAGAGCTGCGCCGCCGGCCCCCTTACAGAGCCAGAAGGCAGAAGAGGTCCGGAAAATCGGCGGCAGAAGACGTCCTGTCTTCAACAAGGTAGCGCACAGCACTGCAGCTGTGCGCCATTGCTCTCAGCACACTTCACACTCCGGTCACTGAGGGTGCAGGGCGCTGGGGAGGGGCGCCCTGAGACGCAATAATAAACACCTTGGATGGCAAAAAATGCATCACATATAGCTCCTGGGCTATATGGATGCATTTAACCCCTGCCAAAAGACATAAAAAAACGGGAGATAAGGCCGCCGATAAGGGGGCGGAGCCTATCTCCTCAGCACACTGGCGCCATTTTCCCTCACAGCTCCGTTGGAGGGAAGCTCCCTGGCTCTCCCCTGCAGTCACTACACTACAAAAAGGGTTAAAAAAGAGAGGGGGCACAAATTAGGCGCAGTATTAACTATACAGCAGCTATAAGGGGAAAAACACTTATATAAGGTTATCCCTGTATATATATAGCGCTCTGGTGTGTGCTGGCAAACTCTCCCTCTGTCTCCCCAAAGGGCTAGTGGGGTCCTGTCCTCTATCAGAGCATTCCCTGTGTGTGTGCTGTATGTCGGTACTTTTGTGTCGACATGTATGAGGAGAAAAATGATGTGGAGACGGAGCAGATTGCCTGTAATAGTGATGTCACCCCCTAGGGGGTCGACACCTGAGTGGATGAACTGTTGGAAGAAATTACGTGACAGTGTCAGCTCTGTATAAAAGACAGTGGTTGACATGAGACAGCCAGCTACTCAGCTTGTGCCTGTCCAGACGTCTCATAGGCTGTCAGGGGCTCTAAAGCGCCCGTTACCTCAGATGGCAGATATAGACGCCGACACGGATACTGACTCCAGTGTCGACGGTGAAGAGACAAATGTGAATTCCAGTAGGGCCACACGTTACATGATTGAGGCAATGAAAAATGTTTTACACATTTCTGATAATACGAGTACCACCAAAAAGGGGTATAATGTTCGGTGAGGAAAAACTACCTGTAGTTTTCCTGAATCTGAGAAATTAAATGAGGTGTGTGATGATGCCTGGGTTTTCCCCGATAACAACTGATAATTTCTAAAATGTTATTGTCATTATATCCTTTCCCGCCAGAGGTTAGGGTGCGTTGGGAAACACCCCCTAGGGTGGATAAAGCGCTCACACGCTTGTAAGGGCTCTATCCTCTCCTGAGATGGCCGCCCTTAAGGATCCTGCTGATAGAAAGCAGGAGGGTATCCTAAAATGTAGTTACACACATACTGGTGTTATACTGCGACCAGCAATCGCCTCAGCCTGGATGTGCAGTGCTGGGTTGGCGTGGTCGGATTCCCTGACTGAAAATATTGATACCCTAGATAGGGACAGTATATTTTTGCCTATAGAGCATTTGAAAGATGCATTTCTATATATGCGTGATGCACAGCGGAATATTTGCCGACTGGCATCAAGTCTAAGTGCGTTGTCCATTTCTACCAGTAGAGGGTTATGGACACGTCAGTGGTCAGGTGATGCGTATTCCAAACGGCATTTGGAAGTATTGCCTTATTAAGGGGAGGAGTTATTTGGGGTCGGTCTTTCAGACCTGGTGGCCACGGCAACAGCTGGGAAATCCACGTTTGTACCCCAGGTCGCCTCTCAACATGAGAAGACGCCATATTATCATCAGGCGCAGTCTTTTCGTGGATAAGCGGGCAAAAGGGTTCCTAATTTCTGCCCCGTGACAGAGGGAGAGGAAAAATAAGATTTTACTTACCGATAAATCTATTTCTCGGAGTCCGTAGTGGATGCTGGGGTTCCTGAAAGGACCATGGGGAATAGCGGCTCCGCAGGAGACAGGGCACAAAAAGTAAAGCTTTTTCCGATCAGGTGGTGTGCACTGGCTCCTCCCCCTATGACCCTCCTCCAGACTCCAGTTAGGTACTGTGCCCGGACGAGCGTACACAATAAGGGAGGATTTTGAATCCCGGGTAAGACTCATACCAGCCACACCAATCACACCGTACAACTTGTGATCTAAACCCAGTTAACAGTATGATAACAGCGGAGCCTCTGAAAGATGGCTTCCTACAACAATAACCCGAATAAGTTAACAATAACTATGTACAATTTATGCAGATAATCCGCACTTGGGATGGGCGCCCAGCATCCACTACGGACTCCGAGAAATAGATTTATCGGTAAGTAAAATCTTATTTTCTCTATCGTCCTAGTGGATGCTGGGGTTCCTGAAAGGACCATGGGGATTATACCAAAGCTCCCAAACGGGCGGGAGAGTGCGGATGACTCTGCAGCACCGAATGAGAGAACTCCAGGTCCTCCTTAGCCAGAGTATCAAATTTGTAAAATTTTACAAACGTGTTCTCCCCTGACCACGTAGCTGCTCGGCAAAGTTGTAATGCCGAGACCCCTCGGGCAGCCGCCCAAGATGAGCCCACCTTCCTTGTGGAGTGGGCCTTTACAGATTTAGGCTGTGGCAGGCCTGCCACAGAATGTGCCAGTTGGATTGTGCTACAGATCCAACGAGCAATCGTCTGCTTAGACGCAGGAGCACCCATCTTGTTGGGTGCATACAATATAAACAACGAGTCAGATTTTCTGACTCCAGCTGTTCTTGCAATATATATTTTTAATGCTCTGACAACGTCCAGTAACTTGGAGTCCTCCAAGTCACTTGTAGCCGCAGGCACTACAATAGGCTGGTTCAGATGAAATGCTGACACCACCTTAGGGAGAAAATGCGGACGAGTCCGCAGTTCTGCCCTGTCCGAATGGAAAATCAGATATGGGCTTTTGTAAGATAAAGCTGCCAATTCTGACACTCTCCTGGCAGAAGCCAGGGCTAGAAGCATGGTCACTTTCCAAGTGAGATATTTCAAATCCACCTTATTTAGTGGTTCAAACCAATGAGATTTTAGAAAATCCAAAACTACATTGAGATCCCACGGTGCCACTGGAGGCACCACAGGAGGCTGTATATGCAGCACTCCCTTCACAAAGGTCTGGACTTCAGGGACTGAAGCCAATTCTTTTTGAAAGAAAATCGACAGGGCCGAAATTTGAACCTTAATAGATCCCAATTTGAGACCCATAGACAATCCTGATTGCAGGAAATGTAGGAATCGACCCAGTTGAAATTCCTCCGTCGGAGCACTCCGATCTTCGCACCACGCAACATATTTTCGCCAAATTCGGTGATAATGTTGCACGGTTACTTCTTTCCTTGCTTTAATCAAAGTAGGAATGACTTCTTCCGGCATGCCTTTTTCCATTAGGATCCGGCGTTCAACCGCCATGCCGTCAAACGCAGCCGCGGTAAGTCTTGAAACAGACAGGGACCCTGCTGAAGCAAGTCCCTCCTTAGAGGTAGAGGCCACGGATCTTCCGTGATCATCTCTTGAAGTTCCGGGTACCAAGTCCTTCTTGGCCAATCCGGAACCACTAGTATCGTTCTTACGCCTCTTTGCCGTATAATTCTCAATACTTTTGGTATGAGAGGCAGAGGAGGAAACACATACACCGACTGGTACACCCAAGGCGTTACCAGCGCGTCCACAGCTATTGCCTGCGGATCTCTTGACCTGGCGCAATACCTGTCCAGTTTTTTGTTGAGGCGAGACGCCATCATGTCCACCATTGGTCTTTCCCAACGGGTTACCAGCATGTGGAAGACTTCTGGATGAAGTCCCCACTCTCCCGGGTGAAGATCGTGTCTGCTGAGGAAGTCTGCTTCCCAGTTGTCCACTCCCGGGATGAACACTGCTGATAGCGCTATCACATGATCCTCTGCCCAGCGAAGAATCCTTGCAGCTTCTGCCATTGCACTCCTGCTTCTTGTGCCGCCCTGTCTGTTCACATGGGCGACTGCCGTGATGTTGTCCGACTGGATCAACACCGGTTTTCCCTGAAGCAGAGGTTCTGCCTGGCTTAGAGCATTGTATATTGCTCTTAGTTCCAGAATGTTTATGTGAAGAGACGTTTCCAGGCTCGTCCATACTCCCTGGAAGTTTCTTCCTTGTGTGACTGCTCCCCAGCCTCTCAGGCTGGCGTCCGTGGTCACCAGGATCCAATCCTGTATGCCGAATCTGCGGCCCTCCAATAGATGAGGACTCTGCAACCACCACAGAAGAGACACCCTTGTCCTTGGAGACAGGGTTATCCGTAGGTGCATCTGAAGATGCGACCCTGACCATTTGTCCAACAGATCCCTTTGGAAAATTCTTGCGTGGAATCTGCCGAATGGAATTGCTTCGTAAGAAGCTACCATTTTTCCCAGGACTCTTGTGCATTGATGTACAGACACCTTTCCTGGTTTTAGGAGGTTCCTGACAAGCTCGGATAACTCCTTGGCTTTTTCCTCCGGGAGAAAAACCTTTTTCTGAACCGTGTCCAGAATCATCCCTAGGAACAGCAGACGAGTTGTCGGCATTAACTGGGATTTTGGAATATTCAGAATCCACCCGTGCTGTTTTAGCACTTCTTGAGACAGTGCTAATCCCATCTCTAGCTGTTCTCTGGACCTCGCCCTTATTAGGAGATCGTCCAAGTATGGGATAATTAATACGCCTTTTCTTCGAAGAAGAATCATCATCTCGGCCATTACCTTTGTAAAGATCCGAGGTGCCGTGGACAATCCGAACGGCAGCGTCTGAAACTGATAGTGACAGTTTTGTACAACGAACCTGAGGTACCCCTGGTGTGAGGGGTAAATTGGAACGTGGAGATACGCATCCTTGATGTCCAAGGATACCATAAAGTCCCCCTCTTCCAGGTTCGCTATCACTGCTCTGAGTGACTCCATTTTGAACTTGAACTTCTTTATGTACAGGTTCAAGGACTTCAGATTTAGAATAGGCCTTACCGAGCCATCCGGCTTCGGTACCACAAAAAGAGTGGAATAATACCCCTTCCCTTGTTGTAGAAGAGGTACCTTGACTATCACCTGCTGAGAGTACAGCTTGTGAATGGCTTCCAAAACCGTCTCCCTTTCGGAGGGGGACGTTGGTAAAGCAGACTTCAGGAAACGGCGAGGTGGATCCGTCTCTAATTCCAACCTGTACCCTTGAGATATTATCTGCAGGATCCAGGGATCTACCTGCGAGTGAGCCCACTGCGCGCTGTAATTTTTGAGACGACCGCCCACCATCCCCGAGTCCGCTTGAGGAGCCCCAGCGTCATGCTGAGGCTTTTGTAGAAGCCGGGGAGGGCTTCTGTTCCTGGGAAGGAGCTGCGTGTTGCTGTCTCTTCCCTCGACCTTTGCCTCGTGGCAGATATGAATAGCCCTTTGCTCTCTTATTTTTAAAGGAACGAAAGGGCTGCGGTTGAAAAGTCGGTGCCTTTTTCTGTGGGGGAGTGACTTGAGGTAGAAAGGTGGATTTCCCGGCTGTAGCCGTGGCCACCAAATCTGATAGACCGACTCCAAATAACTCCTCCCCTTTATACGGCAAAACTTCCATATGCCGTTTTGAATCCGCATCACCTGACCACTGTCGCGTCCATAAAGCTCTTCTGGCCGAAATGGACATAGCACTTACCCGTGATGCCAGTGTGCAGATATCCCTCTGTGCATCACGCATATAAAGAAATGCATCCTTTATTTGTTCTAACGACAGTAAAATATTGTCCCTGTCCAGGGTATCAATATTTTCAATCAGGGACTCTGACCAAACTACCCCAGCACTGCCCATCCAGGCAGTCGCTACAGCTGGTCGTAGTATAACACCTGCATGTGTGTATATACTTTTTTGGATATTTTCCATCCTCCTATCTGATGGATCTTTAAGTGCGGCCGTCTCAGGAGAGGGTAACGCCACTTGTTTAGATAAGCGTGTTAGCGCCTTGTCCACCCTAGGAGGTGTTTCCCAGCGCTCCCTAACCTCTGGCGGGAAAGGGTATAATGCCAATAATTTCTTTGAAATTATCAGTTTTTTATCAGGGGCAACCCACGCTTCATTACACACGTCATTTAATTCTTCTGATTCAGGAAAAACTATAGGTAGTTTTTTCATACCCCACATAATACCCTGTTTAGTGGTACCTGTAGTATCAGCTAAATGTAACGCCTCCTTCATTGCCAAAATCATATAACGTGTGGCCCTACTGGAAAATACGGTTGATTCGTCACCGTCACCACTGGAGTCATCGCCTGTGTCTGGGTCTGTGTCGACCGACTGAGGCAAAGGGCGTTTCACAGCCCCTGACGGTGTTTGAGTCGCCTGGACAGGCACTAATTGATTGTCCGGCCGCCTCATGTCGTCAAACGACTGCTTTAGCGTGTTGACACTATCCCGTAGTTCCATAAATAAAGGCATCCATTCCGGTGTCGACTCCCTAGGGGGTGACATCCTCATATTTGGCAATTGCTCCGCCTCCACACCAATATCGTCCTCATACATGTCGACACACACGTACCGACACACAGCAGACACACAGGGAATGCTCCTAACGAAGACAGGACCCACTAGCCCTTTGGGGAGACAGAGGGAGAGTTTGCCAGCACACACCAAAAGCGCTATATATATATCAGGGATAGCCTTATAATAAGTGCTCCCTTATAGCTGCTTTGTTATATCAAATTATCGCCATAAATGTGCCCCCCCCTCTCTGTTTTACCCTGTTTCTGTAGTGCAGTGCAGGGGAGAGACTTGGGAGCCGTCCTGACCAGCGGAACTGTGAGAGGAAATGGCGCCGTGTGCTGAGGAGATAGGCCCCGCCCCTTTTCTGGCGGGCTCGTCTCCCGCTATTTAGAGAAATTAGGCAGGGGTTAAATATCTCCATATAGCCTCTAGGGCTATATGTGAGGTATTTTTAGCCTTTATAGGTAATCATTTTGCCTCCCAGGGCGCCCCCCTCCCAGCGCCCTGCACCCTCAGTGACTGCCGTGTGAAGTGTGCTGAGAGGAAAATGGCGCACAGCTGCAGTGCTGTGCGCTACCTTTTGAAGACTGCAGGAGTCTTCAGCCGCCGATTCTGGACCTCTTCTGTCTTCAGCATCTGCAAGGGGGCCGGCGGCGTGGCTCCGGTGACCATCCAGGCTGTACCCGTGATCGTCCCTCTGGAGCTTGATGTCCAGTAGCCAAAAAGCCAATCCATCCTGCACGCAGGTGAGTTGACTCCTTCTCCCCTCAGTCCCTCGCTGCAGTGATCCTGTTGCCAGCAGGAATCACTGTAAAATAAAAAACCTAGCTAAACTTTTTCTAAGCAGCTCTTTAGGAGAGCCACCTAGATTGCACCCTTCTCGGCCGGGCACAAAATCTAACTGGAGGAGGGTCATAGGGGGAGGAGCCAGTGCACACCACCTGATCGGAAAAAGCTTTACTTTTTGTGCCCTGTCTCCTGCGGAGCCGCTATTCCCCATGGTCCTTTCAGGAACCCCAGCATCCACTAGGACGATAGAGAAAAGGCTGCAGAAATCAGCCAGTTCCCAGGAACAGAAACCCTCTCTCGCCTCTGCCAAGCCCTCAGTATACGCTGGGGCTTTACAAGCAGAATCAGGCACGGTGGGGGGCCCGTCTCAATGAATTTCAGCGCGCAGTGGGCTCACTCGCAAGTAGACCCCTGGATCCTTCAGGTGATATCTCAGGGGTACAAATTAGAATTCGAGACGTCTCCCCCTCGCCGTTTCCTAAAGTCGGCTTTACCGATGTCTCCTTCTGACAGGGAGACAGTTTTGGAAGCCATTCACAAGCTGTATTCCCAGCAGATGATAATCAAAATACCCCTCCTGCAACAGGGAACGGGGTATTATTCCACACTGTTGTGGTACCGAAGCCGGACGGCTCGGTGAGACCGATTCTAAATCTAAAATCTTTGAACACTTACATACAGAGGTTCAAATTCAAGATTGAGTCACTCAGAGCAGTGATTGCGAACCTGGAAGAAGGGGACTACATGATGTCTCGGGACATCAGGGATGCTTACCTTCATGTCAAAATTTACCCTTCTCACCAAGGGTACCTCAGGTTTATGGTACAGAACTGTCACTATCAGTTCAGACGCTGCCGTATGGATGGTCCACGGCACCCCGGGTCTTTACCAAGGTAATGGCCGAAATGATGATATTCCTTCAAAGGAAGGGAATTTTAGTTATCCCTTACTTGGACAATTCCCTGATAAGGGTAAGATCCAGGGAACAGTTGGAGGTCGGTGTAGCACTCTCTCAGGTAGTGTTGCTGCAGCACGGTTGGATTCTCAATATTCCAAAATCGCAGCTGGTTCCGACGACTTGTTTTCTGTTCCTAGGGATGATCCTGGACACAGTCCAGAAAAAGGTGTTTCTCCCGGAGGAGAAAGCCAGGGAGTTATCCGAGCTAGTCAGGAACCTCCTAAAACCGAGCCAAGTCTCAGTGCATCAATGCACAAGGGTTCTGGGTAAAATGGTGGCTTCCTACGAAGCAATCCCATTCGGCAGACTCCACGCAAGAACTTTCCAGTGGGACCTGCTGGACAAATGGTCCGGGTCGCATTTTCAGCTGCATCAGCGGATAACCCTGTCACCAAGGACAAGGGGTCCCTCCTGTGGTGGTTGCAGAGTGCTCATCTTCTAGAGGGCCGCAGATTCGGCATTCAGGACTGGGTCCTGGTAACCACGGATGCCAGCCTGCGAGGCTGGGGAGCAGTCACACAGGGAAGGAATATCCAGGACTTATGGTCAAGCCTGGAGACCTCACTTCACATAAATATCCTGAAGCTAAGGGACATTTACATTGCTCTAAGCTTAGCAAGACCTCTGCTTCAAGGTCAGCCGGTGTTGATCCAGTCGGACAACATCACGGCAGTCACCCACGTAAACAGACAGGGTGGCACAAGAAGCAGGAGGGCAATGGCAGAAGCTGCAAGGATTCTTCGCTGGGCGGAAAATCATGTGATAGCACTGTCAGCAGTATTCATTCCGGGAGTGGACAACTGGGAAGCAGACTTCCTCAGCACGACCTCCACCCGGGAGAGTGGGGACTTCACCCAGAAGTCTTCCACATGATTATAAACCGTTGGGAAAAACTCGACAGGTATTGCGCCAGGTCCAGGGACCCTCAGGCAATAGCTGTAGACGCTCTGGTAACACCGTGGGTGTACCAGTCAGGGTATGTGTTCCCTCCTCTGCCTCTCATACCCAAGGTACTGAGATTGATAAGATGGAGAGGAGTAAGCACTATATTCGTGGCTCCGGATTGGCCAAGCAGGACTTGGTAACCGGAACTTCAAGAGATGCTCACGGAGGATCCGTGGCCTCTACCTCTAAGAAGGGACCTGCTCCAGCAAGGACCCGGTCTGTTCCAAGACTTACCGCGGCTGCGTTTGATGGCATGGCGGTTGAACGCCGGATCCTGAAGGAAAAAAGGCATTCCGGATGAAGTCATCCCTATCCTGATCAAAGCCAGGAAGGATGTAACCGCAAAAACATTATCACCGCAATTGGCGAAAATATGTTGCGTGGTGCGAGACCAGTAAGGCCCGACGGTGGAAATTCAACTGGGTCGATTCCTACATTTCCTGCAAACAGGAGTGTCTATGGGCCTGAAATTGGGGTCCATTAAGGTTCAAATTTCGGCCCTGTCAATTTTCTTCCAAAAAGAACTAGCTTCAGTCCCTGAAGTTCAGACGTTTGTAAAAGGGGTACTGCATATACAGCCTCCTTTTGTGCCTCCAGTGGCACTTTGGGATCTCAATGTAGTTTTGGGTTCCAAAAGTCACATTGGTTTGAACCACTTAAATCTGTGGAGTTAAAATATCTCACATGGAAAGTGGTCATGCTGTTGGCCCTGGCCTGGGCCAGGCGCGTGTCAGAATTGGCGGCTTTATCCTGAAATAGCCCTTATCTGATGTTCCATTCGGACAGGGCGGAATTGAGGACTCGTCCTCAGTTTCTCCCTAAGGTGGTTTCAGCGTTTCACCTGAACCAACCTATTTGTGGTGCCTGCGGCTACTAGGGACTTGGAGGACTCCAAGTTGCTAGACGTTGTCAGGGCCCTGAAAATATATGTTTCCAGGAGGGCTGGAGTCAGGAAATCTGACTCGCTGTTTATCCTGTATGCACCCAACAAGCTGGGTGCTCCTGCTTCTAAGCAGACTATTGCTCGTTGGATTTGTAGTACAATTCAGCTTGCACATTCTGTGGCAGGCCTGCCACAGCCAAAAATCTGTAAATGCCCACTCCACAAGGAAGGTGGGCTCATCTTGGGCGGCTGCCCGAGGGGTCTCGGCTTTACAACTTTGCCGAGCAGCTACTTGGTCAGGAGCAAATACGTTTGTAAAATTCTACAAAATTGATATCCTGGCTGAGGAGGACCTGGAGTTCTCTCATTTGGTGCTGCAGAGTCATCCGCACTCTCCCGCCCGTTTGGGAGCTTTGGTATAATCCCCATGGTCCTTACGGAGTCTCCAGCATCCACTTAGGACGTTAGAGAAAATAAGAATTTACTTACCGATAATTCTATTTCTCATAGTCCGTAGTGGATGCTGGGCGCCCATCCCAAGTGCGGATTGTCTGCAATACTTGTACATAGTTATTGTTACAAAAATCGGGTTATTATTGTTGTGAGCCATCTTTCAGAGGCTCCTCTGTTATCATGCTGTTAACTGGGTTCAGATCACAGGTTATACGGTGTGATTGGTGTGGCTGGTATGAGTCTTACCCGGGATTCAAGATCCTTCCTTATTGTGTACGCTCGTCCGGGCACAGTATCCTAACTGAGGCTTGGAGGAGGGTCATAGGGGGAGGAGCCAGTGCACACCAGATAGTCCTAAAGCTTTCTTTAGATGTGCCCAGTCTCCTGCGGAGCCGCTATTCCCCATGGTCCTTACGGAGTCCCCAGCATCCACTACGGACTATGAGAAATAGAATTATCGGTAAGTAAATTCTTATTTTTAAACTCATGTCGACCTAGAGTCCCTGTCGACCTACTTACTGTCGACCAATAGTGGTCGACCTAACGACCGGATCCCCTTCTATCTATGGTACAATATGCCTTTAAAGGCTTGTGTTCCTTAGCATAACTCCCCTTCTGTTCCCAGGCAGCAGAACACGGATTAGACAAGGAGGTGTGACGCCTATACAATGCTACACATCACAGCACACCTTCCCTTTCTGTTTGACACTAACCTGACCACTCAAGTATGCGTATCCGTCATAACAAATATACACAGTCACGTTTGTTTTACCAAGTTAAAGACGTGCCAATTAGAGTGACATGATCCGACCAAATATTTACATTATGAATGTTAAACATAGAACAGTGAATGCTGCTAGATCAAACACTTTACATTCTCCTCTGTTACATGTAATTATATGTAGATACTTTGCAAGCCTGCAGGCCCAGAGCAACAGGTCATGTTTTACATTCTGCCACGGGGGCCACCACTGAGTTGTCATGGAACAAAACAGACAGACTGCCCATTGCAAATACAGAATATATATCTCTATGGCATTCAAGCGCTATCGACATAAATCAGTACGCTCACATGTGATATAGAAGTCTATATAGTCCATATTTTGCATCTGTTACCACGTGCTCACAATTAAGCATACATCCATGTACTCTCCATATTAGCAGCAGTCATACTAATGGGAATGTAGTTATGATCCCGGCGCCCATTATCCTGGCGGTCAGCATACAGACGGCGCTTAGTAATGAGCTCAGTGATTCAAGGTGGCTCTAGCATAGGCTGCAACATTTCCTAGGATTGTCACTTCTAGAGCCTCCACATTCAACTGTCAGCACTGCTATTATGAAGTGGAAACATCTAGGAGCAATAATAGCTTAGCCCGGAGCCCCACAAGCACATACAAATAGCCTGTCCATGGTCACAACACACATTACCTACTTCTAAAGCATCTCTGGAAGCAGCGTCAGTACATGGACTATCCGTTTCAAGCTTCATGGGTTGAGTTTCTGCGACACAAGTTGGCTGGACTGGTCTACAGCACAATGCCATTAGGCTCTGAAGCAGTGCATTATGCTTCTCCATCTGGCACGCTCATGGATGAACCTTGGTTTGATGTATGCCAAGAGAACGCTTTATGCCATGATGTGGAGGAGGAAAATGGTAGGTGGCTCTTTCATGGGTTGCCCTAAGCCTCTTTGCTCCAGTGCAGGGAAGCTTAATGCTACAGTATACATTCACATTCTAGAGAATTGTGCGCAACAGTTTGGGGAAAGCCCTTTCCCATTTCAGCATGACAGTGATTCCCGTGTGCTAAGCGATCTGATTCATAATATATTATGTGTCACGTTTGGTATGGAGGAACCTGACCGGCCTGCACAGAGTCCTGAACACCTGTGGGATGAATTAGAATGCCGTCTGATAGCCAGGCCTCATCGTCCAACATCTGTGACTGACCTCACTAACGCTCTCACGGCTGAATAGCTATGTTCCAAAGTCTAGTGGACACCTTTCCCAGAAGAGTGGAGGTTGCTACATCAGCAAAGGGGCAACAACAGCAGAATTAATATTATTTTGGAATGTATGACCAGTCTACACACCCAAAACTAAACTATGCTTTTAACTGGGGTCATCATATCACCTTTGTCCCGAGGCGGTCACCAATGGGGAAGGACCATTACAGGCACGTGGCTCCTCACATGTGCTCATTTCCATTATTACTTTGTCCAGGGACTAAGGGAAAAAAATAGCACAAATTACATTTCAGCAAATAAGAATTCAATAGTGACGCTAAGCATACTACAAATGTGTTGGACTATTTATTCAATTACTCCCATAATTAATATAAATATTACAGGTTATTCAATTAAACAATGAAATAAATCACCAGGTCTAGAACAGAAGAAACAGAAGAGAGAAGAGAAAGACAACGACAGTGGGTGTATGTGAAGCTCAGGACTGTGATAACAGTTATAGTGAATTAGGAATTGCAATAAGAAGGTATCCTGGACATATTATATAACGGAATCATCTCTTTTTGTTATTTGGGAAGAAAACTAACCAGACTAATTGGGTGAGTCTTCAGTTTAGTCCACGGTATCTGCAAGACATGAAAAAGGAATAGGAATTATTACGGAATCATGCTGGATAATACATCTAAACTGAAATACATCTTTCTGCATTCATACAGTACGTACATATCTAACAGCAAGATCTCATTCACGCACATCAAACATTTTACTTGTAGATTATAATACAATCCTCTCTTGGAAAACTGGTCTGTTTGACACTTATAGTGATACATTCACTGTAACACATTTTCTAAATAAATACCACAAGTGAATAACTTTGCCATGTAGGAGGATATGCAGAGAAATAATAAAGCTACAGTCTACAAATAATAAATAAAACCATATACAATAAAAATAAATATATATTAATTAAGAACTAAAACAAACTAACTACAGTCAACAAATAATAACTAAAACCATATACAATAAAAAAAATAGGATTTTGGTACCTACCGGTAAATCCTTTTCTCGTAGTCCGTAGAGGATGCTGGGGTCCACATTAGTACCATGGGGTATAGACTGGTCCACCAGTAGCCATTGGCACTTTAAGAGTTTGAGAGTGTGGGCTGGCTCCTCCCTCTATGCCCCTCCTACCAGACTCAGTCTAGAAACTGTGCCCGAGGAGACGACATACTTCGAGAGAAGAACTTAACACAGATAGTGGGGAGATTCATACCAGCTCACACATACAAGGCACGTCTAGACAACTAGCTTGAACTACATACAAGGCACGTCAAGACAACTAGCTTGAACTACTCAGCAACAGCTGAAACATTACTTACCAAGTAACAATGCAGTACTCAACTAAAACGAAGTTGTACTGAACCAAATAACAATAGCAGGAAAACGAAGCGCTGGGCGGGCACCCAGCATCCTCTACGGACTACGAGAAAAGGATTTACCAGTAGGTACCAAAATCCTATTTTCTCTTACATTCTAGAGGATGCTGGGGTCCACATTAATACCATGGTGATGTACCAAAGCTCCCAGAACAGGAGGGAGAGCGTGGAGGCTCCTGCAGAACTAATTGACTGAACTTCAGATCATTAGAGGCCAAAGTATCAAACTTGTAGAACTTTGCAAATTCGACCCAGACCAAGTTGCAGCTCGGGAAAGTTGTAAAGCTGAGACACCCCGGGCAGCCGCCCAGGAAGACCCCACCTTACGAGTAGAGTGGGCCTTAACAGATTTTGGACAAGGCAGTCCTGCTGTAGAATAAGCATGCTGGATAGTGAACCTAATCCAGCGAGAAATAGTCTGCTTAGAAGCAGGACACCCAATTTTCTTGGGATCATATAGGACAAACAGAGTCCGACTTCCTGTGACGAGAAGTTCTCTTCACATATATCTTCAGAGCCCTTACAACATCCAAGGACTTTGAAGTAATTGAGGAGTCAGTAGCCACTGGCACCACAATAGGTTTGTTGATATGAAATGCCGACACAACCTTCGGAAGAAACTGTTGACGAGTCCGGAGCTCAGCTCTATCTTCGTGGAAGATCAAGTAAGGGCTTTTACAGGATAAAGACCCCAGCTCGGACACACGTCTAGCAGAAGCTAAGGCCAACAAAGTGACCGCCTTCCATGTAAGAAATTTGAGCTCCACCTCCTGTAGAGGCTCAAACCAATCCGACTGGAGGAACTGCAACACCACGTTAAGGTCCTATGGCGCCGTAGGCGGTACAAAGGGAGGTTGGATATGCAGAACTCCCTTCAAAAAGGTCTGAACCTCAGGGAGGGCAGCCAATTGCTTCTGAAAGAAAATAGATAGGGCTGAAATCTGGAACTTCACAGATCCCAACCTCAGACCCATATCCACTCCTGCTTGCAGGAAGAGGAGGAAACGTCCCAGTTGAAATTCCACCGCAAGAAACTTCTTGGACTCACACTAAGAAACATATTTCTTCCAAATGCGATGATAATGTTTTGACGTTACCCCTTTCCTAGCCTGTATGAGGGTAGGAATAACTTTCTTCGGAATACCCTTACGAGCAAGAATCAGGCGCTCAACTTCCATGCCGTCAAACGTAGCAGTGGTAAGTCTTGATAGGCGAACGGCCCCTGCTGCTGCAGCAGGTCCTCCCGAAGAGGAAGAGGCCTCGGCTCTTCTTGCAGTAGATTCAGAAGGTCCGTGTACCAAGCCCTTCTTGGATAATCTGGGGCAATGAGGATCGCTTGAACCCTTGTTCTCCTTATGAGCTTTAGGATTCTTGGGATGAGTGGGAGTGATGGAAACACGTACACTGACTGGAACACCCACGGAGACACCAGGGCATCCACAGCCACTGCCTGTGGGTCCCACGACCTGGAACAATAACGCCGAAGCTTCTTGTTGAGACGAGAAGCCATCATGTCTATTTGGGGCAATCCCCAAAGATCTGTTATTTCCTTGAAAACCTCCGGATGGAGTCCCCATTCTCCTGGATGGAGATCGTGTCTACAGAGGAAGTCTGCTTCCCAGTTGTCTACTCCCGGAATGAAGATGGCCGACAGCGCCAACGCGTGTTTTTCTGTCCAGAGGAGTATTTTTGTCACCTCTGACATTGCCGCTCTGCTCATCGTTCCGTCCTATCGGTTTATGTAAGCCACTGTTGTTGCGTTGTCCGACTGCACTTGGATGGCCCGATTTCTTAGAACAGGGACCGCCGCCTGAAGACCGTTGTAGACGGCTCTTAGTTCCAGGATGTTGATGGGCAGGCCGGCTTCCAGGCTTGACCACTGTCCTTGGAAGGTTGCTCCTTGAGTGACTGCTCCCCAGCCCCGGAGGCTCGCATCCATTGTTAGCAGGACCCAGTCCTGAATCCCAAACCTGCGGCCTTCTAGAAAGTGAGGCAATTGGAGCCACCAGAAGAGAGAAATCCTTGCCCTTGGCAACAGACGAATTCTCTAATGCATGTGGAGGTGAGATCCCGACCACTTGTCCAGGAGATCCAGTTGGAAGGGCCGAGCACGGAACCTACCGTACTGGAGAGCCTCGTAGGAGGCCACCATCTTCCCAATAGGCGAATGCATTGATGGAGGGAAAAAGAGATACAAACTTAAAGCACTCCTATAAAAACCAAGTTTACAAACACACACCCAGTGGATAATTAAAATCAATTGGTCACATACACTGGTATTTCAGGAGATGAGTAAAAATCCAACGTTGATTATAGGCAGGTGGATCTAATTCTCATCAAAATATAAGACAAAAAGAAAGTGCAATAGTGCAATTATCCTTTTTTTTAAAGTGCCTGAATTTATTTTAATATTGCACTTACACCAAACAGATAAGATCAGTGGCATATAAAATAGATCCTCATTGGCAGTACAGCAACAAAGGACTGGATGATAACAGTCCTTATAATATCCAGCGCTGATATCAAACAAATGCAGCTGGACCTCATAAAAGATAAACAGCAAAAGAAAGTGCAATAGTGCAATTATCCTTTTTTAAAAACAAAGGTTTATTTTTAAACAGTGCACTTACATCAAATCGATAGAATAAAAGCATATGGGTAAATCCCCAATGAGAGGTACAGCCACAGGAAGCAAGGTCTGGAAGGGGCCAGATGGATAAAGCACCCTAGGATAATGGCTCCGGAAACCAGGATCCAACACAGTCCCTCAGCGTCCAGTGCAGATGGTAAGGCTCAAACGGGGTCACAAGTAAAGCGGGAGAGTACACGCTTAACGCGTTTCAAACTTTCATAGTTCTTCTTCAGAAGCGTATACTGCTCTCCCATCCATCTCTCTAAATACCCTAACTAATACAGAAAACAGCTGATCTCAATTACCGCTAATCGGCGTGCAGACCCGGCCGCACATGTGCTTACAGGATCCACACGACCGGAAACAAGATGGCCGTGCGTTCCACCGCAACCGGAAGTCCCGTGTACTAACAGCGGCTTGCGTTCCAGTTCTTCACAAAGTCCGATCCCGGAAGTTTGCAGCGGTAATGCGTTCCACCTTATAGGGAGTCCTCCAATATTAAGCTGCTATGCATTTCAATCATCCAGGGAAGCCAAAATCAGCTCAAAGATATTTAAAGGGTTCTCCACAAGTGTCCGACCATTATTTAAATGTGTAAACATGTTTATATAGACAAAAACAGCACCTCAAATAGAAAAAAATATGAATACACAGACAACAGCGGCAATATACATACATTGATGAACCGACACCCGGATCACCAACGCCTTGTCCCGCAGAAGAAAAACCCGCTGCACTTCCGTATCCAGGATCATTCCCAGAAATAACAATCTTTGAATTGGTTCCAAATGTGACTTTGGAAAATTCAGAATCCACCCGTGATTCTGGAGCAGTCGCGTTGTTAGAACAATGGACTGCAGCAGCTTCTCCTTGGATGATGCCTTTATCAGGAGATCGTCCAGATAAGGAATGATGTTCACACCCTGCTTGCGGAGTAGAATCATTATTTCCGCCATCACCTTGGTAAACACCCTCGGTGCTGTGGAGAGGCCAAATGGCAGGGCCTGGAACTGAAAATGACAGTCCAGCAATGCGAAGCGGAGATAAGCCTGATGCGGCAGCCAAATTGGAATGTGAAGGTACGCATCCTTGATATCCAGTGATACCAGGAATTCCCCCTCTTCCAGACCTGATATCACCACCCTGAGAGACTCCATCTTGAACTTGAACTCCTTTCGAAAGGAGTTCAATGATTTTAGGTTCAGAATGGGCCTGACCGAACCATCCGGTTTCGGTACCACGAAAAGGTTCGAATAGTAACCCTTTGTCAGCATGTGAGGTGGTACCGGCACAATGACTTGTGCCTCCACCAGCTTTTGGACAGCGTCTTGAAGCACTGTGCTGCCCTCCAACAGAGTTGGTAAGCCAGACTTGAAAAAACGATGAGGATGGAGACTTTGAAATTCCAGCCTGTATCCCTGAGACACAATGTCTACTACCCAGGGATCCAGGCCGGACGACACCCAGACATGACAGAACTGTCTGAGTCTCGCTCCCACAGGCCCCACCTCCGGGCCGTCCCGTCCACCATCATGCAGAGGACTTTGGGGTACCTGAAGCAGGCTTTTGTTCCTGGGAATCTGCAGTGGCAGGTTTCTTGGACTTAACCTTACCTCCCTTAAAGAAGATATTGGATGATCTGGCCTTTCTGGGCCTGTTAGGCCGAAAGGACTGCTGCGCAGCTGAGGAGAAGGATTTCTTCGGAGCAGGTGCTGCTGAGGGAAGAAACGGAGACTTACCCGCTGTAGCGGTGGATATCCACGCATCTAGAGCTTCCCCAAAGAGAGCCTGACCTGTATAGGGTAGCGACTCCACACTTCTTCTGGATTCCGCGTCGGCAGACCACTGGCGGAGCCACAGTCCCCGACGAGCTGAAACAGACATGGAAGAAATTCCAGCAGCCATGGAACCCAGGTCCTTCATGGATTCTGTACCAAAAAAACCTGCAGAATCATGAATGTTGTGTAAATACAATGCAACGTCATCCCTATCCATCGTATCCAAATCCTCAATTAAGGCAGCCGACCACTTCACTATAGCCTTTGCAAGCCACGCACTAGCAATAGTGGAACGTAATATGGCCCCCGAAGCAGTGTACATTGATTTCAGAGTATTATCAATTTTCCTATCTGCCGACTCCTTTAAGGCGGTAGATCCCGGTACAGGTAAAACCACCTTTATTGAGAGTCTGGACACAGATGCGTCAACAATCGGTGGGTTTTCCCACCTTTTCCTATCCTCCTCAGGGAAAGGAAAAGCTACCAGAATCCTCTTAGGGATCTGAAACTTCTTTTCAGGGTTCACCCAGGCTTTTTCAATTATAGCATTCAGCTCTTTTGACGCAGGGAAGGTTAGCGAGGCTTTCTTCTTTTCAGTGAAAAAAGCCTCCTCAACCTGCTCAGGTGTGGTATCATTAACATTTAACACATCCCTGATAGCCTCTATCAACAATTGCACCCCCCTTGCAAGAGATGCTGCCCCCTGCAACTCATCCCCATCACCAACTGTAGTGTCAGAATCGGTATCCGCGTCGTCTTGTGTTATCTGCACAAGCGCACGTTTGTGGGGGTATATAGCGGGGTGACCCGAGGTACCAGACAAGGGCCAAACAGCCATAGAGGTCTGCAATACCTGGGTTGCAGATTTATTACTGGCAACCCTGTCAGAAATCTGAGAAATCCAAGTCTTTATAGAGGAAAACCACTCGGATTCCCTTGCTGGAATCTGTGCTAAACCAGTGCTAACCTGATTACATGGAATGGGATCATCCTGGGAGGATAAATCCTCTGCAACATATGACACTGTATCCCTGGACATTGCTACAGGTGACCACCAAATACTCCACACACACACAGGTGGGGGTAAGACAGAGTTTCCCACCCAAGAATGGCAAGAGAGAGACAGAGATTGGAGCCAACCCACACCAGCGCTTTTTAGTAAGGAGAAACCCCTTATCAGCGCTGACTTGTGCACCTTAATAGGACACACAGTCAATATAACAGCCTCCCCTCCCTTCTACAACCCGCTGGTACCGTTATACAGTAAACTGGAGTTGCTGTGGAGGGACCAGTATCTTCCTTTCAGCTCTGCATGCAGGAAAATGGCGCTGGAACGCTGCAGGGTCCGCTCTGAGAAGCTCCGCCCCCTTACTGACGCTGTCTTCCCGCTATTCTGATGTTTAAACTGGCCTGAGGAGTTTTGCTGGCAGAGATCCCTGGACCCTGACAGGCTTGCTGACCAGTGTGTGGGGTAAGCGCTGGCCCATGGCGCCCCTCACAGCGCCGCACTGTGTGCCTCTGGTACCGTCCAGGAGCGCGGTTAATACCGCGCTCCATCCTCATTTGCCGACATCTTCACACCGGCCCCCCGCTTGCTAGGGGGGAGGGGGGGTCGGTGTCTAACTCACCACTCACTTCAGCTCTGTAAGGGGTCGGCGGCATGCTGCTGGGGCGAGTGGTTCCCCTGTGGCGGAGACCGATCAGACCCCTCTGGAGCTCAGTGTTCAGTCAGCGGAGTCAGTGGATCAGACCCCGCAGTGCGGACACTACTCCTCCCCTTAGTCCCTCGCTGCTGGGCAGGCTGTTGCCAACAGCCTCCTGTAAAAAAATAAACTCCAATTTAAAACTTTTCCAGGAAAGCTCAGGAGAGCTCCCCTAGCTGTGACCGGCTCCTCCGGGCACATTTTCTAAACTGAGTCTGGTAAGAGGGGCATAGAGGGAGAAGCCAGCCCACACTCTCAAACTCTTAAAGAGCCAATTGCTCCTGGTGGACCCGTCTATACCCCATGGCATACTTACCGACTTTGTATTTCTCCTCTCCGGGAGAAGCCCGGAGAGGAGACGCTGCAGGTTTCTTCGGGGGGCGGGACCGGGCTGTGACATCACTAAGCCCCACCCCCCGCATCGGGAAATGCCGCAATTCGCGGGTCCGCGGGAAGGGGCGGGGCTAAAATGACGCGATTTGCGTCATTTTAACCCTTTCTCCACCCGACGGTTCTCTCTCCATCCTGCCCGCATCACTAGGGTGCGAGCAGGATGCGGGAGACCTGCCCACTCTTCCTGGGGGTGCGGGGGGCTACCCCAAAAAACGGGAGCCTCCCGCAGCTTCCGGGAGAGTAGGCAAGTATGCCCCATGGTACTAATGTGGACCCCAGCATCCTCAAGGACGTAAGAGAAATAAATATATTAAATAAAAAAAGCAAACTATCTACAGTCTACAAATAATAAATAAAACTATGTACAATAACAATAAATATATATTAAATAAAAAAAATAAAACTATAAAAAGCAGTATATGATATTGGAGAGGATCATAAACGGGCAGTCAAGTCACCCATCAACCCCCAACGTTGAGAATTTGTAAGATTATATCTAACATCAGATGCAGCTAGTTTTCTATACACATTATCAAAGTTTCCATTGTTAGAAAATGTTTTCCAGTAGTGGCCTGCTCCTGGATCGGAGACTCAACAGAGGTTACGCCCAATAGAATGTTGCCAGGCCTAGCAGCCTCTCAATACCCATCATTTCTTATTCACTTAATGTCATCACTCTGTATTTTAAAATAAATAAATCTTACGTTATAATTTAGGCCAAATAAAAATAAAATGTGCCAAAATAAATCCAGAGAAATAGGAAAATGAGTGGAGAACAGAAGAGATAGTAAATATCTAGACTAGAGATTAGATTTACAGACTGAGCGATAACAGGAAGTTACTAGAGTGACGGGATTAGCGTTACTCACAGAGAGGTAATAGGATAAAGGTGAGGGAAATGTCAGAGAGATAAACAGTAATGTCATAAAGAGGGAAAGCATCGGATTGAACAAATGTTTTATAGAACAGGGAGTTAACAGCAGAGAATGGAAAGACTGTCACTGTACTGCTCATGAACTGTTAGGGCTATTTCACACGCTGCGGTTTTGACCGGACGGCAAAAAGGCGTCTGTTTTTTCCCTGTGCATGTTTTTTGATGAAGTATTGCTGCATATGGGGGCTTTCAGACAGCCCGGTCACGGCATGGCTGCCGAGTTGCAGCTGGAAATATCTACCGAGTCCAGATGACCTGCCGCGGTCGTGCTGTCCTTAAAAGCAGTGCGCGAATGTGCGCTTTCACACACAACTGGGTTTTTTTTGTGCCATGCTGCTGCTGCGGCACATGTGCACAGCCTTAAACACGGCACAAAACCGTTATGTGTGTATAAGGCACGGACGGATGGCAAGAAGCCAGACAAAGTTTGTCTGTATTTTTGCCGTCCGGGCAAAACCGCAGCATGTGAAATAGCCCTAGGTCAGCCCCTAAACTGGCAGCTCCCACTATGTGCCGGTGTCAGTAACATCACTAACATAACAGGAGCAACCGAGACCTATTGTACAGATTGAGTTTAAACAGTGAAAAGCTAACAGCATCTGGCTTCAGGTAATGGGACTGGGAGAACCTCCCGTTTGCTACATTAAAGGGGGCTGGTTACATTTAGGAGGTTTGGCCAAGAGTGACAAGTCAAAGCAGGACCAAGAGAAGATGGAGCAGGGAAGAGGAGGGTTAGAGTTTATATTAACCAACTTTCAGTATCAACCCTATATGATCTTCAATGAACAAACGTAGGGGGTGCGATCAGGGTCGGACCGGTCCACAGGGGAACAGGGGAGGGGGTGAAACCACCGTCCTCTTCAATCATCCAAATTGTTCACTTGAATGATACATTATGTATATGTTACATTATTCTGCACAGGACTACGGTGTATTTTCTACAGTGCGTTGCCGTTATTTATCTGTTACATTAGCATGCATACACTAGCAGTATTAACTATATATATTATTTATCAAGGGTCCCAGACCATGCACTAATGGTTAGCCAATCCTATAAGAATGGGCCCCTAACACTGCATTTCCCCGGCAGGCCCTTCATGCCCCAGTCCAACAATGGGCACTATGGTGTGTTTCAGGTCATCATGCTACATAATGCCACACATTGCATCACTGGGCAGTGTTATGATGAGGATTCTCAGGGCAATGGGAGATGTCTGGGAGAACTACCCAATATTCCGGGACAATGGCAAAGAATTCCTTTGTTTAGTTTTTCACTGACGGACTTACTTGAGTCCATTTATGAATCTGCAGACTTAAAAGGAGCATGCTGACATTTGCCATGTAAATCACTTACAGCACTCAGGGGAACGTTTACTAAGCAGTGATAAGAGCGGAGAAGTGAGCCAGTGGAGAAGTTGCCCATTGTAACCAATTATCACTGAAGTAACATCTATAATTTGCATACTATAAAAGTATACAGAGCTGCTGATTGGTTGATGGGGCAACTTCTCCACTGGCTCACTTCTCCGTTCTTATCACTGCTTAGTAAAATGTTCCCCTCCGTGGGATATGGTTTTTGGCACTTCTAAAATTAGGGAACAAAACACACAAATCACACCATAGAGAAAAGTCCATCTAACCACAATGTGCATTTTATGTTATGGGTTTCACTTCCAGTTATGGATCGATTTTAATTCAGTGGTTTTATTAGGAAGCAGAGAGACGGACCGGACTAGATTTCTGTTGATATAAATGGCAAGAGTTTAGACAGGCTGCCTCTGTCTCTGCTCCATAGCCCCTGCATCTGGCTAGCAGGGTGCCTGGAACATACAAAGTTTTTCTTTTTGGTGGTTAGAAAAAGAAAAGAAAAAAAACATTTGACCATTCTGAGTAACTTATTGTACGAGGATAAAAAAGCATACTATTTTCTGGAAATTCAAACATTCTGGAAAAAAAAAAATATTAAAAAAAAAAAAAAGGAGGTAAAACTGATGTGGGTACTGCATAAATAATTACAGATATTATTTAGACATATGACCACCCTAATAAGTGAACCCAGCAGCAAAGAGGTTAAAGAAAAACTGCCATGCAGGCCCTTTTTCTAACAATGAAAATGCATCAGTGCCACAGTCATCACTGGAATACATAACACCGATTATGAAGTAATTGGTGATATAATCCAAACACTGATCCTGGGCAGTACTCACACTGTGCCCCATATATTATATACATTTACTGGTAATTATGCTAGGTGTCTGACCCCCTTAAAACTTTCCTATTTCCCAATATCAGCATATTAATAGAACATAAGTGTAAAGGCCAGCCCACAGTTGCAAGAGGCCTCATTATAGTCTATGTCTGCCAAGATTTATAGTTGTATCTTCACAGTTTGTGGAGCCAAGCTTAATAACATACCTGAAATAAGAATTTACTTACCGATAATTCTATTTCTCATAGTCCGTAGTGGATGCTGGGGACTCCGAAAGGACCATGGGGAACAGCGGCTCCGCAGGAGACTGGGCACAAAAGTAAAAAGCTTTAGGACTACCTGGTGTGCACTGGCTCCTCCCCCCATGACCCTCCTCCAAGCCTCAGTTAAGATACTGTGCCCGGACGAGCGTACACAATAAGGAAGGATCTTGAATCCCGGGTAAGACTCATACCAGCCACACCAATCACACCGTACAACTTGTGATCTGAACCCAGTTAACAGTATGATAACAGAAGGAGCCTCTGAAAAGATGGCTCACAACAACAAAAACCCGATTTTTGTAACAATAACTATGTACAAGTAATGCAGACAATCCGCACTTGGGATGGGCGCCCAGCATCCACTACGGACTATGAGAAATAGAATTATCGGTAAGTAAATTCTTATTTTCTCTAACGTCCTAGTGGATGCTGGGGACTCCGAAAGGACCATGGGGATTATACCAAAGCTCCCAAACGGGCGGGAGAGTGCGGATGACTCTGCAGCACCGAATGAGAGAACTCCAGGTCCTCCTCAGCCAGGGTATCAAATTTGTAGAATTTAGCAAACGTGTTTGCCCCTGACCAAGTAGCTGCTCGGCAAAGTTGTAAAGCCGAGACCCCTCGGGCAGCCGCCCAAGATGAGCCCACCTTCCTTGTGGAATGGGCTTTTACAGATTTTGGCTGTGGCAGGCCTGCCACAGAATGTGCAAGCTGAATTGTACTACAAATCCAACGAGCAATCGTCTGCTTAGAAGCAGGAGCACCCAGCTTGTTGGGTGCATACAGGATAAACAGCGAGTCAGATTTTCTGACTCCAGCCGTCCTGGAAACATATTTTCAGGGCCCTGACTACGTCCAGCAACTTGGAGTCCTCCAAGTCCCTAGTAGCCGCAGGCACCACAATAGGTTGGTTTAAGTGAAATGCTGAAACCACCTTAGGTAGAAATTGAGGACGAGTCCTCAATTCTGCCCTGTCCGTATGAAAAATTAGGTACGGGCTTTTATAGGATAAAGCCGCCAATTCTGATACACGCCTGGCTGAAGCCAGGGCTAACAGCATCACCACTTTCCATGTGAGATATTTCAAGTCCACAGTGGTGAGTGGTTCAAACCAATGTGAATTTAGGATTCCCAAAACTACATTGAGATCCCAAGGTGCCACTGGAGGCACAAAAGGAGGCTGTATATGCAGTACTCCCTTGACAAACGTCTGAACTTCAGGAACAGAAGCTAGTTCTTTTTGGAAGAATATCGACAGGGCCAAAATTTGAACCTTAATGGACCCTAATTTGAGGCCCATAGACAGTCCTGTTTGCAGGAAATGCAGGAATCGACCTAGTTGAAATTCCTCTGTAGGGGCCTTCCTGGCCTCACACCACGCAACATATTTACGCCAAATACGGTGATAATGTTGTACGGTTACATCCTTCCTGGCTTTGATCAGGGTAGGGATGACTTCATCCGGAATGCCTTTTTCTTTCAGGATCCGGCGTTCAACCGCCATGCCGTCAAACGCAGCCGCGGTAAGTCTTGGAACAGACATGGTCCCTGCTGGAGCAGGTCCTGTCTTAGAGGTAGAGGCCACGGTTCTTCCGTGAGCATCTCTTGAATTTCCGGGTACCAAGTCCTTCTTGGCCAATCCGGAGCCACGAGTATAGTCTTTACTCCTCTCCTTCTTATGATTCTCAGTACTTTTGGTATGAGAGGAAGAGGAGGGAACACATACACTGACCGGTACACCCACGGTGTTACCAGAGCGTCCACAGCTATTGCCTGAGGGTCCCTTGACCTGGAGCAATATCTGTCCAGTTTTTTGTTGAGGCGAGACGCCATCATGTCCACCTTTGGGTTTTTCCCAACGGTTTACAATCATGTGGAAGACTTCTGGGTGAAGTCCCCACTCCCCCGGGTGGAGATCGTGTCTGCTGAGGAAGTCTGCTTCCCAGTTGTCCACTCCCGGAATGAACACTGCTGACAGTGCTATCACATGATTTTCCGCCCAGCGAAGAATCCTTGCCACTTCCGTCATTGCCCTCCTGCTTCTTGTGCCGCCCTGTCTGTTTACGTGGGCGACTGCCGTGATGTTGTCCGACTGGATCAATACTGGCTGACCCTGAAGCAGAGGCCTTGCCCGACTTAGGGCATTGTAAATGGCCCTTAGTTCCAGGATATTTATGTGAAGTGATGTTTCCATGCTTGACCACAAGCCCTGGAAATTTTTTCCCTGTGTGACTGCTCCCCAGCCTCTCAGGCTGGCATCCGTGGACACCAGGACCCAATCCTGAATGCCGAATCAGCGGCCCTCTAGGAGATGAGCACTCTGTAACCACCACAGGAGAGACACCCTTGTCCTTGGAGACAGGGTTATCCGCTGATGCATTTGAAGATGCAATCCGGACCATTTGTCTAGCAGATCCCACTGAAAAGTTCTTGCGTGGAATCTGCCGAATGGAATCGCTTCGTAAGAAGCCACCATCTTTCCCAGGACCCTTGTGCACTGATGCACTGACACCTGGCCTGGTCTTAGGAGCTTCCTGACTAGGTCGGATAACTCCTTGGCTTTCTCTTCCGGGAGAAACACCTTTTTCTGTACTGTGTCCAGAATCATCCCTAGGAACAGCAGACGTGTCGTCGGAATCAGCTGCGATTTTGGAATATTTAGAATCCATCCGTGCTGTCGTAGTACTATTTGAGATAGTGCTACTCCGACCTCTAACTGTTCTCTGGACCTTGCCCTTATCAGGAGATCGTCCAAGTAAGGGATAATTAAGACGCCTTTTCTTCGAAGAAGAATCATCATTTCGGCCATTACCTTGGTAAAGACCCGGGGTGCCGTGGACAATCCAAACGGCAGCGTCTGAAACTGATAGTGACAGTTCTGTACCACAAACCTGAGGTACCCTTGGTGAGAAGGGCAAATTGGGACATGGAGGTAAGCATCCTTGATGTCCAGAGACACCATGTAGTCCCCTTCTTCCAGGTTCGCTATCACTGCTCTGAGTGACTCCATCTTGAACTTGAACCTTTTTATGTAAGTGTTCAAGGCTTTCAGATTTAAAATGGGTCTCACCGAGCCGTCCGGCTTCGGTACCACAAACAGCGTGGAGTAATACCCCTTTCCTTGTTGTAGGAGGGGTACCTTGATTATCACTTGCTGGGAATACAGCTTGTGAATGGCTTCCAATACCGCCTCCCTGTCGGGGGTAGACGTTGGTAAAGCAGACTTCAGGAACCGGCGAGGGGGAGACGTCTCGAATTCCAATTTGTACCCCTGAGATACTACCTGCAGGTTCCAGGGGTCCACTTGCGAGTGAGCCCACTGCGCGCTGAAAATCTTGAGACGGGCCCCCACCGTGCCTGAGTCCGCTTGTAAGGCCTTAGCGTCATGCTGAGGACTTGGCAGAAGCGGGGGAGGGCTTCTGTTCGTGGGAAGATGCTGTCTGTTGCAGTCTTTTTCCCCTTCCTCTGCCCCGGGGCAGATATGAGTGGCCTTTTGCCCGCTTGCCCTTATGGGGACGAAAGGACTGAGCCTGAAAAGACGGTATCTTTTTCTGCTGCGAGGTGACTTGGGGTAAAAAAGGTGGATTTCCCAGCCGTTGCCGTGGCCACCAGGTCCGATAGACCGCCCCCAAATAACTCCTCCCCTTTATACGGCAATACTTCCATATGCCGTTTGGAATCCGCATCCCCTGACCACTGTCGCGTCCATAATCCTCTTCTGGCAGAAATGGACATCGCACTTACTCTTGATGCCAGAGTGCAAATGTCTCTCTGTGCATCTCGCATATATAGGAATGCATCCTTTAAATGCTCTATAGTCAATAATATATTGTCCCTGTCCAGGGTATCAACATTTTCAGTCAGGGAATCCGACCAAGCCACCCCAGCACTGCACATCCAGGCTGAGGCGATTGCTGGTCGTAGTATAATACCAGTATGTGTGTATATACTCTTAAGGATATTTTCCAGCTTTCTATCAGCTGGTTCCTTTAGGGCGGCCGTATCAGGAGACGGTAACGCCACTTGTTTTGATAAGCGTGTGAGCGCCTTATCCACTCTAGGGGGTGTTTCCCAACGTGCCCTAACCTCTGGCGGGAAAGGGTATAATGCCAATAATTTTTTAGAAATTAGCAGTTTCTTATCGGGGGAAACCCACGCTTCATCACACACCTCATTCAATTCATCTGATTAGGGAAAAACTACGGGTAGTTTTTTCACACCCCACATAATACCCTTTTTTGTGGTACTTGTAGTATCAGAAATGCTCAAAACCTCCTTCATTGCCGTGATCATGTAACGTGTGGCCCTACTGGAAAATACGTTTGTTTCCTCACCGTCGACACTGGAGTCAGTGTCCGTGTCTGTATCGACCTGAGGTAACGGGCGCTTTATAGCCCCTGACGGTGTTTGAGACGCCTGTACAGGTATTAACTGATTTGCCGGCTGTCTCATGTCGTCAACAGTCTTTTGTAAAGTGCTGACACTATCACGTAAATCTTTCCATAAGACCATCCAGTCAGGTGTCGACTCCCTAGGGGGTGACATCACTAACACAGGCAATTGCTCCGCCTCCACACCATTTTCCGCCTCATACATGTCGACACAACGTACCGACACACAGCACACACACAGGGAATGCTCTGATAGAGGACAGGACCCCACTAGCCCTTTGGGGAGACAGAGGGAGAGTTTGCCAGCACACACCAGAGCGCTATATATATACAGGGATAACCTTATATAAGTGTTTTTCCCTAATATAGCTGCTGTATATATTTCTATGCCAATTTAGTGCCCCCCTCTCTTTGTTTTACCCTGTTTCTGTAGTGCAGGACTGCAGGGGAGAGTCAGGGAGCCTTCCTCCAACGGAGCTGTGAGGAAAAATGGCGCCAGTGTGCTGAGGAGATAGGCTCCGCCCCCTTCTCGGCGGCCTTTCTCCCGCTTTTCTATGGAAATTTGGCAGGGGTTAAATGCATCCATATAGCCCAGGAGCTATATGTGATGTATTTTTTGCCAACAAAAAAGGTGTTTTATTGCGTCTCAGGGCGCCCCCCCCCAGCGCCCTGCACCCTCAGTGACCAGAGTGTGAAGTGTGCATGAGAGCAATGGCGCACAGCTGCGGTGCTGTGCGCTACCTTATAGAAGACAGGACGTCTTCTGCCGCCGATTTTCCGGACCTCTTCAGTCTTCTGGCTCTGTAAGGGGGCCGGCGGCGCGGCTCCGGGACCCATCCATGGCTGGGCCTGTGATCGTCCCTCTGGAGCTAATGTCCAGTAGCCTAAGAAGCCCAATCCACTCTGCACGCAGGTGAGTTCGCTTCTCTCCCCTTAGTCCCTCGATGCAGTGAGCCTGTTGCCAGCAGGTCTCACTGAAAATAAAAAACCTACTTTAAACTTTTACACTAAGCAGCTCAGGAGAGCCCCTTAGCCTGCACCCGTCTCGTTCGGGCACAAAAATCTAACTGAGGCTTGGAGGAGGGTCATGGGGGGAGGAGCCAGTGCACACCAGGTAGTCCTAAAGCTTTTTACTTTTGTGCCCAGTCTCCTGTGGAGCCGCTGTTCCCCATGGTCCTTTCGGAGTCCCCAGCATCCATTAGGACGTTAGAGAAAACTATTGCTATTTACACAGGTAGATTTACCACAGGAAATGCAGAGGTATTGCCTATACCAACCAATCAGATTCTAGCTACCATTTTCCAGACTATGGGGGACATGTACTAAGCAGTGATAAAAGTGGAGAAGTGAGCCAGTGGAGAAGTTGCCCATGGCAACCAATCAGCTGCTCTGTATACTTTTATAGTTTGCAAATTATAAATGTTACGTCAATGCTGACTGGTTGCCATGGGCAACTTCTCCACTGGCTCACTTCTCGACTTTTATCACTGCTTAGTACATCTCCACCTATATGAGAAACGATAGCTAGAATTGTATTGGTTGCGTTACGTTAGGCAACTCCTTTGTTTTTACTTTTAGAAAATGATTGTGTATAATTTATATATTACATAAATACACACATTTATCTATTACATAAACCATAGGGCATAAGCCATGGTGTTGGGAGCAGATGCAAGTGACCAAATCACAGTATTAAATACAGAAAAGACTGTTCTCTTCCCATCCTCCTTTTCCACCTCTCACATCAGCCAACACGGATATTGTGGTTCCTGCCAGGCAAGAGATGTATCGGGTCACTGCAACCTGTACTACTTCCAAGGTCTGAGTGGCCGATATTTTACAGAAAGAGTGAGATTTTATGGCTTTTATATGCAAACTAGTTACCAACCCGTCAAAATGCCGGAACAACATAGCAGTAATGTCAGTGTCAGCGGCTGTGCGTGCCCGAATGGAGCAACACTCCAAATGCTCAGAGTGGCTGCCGGTGCGCAAAACACTTGAATCCCCCCCATAGAGGTCAGGAGCAGCGTTAGCCTTTTATTATATAGGACTGTAAGAGTAAATATACACTCATTACTTCATTTATAAAACAATCTCTTTAGCTGATAAAAACGGGTTTATTTTCCCTACAAATTGAAATAAAACAAAAAGGATAGAAATAATAATAATAATAATAATAATAATAATAATTTTTCAGGTACTTGCTTGGAATACATCTAATGCATCAAAGGATATGTGCATGTGGGTGCATGCACAATCAGGGATCAATAACACCTAGCACATAAGTAATGAGCAGTGAAGCAGATACCTACAGCACTTTACCCTACTTCCCGACATGCTACACCCCCACACTACATCAATAAGCCCATGTGTACTTCCATAAGTATGCATGAATATATCCCCACATGCTCTGATTGGTTGCTATGGGATACTTCTCCACTGGTCCATTTCTGCACTCTTTCCACTGCTCGATACATAAACCCCATAGTTTTTGGTTTACAGACATAGCAACACATTGGGGGGGGGGGGGGGATTCAATGGTTTGAAGTCGGTTGGGTGTCTGTTTTTTCCTATCTAATAGACCAGAAAAAACAGACACCCAACTGACTTTTCGAACAATTGAATATCCCCCATGGGCAGAAAATGTCCCTTGAGGATTTAGGGGGATATATTTAATTAGTGACAAGTTTTCCGACAGTCGGAAAACCGGCACTAATTTGACGGCTGGCTATTCAATCGCAGGCATTTTCGACAGGTTTTTGCTCCGTTTTCACCATGCCATTTTGTTTTTTTTGTTGAATCGACATGGGCGAAAATGGACCAAAAAACTGTTGAAAATGCTCACGAATTCAACAAAACACGGCAGCAAATTTGCAGATCCACGTGGTTTTCGGCCGGACAGATTTTTCTACATGTCCAAAAATCGTGCCGGCCTTTGAATAGGTCGAATGTGAATTCGACCTGCAAACTGGTGGAAAGTGCAGTTTTTTCAACAAGCCGAAAAAAACGGCACTAATTGAATACCCCCCTTAGAGGGAAACAAACATAAATGATCATGCTATGCTTTGCTTTTTAAGCTTTTTGCCCTTCACAGCTTTTCAATTGCACAAGTAGTATTGGATGTGCATTTTGCTGTTCATGATGGTAAACTGGGGGAAGGGGAATGTTAATGTCAACACAATCTACTTTTTATGGTACATCTGTAACACCGCGCAACCATTTTGTGGGTTGAACCGAACGTCATAGAATGCTAGCAACCACTGGGGCACATTATGATCGGTATTGATGATACAACTACCCCCAGTGCAATATTAGCGTGAGCAACTGACATGTCTGCCTTCAATGAACGTAGGTCAGGAATTCATGTTAAAAAGCTGTGAGTTACATTTCTGTGTTTCATTCTCACCAATAGAACATATATGGGACATTCTGAGGCACTAGTGACAAACAGCCTGAAAGGAATAATGATGCTTTAGGGTACCTACCCGAATAGCAGCTTTGTTGCAGAAGACCTTGTTGATGGCCAGCCAGGTGGGCAAGTCCAACATATTCTGCAGAACCTCCTCATCGAGCTCCAAGTTGGTCAGCTGACCTTCTCCTTTAAGGGTGCTGAGGTTAATCTTGTCAGGTGACAGATTCTTTGTGAACCTAGAAACAGTATAAAGCCCCACGTTATAGTGATCAGAAAATTAATTGTTAATACGCAATACTGTATACTACCTATGCACTGGGGATAAAATTGCGGCAGTAACATTTTAGAACAAAGCCACCACTGACTCAGAGAACAGACAGGTACTGTGTTAAACAATCCTTAGAAACGTTTTTTTTCTCTAACTTCAGATGTCTTGATATAACTTATACATACAATCCTGCAACTTTCAAAAATAAATTCAAACTTATCAGATATGAAAGAAGTATATTTTGACATCTACAATGTACTTACAGAATCTAAATATTGTTAAATATGTTGCTATTGCTTGTTAAGTGTCAGTACTGGCCCTCATCAGCCAAGAGGGCTTGACTGCAGTGCTCTTTATGTAATACCACCCTGGGACAGTAGGTGGAGCGATACAGTGATCTGTGTGTTATCTGTTATACGGCTTTTACACCAAAGTCCTGGGTCTGACTTGGTATTTGGAACACGGTGCAGCAGCGTCAGACCCAGAACTTATCCCTGTTCCACTGTGACGCTGATCTGGGATATTCTGGCGTCAGCACCATTAACACTACATGACATCGGGACGGCAGATCGGTACCCCTCATTGAAGATGGCAAGCCAGCACTCTGGGCAACTGCCCCCCAACCTGCAGCACGCACCATCACGGAGCACCGGTTGCTGTCTGCATAGCAGGGCAGATGGCGTGTGATGCGATCCCCAAACTCCCAACAACCCGCGGGACACTGTGGTTCAGGATGTACAGGCTCTCTGCATGCTGTAAACAGGTCCCGGGTTACCCCTTTACACTGCTCCTTAACCCTGGTCCTACCCATGTCCAACCCTGCTCGCTACCTGGGTTGGATCGCCGGGTAACTGGACCTGGTTTTTTTGGGGGGGACCCCTTTCCACTGAACAAAGACCCAAGTTGATGCACGTTCATGTAAAACCTGGGTTTTTCAAGGCAGTTGAAAAGGGGTGATAAGAGGGGCAGTGGGATACAGCTCTGTGTGATCTGCCGCCTGAGAAAGAGGGACAGAGTGCAACACAGAGCTGTGGGGATTCCTGCCAGTAATAACAGAGGGTGATATCTCAGCCAGCGCCCCCGGGAGAAAGGGAGGAGTCCCTCAGGTTCCCTGTTGCCCTAAATTATTACAGAGGGCCGTCATCCCCAATATTGCTGTGAGGGGGTAATACCATGCAAAGGAGAGAGAGAGAGAGAGAGAGAGAGAGAGAGAGAGAGAGAGAGAGAGAGAGAGAGAGAGAGAGAGAGAGAGAGAGAGAGAGAGAGAGAGAGAGAGAGAGAGAGAGAGACCTTATGAGGAGGGGAGAATCACTCATGGAAAGAGGGCATGAGCCAAGTTCTGGAGAGGAGTGGTGTAAAAGCTTTTGGTGTAAAAGCTGTATAACCGATAACACTCCCCGTCAGCAGGATTGGAAATTGTTAATCACAGGAGTAATGGCAGCACATAGCGGCCACCAAGGCTTTGGGGAGGGGGTAAATGGGACAAGCTCTAGGTTGTAGTGTAGCTAGAATGTAAGAGCATTTCTTTGTTACGCCATATCAGAATATGAAAGTTCATGTGAATATACAAATGGGAGGAGGCACATCTCAAATCAAAAATAGATGTAAAAGCTACTATAATTAATTAATTAGTGAAAACTGGTTCATCACATAGTCATCTTAATTAGAAGATTTACAGCAATGTCCTACCTACTAAATAAGATGCCTAATTAATTGTGAGCCTTCAATGAAAAATGTATACATACACACCCAAATGTTACTAAATATTTTGCCTTATTTTTCTAGCTTTCAGAAGCAAATGTATTTCGTGTTTTTATTGTTGTTGCACCAGAATCCACTGCCCCCTGCTGGATACTCTGCATGGCAAACATGTACCCAGACACCGGCGTTGTGTTGTATCCCAGGGCAATAAATCATTTGGCCTGATGATAAATACAGGAAAATGTAAGCCTAAACATTGCATTAAGTGAAACTTGCACAAGGGAACACGTACAATCCAAGTTATTAAAGTGATCAAGGTGGAAAATAGAATATTTAAGCCTGTAGTGGACAATAGCACTGGTGGGACCACAATCAACAGCCAACGGGAATGCTTTAACCATAGATCACATGGTTTATTAAGCAAATTAATTAAATCAATGTAAAACATATCTAAATGCAAGTAGCTTTTTATACAGGTGGCAGAACTATGTAGGTGACCCTATTTATTTTACATTAGAGGGTACATTAGGCATTATATAACACAAGTGAAGGGGCAGGATGCAGCAACGCTAGCTAAAAATGCGTCCAAACCTCCGAAAATGCAATTTTCTGAGGTTTGGCTGCTTACTTCATATGCCCCAAGCTCTGGAAAAAAAAGATCCATTCCAGAGATTAAATGCGGTGGGCAACACCATCTGTAGATGGCATTACCATATAGAAGCATATGGGCTTCTTTCCATCTTTCCCCCTCAGAGGAAACCAATTGGATCAGTCCAAGCACCCCCCGTGGCACATGCGTCACTCGATGCATGCGCAGATAGACTCCTGGGTCCTAAACCTAAACCCATAAGTCCCCACACCGCAAAAAAACAGCCTTCATCGGGAGTGCTGTCCTTTGCAGTAATATTCATACATACAGCATTAATAAACACCAATTGTTACAGAGCATTTCCGATGAGTGGTGGGAAACATTGCATTGTCGTCATGCATCCCGCCCAAGATCCGAAACAAACAAAGTTGCTTGCTTGAGATGATCCAGACTTTCCTACTCTCATAGAATGGCTGGGAAGCTCCCAAATCTCGGGTGGGGCTCCTAGCTGCCCATAAGAGCATTCAAGTTTCCTGGAGCTGCCTGCATCCGCCCACTTCCAGGGGCAGGTTCACACCAACCACCTATGCTGCGCCATGTTCCCTGCTGTGCCAACTTGGCTGCCCCCTCCCGAGGTCAGACAGAAAGTCATTAAGTATGAGGAGATCCTCATACGCCTGGTATATTTTACCTTCGCTGTTATCATTTGCATCACAATGAGCCATGTAAAGAGTGACATCACTGTAAGGTGCACTAAATAGGCAGGTACTTGTGGAGAAGTAGACAACTGGATAAGTTGCCCACAGCAAGCATTTATCAAGTACATGCTATAAATCAATAGGTAAAAATTGGTTGGTTACTATGGGCAACTTAGCAACATGTCTACTTATCTATTCTTTAGATGTGTTGATACATTTTTCCCACAGTCAATGGTGAAAAAGAGGACAACATACTGCACAGCGAACCACCACATCAGCCTCCTGCTGCAGCCCACTGACATAATGGGGCAGATGTAATAACCTGGAGAAGGCATAAGGAAGTGATAAACCAGTGATAAATGCAAGGTGATAAACGCACCATCCAATCAGCTCCAATATGTAAATTAACAGTTAGGAGCTGATTGGCTGGTGCGTTTATCACCTTGCACTTATCACTGGTTCATCACTTCCTTATGCCTTCTCCAGGTTAATACATCTACCCCAGTGAGAGTTCAAACACAGAGCTGTCTCTGAAATATTCCAGCAGACTGAAGGGGCAAAATGATGCAGCTGGTGAACTGGCTACAGAGTTATCCTTTGTTACGTCCCAGTTTAATTAGGTGCTCACCCAGGAGTAGTAGGAACAAAATATTAGCCTTCAGCATGGCACGGAACACCTGAAGATTCCAGGACTGGACCATTCAAACGGGTGTGGTTCATCAAATCGACAGTATCTAGGTCGACAATGTTTAGGTCGACTACAATAGGTCGACAGTCACTAGGTCGAAATGGATGGAAGGTCGACAGGGTTTCTAGGTCGACATGTGCTAGGTCGACAGGTCTAAAGGTCGACATGAGGTTTAATTATTATTTTTTTGCTGTCGTTTTCTTTGTAGAATGACCGGGATCCCCAATTAGTGCACCGCTTCGCTCGCCATGCTTCGGGCATGGTGCCTTCACTCCGCTACCGCTTCGCTCGGCACAGATTACCGTTCCAATCGTAGTCCACGTGGAATGTTAAGTATGAAAAAATTCAAAAAAAGAAAAATAATGTGAAAAACTCATGTCGACTTTTAGACCTGTCAACCTAGAAACCCTGTCGACCTTCCATCCATGTCGACCTATAGTGGTCGATCTAAACATTGTCGACCTTCAGACCGGATCCCCATTCAAACATCATTCAATTGTGTAAACTGCTCTCACCCTCTGCCCAGGTTACAGCATACAGCTTATGTTACGGTTTTGGGAATTTCTTTTACCAACATGCAGACATTTTTGTATCAGATTTCTCATTTGTTACCAGGCCACCGTGCTCTCCTTTGTTCCTGGTTCTAGTTTTGTTAAATTTCTTATCGTGATCACTGTGTACCTAGTAAATCTGTATGTAGGTAAACACTACCTGGCAGTGTGTACACATAAATATACAGAGAGGCTAGCTTTATTGCAGTGAGTGAAGCAACTTATTTGAGGATCATGGAAAATCTGTGCAACATTGTGACACTTTCTCATTGTTTATTTATATAGCACTACCATATTGCGAAAAAAAATAAAAATAAATTGAGAATATTTAATTATTCATATCAAACCCTTCCAATCATGCATTTTCTGTCTAAAATCCCCAACACAAACCAGGGTCCATTTTTTGGCAGCAGCCAACTGGAGTAGATCTACATTTTTTTTTTTGAGGAAAAAGGGAAAAAAACAAAAAAAAATTGAAGGGAAAAAAACACAAACTCTACACAGATATGGCCCTGGTCATAACCAAATCAATGACACCTGCACTGTGAGCCATCATTGCAAACCACTGTACTGCTATATAAGATCTTGAATCTCAAATTAGTTTGAATGCATGTTGTTTTGGCAATTCAGATAATTGCAAGAATAATTTAAATCTTAGTGCTCAATCCACTCAATATGTATGGCTATTTTGAGATCATTAAATAGATCATCTATTATAATATAGGACAGAAAGTATCGGTTCTCTCTTCTACAGCACGGAAATGCACACAGATGATTTACAGCCAGGGAGATTCTCAATGGAACAAAGCGTATCATATTCACTGATCCACAGCCACCAGTTACAGCGGAGAGCAGGGTTGCAAGCTATCCAGTGTGAAAAACAAGATGTCTGCTTGTTTTACAAAGATACGTAGGTATAATGTAGAGCCTCTTGGGTGAATTAGGATACTGTGCATGCACATAGGATGTTCGGGGACACTGGGATTGGGGGGCAAGGGGGGGGGGGGGTGGAGGGATACACTGAAAGAAACTGGAAAGGGGAGAGAAAATACAAGACAGAGAATGACAAGGAAATGACCACTGGAGGACATCCTTCTAGCCACAAGAGTCCGCACATATCTTGTTCCAGGGGTATTCAACATGTGTATCTCCAGGTGCTGTGGAACTATGTGCCCCAGCGTGCCCTATCACAGTTTTAGCAGGCCTTAACTCTAAAATAATACCACCCAACTGTCCCAATTCCAGTGGGACAGTCCCACTATTTGGACACGGTCCCGCTGTCTGGCTCGTGGGCCGCAGTGTCCCGCGGGCGGGAGGCAGGTTGGGAGAGCCTGTGATCACCGCTGCTCTGCAAAGCAGCTGGTGATTACTAAATAGAGGCCTTGTGCATGAGCCGGGGGCTGCACAGCTGCTCAGGGAGAGATAGGCACGACCCCAAAATGATGAAAACAGGAGCTGTGAAACAAAGCCACACCCCTCCACCTGAGGCCTTCATCCAGTCCCTTCAGCTGAGGCCCATCCCTTTTTCTAGCGTGGCCACGCCAGGGCTCGAATATGTGCCGAGGTTTATCTAGCCTTGGAGAGTGATACAGTACATGGTGATAAAGTACCAACCAACCTGGACTTTTCTCTTAATTTATGATTGCCAGCACCTGTGCTGAAATATCTTTCTTATCCATTACCTGTTCAACACAGGTGCCGGAAATCATAAATTAAGACAAAAGTCCAGAAGCAGAGCAATGGGGTCAATTCTATTCGACAACTAAAGAATAGCGCCGGGAATTAGCTCCCGACGCTATTCAATTCAGCTAAAGTTAAGTCGGCGATGTCCCGTTCTCGCCGACTTAACAGGTAGTTTTGTCGGGAGAACGGGCATTCTCCGACTTAACTACCCGGCGCGAGGCTGATTCCCGACAGAATCAGCCTCGCGCCGGCCGCGAGGCAGCACTTTTGTCGGGTTTCTTCTCTCATCCCCCGGGGATGAGAGAAGAATTCCCGACAATTGCGGGCAACTAGTAGCAGAATTGAATAGCGTCGGGAGCTAATTCCCGGCGCTATTCTTTAGTTGCCGAATAGAATTGACCCCATTGTGTCCCTCCTGGAGGGGGTCATGTTGGGAGGTATGTATAAGCAGTGATAAAAGTGGAGAAGTGAGCCAGTGGAGAAGTTGCCCCTTGCAACCAATCATCTGCTCTGTATACTTTTGTAGTATGCAAATTACAAATGTTACGTCAATGCTGATTGGTTGCCATGGGCAACTTCTCCACTGGCTCACTTCTCCACTTTTATCACTGCTTAGTACGTCTCCCTATGTTTCTAAAGTTGGGAGGTATGCCAAAAACTATGACAGAGCATGCTGGGATGTGTAGTTGAACAGCAGCTGGAGGGGAGCATGCTGACTAACCCTGCATTATACCCTTCTCCTCTGCATGTTCCCCATCCAGATGTATGTTAAACAAAGAGCTGCTCATTACGCTGGCATGCTGCTCTAAAGCAAGGAAACAGATTGTCGTTATCTTGAAAACAGGTGTCCAGTTTTATTTTTCTTATTCATTCTAGACTCCTGGGGTAATTATAACAAAACTTCTAAAACAGACAAGAAGAAATGTTGCACATAACTAAATTATATCTATCATTTTCTGGAAAGCAGAAGTGCAGGCATTCCCAACCTCGGTCCTCAAAGCACACTAACAGTCCAGGTTTTAGTGATATCCATGCTTGAGCACAGGTAGCTTAATTAGTACCTGTTATTTTGATTTAACCATCTGTGCTAAAGCCTGGATATCACTAAAACCTGCGTTGTTAGTGTGCCTTGAGGATCGAGGTTGGGAATGCCTGCAACAGAGAAATGTTATCTACAATCTGATTGGTTGCTGTTGGCAACACCTATACTTTTCATTTTTAGAAGCATTGCCAGCACTTCAAATGTGATGCAAGAAAGACAGAAAATGGGGTCTATTCATGAAGCAGTGAAAAGTGTGGATAAGTGAGCCATTGGAGAAGTTGCCCGAGGCAACCAATCAGCATTGAAGTAACATTTATAATTTGCATACTATACAACTGTACGGAGCAGCTGATTGGTTGCCCATGGAAACTTCTCCACTCTTTTCACTGCTACATGTATAGACCCCATTGTCTGTCTTTCTTACATCACATACACGGTGGGATGTATTAAAGCCTAAAATGAGATAAAAACCCTGAAAATCCCGTTTTCTGAGTTATTACAGCGTTTCCATATGCATTCCGTAGCTTGCAGGAGGTGGGCAACGCATCTTTGTGTGGCGTTACCAAATAGTAGCCTGTGGGATTCTTTTCACATTCAGCCCTGAGAGGGATCCAATCGGATCCCTCCCAGTTCCTTCTGCGTCCGCCGCGTCCCTCAGCACATGCACACAGGGTCTCCAGGGTCCTAAACCTGGTAGTCCCAACATCGCAAAGGGCAGCTCTTATTGGGAGAGCTGTCCTTTGTTATACTAATCACATTTGGAAGTACATATGCTATTAGTATGTACGCGATAAGAGGCGGGGTGTACCGCATCACGGATAAGATGCTTAGTACATCCCGCCCACACGCTTTAAAAATGAGCAACTATCATCAAATGGATGGGACAAACATAGCTGCATCTGGTAGATTTATATAATAGAACAGTAAAACACAGGTAATAATCTATAATTATGTCACTTTTCAATTGACCCGTGAGAACATTCGGGCTGCCATGCATTGTATAACATTTTGAATTTTTCCGCCATAATGTTCCGTTACAGAAAAGAACACCTTTCAGCGCAATATCTGAGGAGCAGATGCCTTGTAATAGGACGTTAATTATTAATAGGCTTCATTTCAGTGCTGGTTTATAGCTGCTATTTTTAGACACTCAACACATTTTGTTCCAGTGTATGTGTCAGTATATATAAAGCACTCACAGATGACAGGGTTAATTCGTTTTTTGTTCTGTGTATTTAATGTATAATGTAACTACAGATGTGTCCTCGTACATTCTGGCTTCAGTTGCGCCAACCTGCCTCTCTCAGAGCGCCAGGTCCTGGGCGTCTTAACCACGCCGATCGTCTTGCTCACTCAAAAGATGCGTCCGATTTGTATAAATAAACTGGAAGCAACAAGACTACTCTGCCAGATTACACTGATCATTTGATGTGTGACATTTCTATATCTGTGTCTGCGACGGAGCCTGAAGCCGTTTACTAGGCAGCGGCTGTGGCTGAGCTTCATCTGCGACTATGTACGTGTTTAAAAGTAATTTCTGTGCAGTTATAGTCACAGCCCAGCATCCCTACTACACCGTGGGGGTCATTCCGAGTTGATCGTAGCTGTGCTAAATTTAGCACAGCTACGATCATCTTCCCTGACATGCGGGGGGACGCCCAGCACAGGGCTAGTCCGCCCCGCATGTCAGGCCGCCCCCCCCCCCCCCTTTGCACAAGTACAAAAGCATCGCACAGAGGCGATGCTTTTGTACTTGTGGAGTTACTCCCAGCTAGCGCAGCTCCTGCGGCTGGCCAGGAGTTGATCGTCGCTGCCTCTGGTCGCAGCGGCTGCGTGTGACGTCATGCAGCCACTGCGGCCCGCCCGCCCCCCCCACCTAAGTTGGCCGTACCGCGCCCCCTTAACGGCGGCCAAACACCGCCTTGCCGCCCAGCGACCGCCTCCGCCTGTCAATCAGGCAGAGGCGATCGCTAGGGAACGACGGCCTTCGGCCGTCCGGCATGCGCTGCGATAAACTGCAGCGAGCGATAGGGTTGGAATGACCCCCTGTGGGTGGGGTTTTGCTGCAATGTCCACACAAAGTGTAACGAAAGACCGGATGCTACACCTCTCGGAGCAGCTCAGTGGCATCGGGCATCTCACCTCGAGTGTTGTATAGACACTAGATGTTCGATGTATGAGGACACATCTGTCTATGCTTTAATCCCGGGATTTTTTTAAAGACTTCAGAAGTTTGAAAGGTAAGGCAGTTGTCTGTGCATAGCATCATGTAATACACGAGATGCATTTGAAACCACACAATCATCTAGCATCTGTTGAACTTAAGCCCCAAATCGTTACTCTGTGCTGCTGCGGAACCCTGTTTTTCCCAAATCTAAAGGGAAGTCTCTGGCGTCTAACTTATGGATGCGGATGACGGGTAATAAAATCGCCCAAACTCGTACTGCGATAAATGATTACATTGCAGGGATGTATCAATTATCACATGCAGGGACAGACCTTGCAGTCAAGCTCTGTCCCTGCAATGACACTCCGCAGCATCATCAGGGTATTTTTCGCAAAGAATACCCCGATGTCCTGCTGCTCATGCACCGCCCCCGCCAGCATCGCCACTACAGCCGCCCGATCGACCCCCCCTTCGCGTCTACCCCCGTGCGCCGCAGTCCACGCTGCTTCTGCTGGGCTGCCGGGCGCCGGATCCTGTGTGCTGCGGTGACCCCCGGTGCTGTATAGTGCTTTGCAGCGTCACTTTACAGCACCGGGGTCACACTGCAGCACATGGGGAACCCGGCGCCTGGCACCACTCAGTGGAGCAGCGGACACCGGCTCCTGGACAGGTGAGTATCGTTTTTTTGTTTTTTTCACTTTTCTTTTTCCACTTTGATCAGCTTGTGTGTCCATCGGATCACTGGAACTAGGTCCCGCACAGCTTTCTCTGCCAGGGCAAAAGGGTGCAGATCGCTGTGCTGCCCTGTGATCTCGCCAGCCTGAGCTGGTGAGATTTTCACAGGGCACACTGCAGTATTTTTTCACATTTGTTTTTTTTTTGTAAAATTTGGCCACATCACATTTCCCATTATAAGTATGGGGAATGCGATGTGGATTACTAAAAATAAAAAAAAAGTGAATTATAGGGTTTGGAGCAGTTGTTCATGAAAACTGCTCCAAATGCCCTTTCATACATGCAGGTGATACTAAAATAATGTGAAAAGGGTGTGAAAACACCCTTTTTCACATTATTTTAGTAAAATAATGTTAATAAATTGACCTCATAATCTTCTAGGAGGGGGACACCTGAATAGGTTCAAAATCAGTGCATTGCAACAGTAAGTATAATAGATTGTTAGTAAGATCAACCAGCATTCAAGGGAAAGACATGAAAGGGTTAATTGAATAAAGGGTTAATTGAATCACACACAAAAAATCTTGGTATGTGTGTACATGTGCTAGGGAATATAGATAACTGGGGCAGGGACTGATGCTAAGTGACTGAAGTATTCTCTGTAAAGCGCTGCGGAATACGTGTGCGCTATATAACCTGGTCATAAATATAACAAATGCAGAGTATACACCCAAAATTCAACATAAATACCAGTCATTGCGTATGGTATTGGTGTGCTAATTATGACAGACACATGGAAAGTGTAAAGTGGGCTATATATGCATAGATGATGTTGGGTAATTGTAATGTTCTCGATGAAATGAAGACATAATGGCGTGTATAGTTTCTGGAAGATGCATCCTTCAAAAGGGGATCAGGTCTGGGTTAGGATTAGGCTGTGGGGGGGGTAGTTTGGGTTAGGGGGCCACTGGGATTCTGAGCATTGGGATGCTGCGGTCGGTATTCTGACCGTTGGCATACAGAACGCCGGCATATCGATCCCAATCCCCCCGTCAGCATTCCGAACGCCGGCATATCAATCCCAACCCCCTTCAAAGTGTTCAGAGGTAGCACAGTTGCTTTTACCATCTATGGGGAAATGTAATAAGAGGTATAAAACTAACAAAAAAAAGCTAAACAGACAAAAGAATACATTATGAAACTAGTTCTAAATGATATAATATAACAAGAACTGCAGAATAGCACTGTGCAGTAGCAATTTCCCCTTAAGCCTTTGCTTGTCAATATGCTTGCCTTGCTGTGTCAACTGCAAACTGGCTGAATTAATTAAAACACTTTCTCTGCAATATCAAGTCAGGCTGGCGAAGTCCAACTGGGACACATAAAGACTACACACGCTTCCTAAGAAATGCTATGTAAAGAATTTCAATGGAGATTGCTGCATTAACCACTTCACAACCAGACAAAACCCTAGCAGTTTGCCAAACCCCTTTATATTGACTATTTTTTATTTTGTTTTGGGGGGTTTTTTGTCTGAAAAATTGAACTTTATACATTGAACCCAGGAAGTCTATGGGCAGTATTCAATTGAAGTCGGAACTGCCGTCTAGTCAGAAAGTCGGTAGTTTCCGACATTTTTAGGTCGAATCATAATTCAACCTATTCAATGGGGCTGCAATTTTTCCGACTTGTTGGAAAACACGTGGATTGGCTGATTAGCCGCGGATCCCCGTGTTTTGTCGGATTTGCGGCCAAATCCATCAGGTTTTAGTCCCGTTTTCGATAATGTCAATCCAATTAAAAAAAAAAAGTTTGATTGACATTGTCGAAAACAGCCAAAACCTGTCGGATTTGGCCTAAAATTGAATACAGAACTGTTGGATCTTTTCCATCGGAAAGGATCAGATATCAATTGAATGCTGCCCTATGCTGAAAACCCGTGAAGACTTCTCCAAACTTTATATCCAGGTGGATAATGGATTCACTGCGTTTCATACTGTAGGCGGCTGTAGATGGCAGAGTAATGGGAGTAGGGAGAAGGATTACTAAAGCTATAGCAGAATGGGGGCTTTCAAAAAGGTGCAAACGTAACTTTCCTGGGCACCATTCCACCCTTGCTGGGACTCACCCTATTCTATTTGAAGAGCTTACATAAATTAAGCATGTATAGTTGGTATTTATGAATCTGGTCTCAATACAGTTCGCAGCGAGGCACCTTGCCCGAAGCACGGCGAGCGAAGCGAGCCATACGAGGGGACACGGTGCACTAATTGGGGATCCCAGTCACTTTACGAAGAAAACTATATCAGTCAAAAAAATCATGTTGATCTTTTTCCATGTCGACCTAGTACATGTCGACCAATAATGGTGGACCTAATGACCCATACCCTTTGCAGCTGTCCGGCGAAGTTTTCGCACGGCGTACGCATGCATTCGCACACTTGCACGGGGCGGGTTTTTCACTCTCTATGGGCGGCGGCCATGTGATGCAAAAACGCAGAGAAGCGATCAGGTCTGAATTAAGCCCTGCAATGCACAATACACAATTTGAATAGAGGAGCTCTACATCAACTTGTGATCACTCTAGGGAGGAGTCTATGAATGTCTCTGTCTAAAATGGATGGTTTGGTTTCTTCCTATTAAGATCCCAAGCTGGTAATAGCTATTGTCAGGCAGCTCTAAAGTTCACCAGGGGGTAGACTTAATAAAGATTCTAAAAATGGAAAGAAGAAAAAAAAAAAAAAAAAGTAGGAGTTCATGAACTTAGCAATCAATCAGATTCTAGTTATAAATTTCTCTGATTGGTTAGAAGCTCTCATGTGAGGATAGCCAATTTAATAGAATAATAAAAAAACACTATACCATTTTTTTTTTTAGTTTTCATTACTGTATGTATTTATATTTACTAAGCAGGACAGCTGACAGAGGCAGTATGTGCATCTACTTATTTACACTCCATTCAAGATGGCATATGGCACAACGCAGTGGAAATATTTGACAGTAACTGGTACATTTCAGGTTGACAGTACCAACAAAAGCATCCGAGTGCCGTCCCCCAAAAAGTGCCCCCCTAGGCACATGCCTAATGGGAAATTTCCCACTGTACACCCGGGTATATGTTGAAGGCATATTAAGCAAGGCCAGAGGCCAGATGTCCTCCTATCGCTTGCGCCAGGATGACAACAGCTGGGGACACAGCATTTTTTCCCAAGATCTTTAAAAAATTAAATATATACTTATTTAATTTCTTTTTTAAGATCTTGGGAAAAAATGCAGTGTACACACACAATTTTTTATTTTTTTAGAAAGCCCATATCCGGCCTTCCTGTCCGCTGCTCTCGTGTGAACGGTAAAGGCTCCTAGGACTGTTTGGCGATGTAGGACTCTTAGGGCTTCTAGCCAGTATCACCTGGAGCAGATTTTCACTCAGCTGCCCCGAAGTAATGGTATTGGTCATGGGGCACAAAAGAAGGAAATAAGTATGAATTATTGTCTGTATGGTCTAAAACCATCTTCAGTTTTTCTGTATTGAATAGGAAAGGGCAGTCCGACTCCTGAAGTGAAAATGTAATAAAATAAGAATTTACTTACCGATAATTCTATTTCTCGGAGTCCGTAGTGGATGCTGGGGTTCCTGAAAGGACCATGGGGAATAGCGGCTCCGCAGGAGACAGGGCACAAAAAGTAAAGCTTTAGGATCAGGTGGTGTGCACTGGCTCCTCCCCCTATGACCCTCCTCCAAGCCTCAGTTAGGATACTGTGCCCGGACGAGCGTACACAATAAGGAAGGATTTATGAATCCCGGGTAAGACTCATACCAGCCACACCAATCACACTGTACAACCTGTGATCTGAACCCAGTTAACAGTATGATAACAGCGGAGCCTCTGAAAGATGGCTCACAACAATAATAACCCGATTTTTGTAACTATGTACAAGTATTGCAGATAATCCGCACTTGGGATGGGCGCCCAGCATCCACTACGGACTCCGAGAAATAGAATTATCGGTAAGTAAATTCTTATTTTCTCTATCGTCCTAGTGGATGCTGGGGTTCCTGAAAGGACCATGGGGATTATACCAAAGCTCCCAAACGGGCGGGAGAGTGCGGATGACTCTGCAGCACCGAATGAGAGAACTCCAGGTCCTCCTTAGCCAGGTTATCAAATTTGTAGGATTTTACAAACGTGTTTGCCCCTGACTAAATAGCCGCTCGGCAAAGTTGTAAAGCCGAGACCCCTCGGGCAGCCGCCCAAGATGAGCCCACCTTCCTTGTGGAATGGGCATTTACATATTTTGGCTGTGGCAGGCCTGCCACAGAATGTGCAAGCTGAATTGTATTACACATCCAACTAGCAAAAGTCTGCTTAGAAGCAAGAGCACCCAGTTTGTTGGGTGCATACAGGATAACAGCAAGTCAGTTTTCCTGACTCCAGCCGTCCTGGAACCTATATTTTCAGGGCCCTGACCACATCTAGCAACTTGGAGTCCTCCAAGTCCCTAGTAGGCGCAAGAAACCACAATAAGCTGGTTCAGGTGAAACACTGACACCACCTTAGGGAGAGAACTGGGGACGAGTTCGCAGCTCTGCCCTGTCCGAATGGACAAACAGATATGGGCTTTTTTGAGAAAAAAACCACCAATTTGACACTCGCCTGGTCCAGGCCAGGTCCAAGAGCATGTTCACTTTTCATGTGAGATGCTTCAAATCCACAGATTTGACTGGTTTTAAACCAATGTGTTTTGAGGAATCCCAGAACTACGTTGAGATCCCACAGTGCCACTGGAGGCACAAAAGGGGGTTGTATATGCAATACTCCCTTGACAAACTTCTGGACTTCAGGAACTGAAGCCAATTCTTTCTGGAAGAAAATCGACAGGGCCGAAATTTGAACCTTAATGGACCCCAATTTGAGGCCCATAGACACTCCTGTTTGCAGGAAATGCAGGAATCGACCGAGTTGAAATTTCTTCGTGGGGCCTTCCTGGCCTCACACCACGCAACATATTTTCGCCACATGTGGTGATAATGTTGTGCGGTCACCTCCTTTCTGGCTTTGACCAGGGTAGGAATGACCTCTTCCTGAATGCCTTTTCCCTTAGGATCCGGCGTTCCACCGCCATGCCGTCAAACGCAGCTGCGGTAAGTCTTGGAACAGACATGGTACTTGCTGAAACAAGTCCCTTCTTAGCGGCAGAGGCCATAAGTCCTCTGTGAGCATCTCTTGAAGTTCCGGGTACCAAGTCCTTCTTGGCCAATCCGGAGCCATGAGTATAGTTCTTACTCCTCTACGTCTTATAATTCTCAGTACCTTAGGTATGAAAAGCAGAGGATGGAACACATACACCGACTGGTACACCCACGGTGTTACCAGAACGTCCACAGCTATTGCCTGAGGGTCTCTTAACCTGTCGCAATACCTGTCCCGTTTTTTGTTCAGACGGGACGCCATCATGTCCACCTTTGGTAATTCCCAACGGTTTACAATCATGTGGAAAACTTCCCCATGAAGTTCCCACTCTGCCGGGTGGAGGTCGTGCCTACTGAGGAAGTCTGCTTCCCAGTTTCCATTCCCGGAATGAAACACTGCTGACAGTGCTATCACATGATTTTCCGCCCAGCGAAAAGTCCTTGCAGTTTTTGCCACTGCCCTCCTGCTTCTTGTGCCGCCCTGTCTATTTACGTGGGCGACTGCCGTGATGTTTTATCCCACTGGATCAATACCGGCTGACCTTGAAGCAGAGGTCTTGCTAAGCTTAGAGCATTATAAATTTACCCTTAGCTATATTTATGTGGAGAAAAGTCTCCAGACTTGATCACACTCCCTGGAAATTTTTTCCTTGTGTGACTGCTCCCCAGCCTCTCGGGCTGGCCTCCGTGGTCACCAACATCCAAAACTGAATGCCGAATCTGCGGCCCTCTAGAAGATGAGCACTCTGTAACCACCACAGGAGAGACACCCTTGTCCTTGGATATAGGGTTATCCGCTGATGCATCTGAAGATGCGATCCGGACCATTTGTCCAGCAGATCCCACTGAAAAGTTTTTGCATGAAATCTGCCGACTGGAATTGCTTCGAAGGAAGTCACCATTTTTTTTTTTTTTACCATGGCCCTTGTGCAATGATGCACTGATTTTAGGAGGTTCCTGACTAGCTCGGATAACTCCCTGGCTTTCTCTTCCGGGAGAAACACCTTTTTCTGGACTGTGTCCAGAATCATCCCTAAGCACAGGAGACTTGTTGTCGGGATCAGCTGCGATTTTGGAATATTTAGAATCCACCCCTGCTGTTGTAACAGTATCCGAGATAGTGCTAATCCGACCTCCAACTGTTCCCTGGACTTTGCCCTTATCAGGAGATCGTCCAAGTAAGGAATAATTAAGACGCCTTTTCTTCGAAGAAGAACCATCATTTCGGCCATTACCTTGGTAAAGACCCGGAGTGCCGTGGACAATCCAAACGGCAGCGTCTGAAACTGATAGTGACAGTTCTGTACCACGAACCTGAGGTACCCTTAGTGATAAGGGCAAATTTGGGACATGGAGGTAAGCATCCCTGATGTCTCGGGACACCATATAGTCCCCTTCTTCCCGGTTCGTTATCACTGCTCTGAGTGACTCCATCTTGATTTGAACCTTTGTAAGTGTTCAAATTTTTTTAGATTTAGAATAGGTCTCACCTAGCCTTCTGGCTTCAGTACCACAATATAGTGTGGAATAATACCCCTTTTCTTGTAGTAGGAGGGGTAATTTAATTATCACCTGCTGGGAATACAGCTCGTGAATTGTTTCCCATACTGCCTCCTTGTCGGAGGGAGACCTTGGTAAAGCAGACTTCAGGAGCCTGCGCAGGGGAAACGTCTCGACATTCCAATCTGTACCCCTGGGATACTACTTGTAGGATCCAGGGGTCCTGTACGGTCTCAGCGTCATGCTGAGAGCTTGTCAGAAGCGGTGGAACGCTTCTGTTCCTGGGAATGGGCTGCCTGCTGCAGTCTTCTTCCCTTTCCTCTATCCCTGGGCAGATATGACTCTTATAGGGACGAAAGGACTGAAGCTGAAAAGACGGTGTCTTTTTCTGCAGAGATGTGACTTAGGGTAAAAACGGTGGATTTTCCAGCAGTTGCCGTGGCCACCAGGTCCGATGGACCGACCCCAAATAACTCCTCTTCCTTTATACGGCAATACACCTTTGTGCCGTTTGGAATCTGCATCACCTGACCACTGTCGTGTCCATAAACATCTTCTGGCAGATATGGACATCGCACTTACTCTTGATGCCAGAGTGCAAATATCCCTCTGTGCATCTCGCATATATAGAAATGCATCCTTTAAATGCTCTATAGTCAATAAAATACTGTCCCTGTCAAGGGTATCAATATTTTTAGTCAGGGAATCCGACCAAGCCACCCCAGCTCTGCACATCCAGGCTGAGGCGATCGCTGGTCGCAGTATAACACCAGTATGTGTGTATATACTTTTTATGATATTTTCCAGCCTCCTGTCAGCTGGCTCCTTGAGGACGGCCCTATCTATAGACGGTACCGCCACTTGTTCTGATAAGCGTGTGAGCGCCTTATCCACCCTAAGGGGTGTTTCCCAACGCGCCCTAACTTCTGGCGGGAAAGGGTATACCGCCCATATTTTCTATCGGGGGGAACCCAGGCATCATCACACACTTCATTTAATTTATCTGATTCAGGAAAAACTACGGTAGTTTTTTCACATCCCACATAATACCCTCTTTTGTGGTACTTGTAGTATCAGAATATGTAACACCTCCTTCATTGCCCTTAACGTGTGGCCCTAATAAGGAATACGTTTGTTTATTCACCGTCGACACTGGATTCAGTGTCCCTGTCTGTGTCTGTGTCGACCGACTAAAGTAAACGGGCGTTTTAAAACCCCTGACGGTGTTTTTGAGACGTCTGGACCGGTACTAATTGTTTGTCGGCCGTCTCATGTCGTCAACCGACCTTGCCGCGTGTTGACATTATCACGTAATTCCCTAAATAAGCCATCCATTCCGGTGTCGACTCCCTAGAGAGTGACATCACCATTACAGGCAATTGCTCCGCCTCCTCACCAACATCGTCCTCATACATGTCGACACACACGTACCGACACACAGCACACACACAGGGAATGCTCTGATAGAGGACAGGACCTACTAGCCCTTTGGAGAGACAGAGGGAGAGTTTGCCAGCACACACCAAAAACGCTATAATTATATAGGGACAACCTTATATAAGTGTTTTCCCTTATAGCATCTTTTTTATATATTTCTAACGCCAAATTAGTGCCCCCCCTCTCTGTTTTAACCCTGTTTCTGTAGTGCAGTGCAGGGGAGAGCCTGGGAGCCTTCCCTCCAGCCTTTCTGTGAGGGAAAATGGCGCTGTGTGCTGAGGAGATAGGCCCCGCCCCTTTTTCGGCGGCCTCGTCTCCCGCTCTTAACGGATTCTGGCAGGGGTTAAATATCTCCATATAGCCCCCGGAGGCTATATGTGAGGTATTTTTAGCCAAAAATAGGTTTTCATTGCCTCCCAGGGCGCCCCCCTTCCAGCGCCCTGCACCCTCAGTGACTGCCGTGTGAAGTGTGCTGAGAGGAAATGGCGCACAGCTGCAGTGCTGTGCGCTACCTTAAGAAGACTGAGGAGTCTTCATGCCGCCGATTCTGGACCTTCTTCTTGTTTCAGCATCTGCAAGGGGGCCGGCGGCGAGGCTCCGGTGACCATCCAGGCTGTACCTGTGATCGTCCCTCTGGAGCGAATGTCCAGTAGCCAAAGAAGCCAATCCATCCTGCACGCAGGTGAGTTCACTTCTTCTCCCCTAAGTCCCTCGTTGCAGTTATCCTGTTGCCAGCAGGACTCACTGTAAAATAAAAAACCTAAGCTAAACTTTTCTAAGCAGCTCTTTAGGAGAGCCACCTAGATTGCACCCTTCTCGGCCGGGCACAAAAATCTAACTGAGGCTTGGAGGAGGGTCATAGGGGGAGGAGCCAGTGCACACCACCTGATCCTAAAGCTTTACTTTTTGTGCCCTGTCTCCTGCGGAGCCGCTATTCCCCATGGTCCTTTCAGGAACCCCAGCATCCACTAGGACGATAGAGAAATTAACATAACTTTTTTAAATTACATTATGCAAAAACTATGGAACAAAGGGTGTGAATACATGTTATACTGCATTAAGGAATATCCTAAAGAGAAATAAAGGCACAACCCGATGTTATCAAAGGGGGTAATTCAGATCTGATAGCAGCAGCAAATTTATTAGCAGTTGGGCAAAACCATGTGCGCTGCGGGGGCAGATGTAACATGCAGAGAGTTGGGTGGGTTATATTGTTTCTGTGCAGAGTAAATACTGGATGCTTTATTTTTACAATGCAAGTCAGTTTGAACACGCCCCACCCAAATCTAAAGGCCAGTACTCACGGCCTGGGTGTAGTATGGTAGGCCGGCGGTCGGGCTCCCAGCGACCAGCATACCGGCGCCGGGATCCCGACAGCCGGCATACTGAAGACCACCCCATGGCCCGATGCTGGAGAGATGTGTGCTGAGCGAACCGCTCAGCACACATCTCTCCCGGCGCTCAGCACATCGCGATCTGTGCTGAGCGTGCAGGGGGAGACGGGGGCGCTCATTTCACCCAGCGGGTGAAGTGAGCGACCCGCTAGATTGGCCTGCATGCAGGCCAATCTAGCTCCAGCGATAGCGATGAGCGAGGCTGCGCATCGCTATCGCTGTTAGGGTTACACACGGAGGGATCTTGCTGAAACTCTAAGCAATCTAGTCAGATTGCTTAGATTATCGCTCCGTGTGTACCCCCCCTTAACTCTCTCTGCACATTATATCTGCCCAACCTGCAGTGCACATGGCTTTGCCCATTAGCTAACAAATTTGCTGCTGCGATCAACTCTGAATAAGGCCCAAAGTGCATCCTTTACATAGTGGAGACAGCATACCTCCCAACTTTACCATAGTCGAAAGAGGGACTCCTGCACGGCGTAGTCGCACCCGCCGGGGAAAAGAGGGCATGCTGCAGAAAAGGGTGTGGCTTTGGAGAAAGGGCATGACTTTGCGGTAATGCCACTATTGTGAGCCACAGCCCCATTTCTCATCACTATGGGGGCATGACCAGCGCTCTGTGAGCTGTTGGCATACCCCCAGTCGCTCTGCCTCCGTGAATAGAAGCTGTGTGCGCATGCGCACAGCATCTATTCACCGCTGCTCTACAGCAGAGCAGCGAGTACAGGAGCCTCCCAAAAAACAGGACAGTTGGGAGGTATGAGACAGCCATACTGTAAACCAGTGGTATTCAACGGGTTGAGTAGGATATCTCGGTGATCGGGATCCCAGCGGTCAGAAATTAGACAGTTATTCCCCTAAGCCCCTCTCACAGCCTAAACCTAAAACACCCCACCCGGCAGCCTAGCCCTAACCCTCCCCCTAGTGCCTAACCCTAATACCCTCCAGCTGCTGTGGAACTATACATCCCAGCATGCTTTTCGCATGCCCTAAAACAAAACGGTGGCAGGACATGATGGGGTGTTTAATTCCACAGCAGCAAGAGCGCCCAATGTTGAATACCCCTCTTGTAGACTAAACAACATTTTGCGTGCATACAGCATGCAGATTGGTTCTCTAGAAACTAGTGACATGACAGAGGCATGAGCCACTTTGGGTCCCAGTAATGCCTCTAGAGCCTGTGGAAGTGAATGAACGCCATCAAAGATGCAGCTGTAATCTCTCATTATTGCAACTTGAGGTTATATAAAAAAATCAATACAAACGTTTAGACACTTCCAAAAATACTGTATGGTTAGTGTCTTATAGACACTGAGGTTCTAATATTATTTCATGCATAATCTATATTTACAGCAGCAGGTTTATTACCACAATGAAAAATGTCCCCAAAGCCCAATGTATTTTACAGCTGTAAACCTGGATATTTATTGCTTTCTTGGGATAGTGAATGCAAGAGGCGAATGACAAAGTCAGTCTCCTGTAACACCAGTGATAATGTATTGCATAAGTGTGATATTTTGTTTCCCTACAAGTTACAGAGTTTATTGAACACACAGGGCGGAATGCATCATGTATAATATATTAAATGCGACGTATCCAGTCACTGGTTGCTTGCATAACACGTAACATGTAGATTTAAACAAAGGACAGCTCTCATGATAAGAGCTCTCCTTTGAGGTGTGAGGACTTCTGGGTCTATAACCCAGGTGCCCTTCTGCGCCTGCTCGGTTATAACGCATCCAAGCAGCTATGGGGGATCCTTTTCTGGGAATGCTGTGGAGATAAGCCCATAAACTCCTATTAGGCAACGCCATATATAGATGGTGTTGCCCATTGGGTACAAGCCCCTGAAAGTTGTGCTATCCAGAGCTGGATACATATGGGAAAGCTGTCAAATCTCCGAAGCTGCATATTTGGGAGGTTTTATTGCAGTTTTTGGTGTTGATGCATCCAGTGTACAGTATACAATAATCCTATTATAGTGCCACCTATAACCTACAGATTAGGCAAAACTACTATATGTTTCATCAATTACACATAACTCCCAACATTTTGGAATTGTCAGAAGGGCAATCCCCTTTTAAAAAAGTTGGTCAGGTAATGTCACAGCGGGAGTGTGTCGTGACACATATGTTATAGAAACTTTCCAACCGTCTTGATCTGATTTCTGCAATGCAGTCCCAAGTTGAGGGAACTGTTCCACTATCCAGCAACCTGGACGTCAATCACATCAGAACTCACATCCACAATGATGCGGATAGTCATCGCATGCAGTGGCCACACCCATGGGCATAGCAAGAACTTTGTGGGCCCCATAGCAACATTTTGAAGGGGTCCCTGTCATAATGCTTCTAGAGATACCAATCCACAGCAATTGTTAATTTTAAGCCCAAAAATAGTGCCCTAGTTCATTTTCTGAACCATAGTAGTGCCTTAGTTAATGTTATGCCCCATAGTAGTTCCTTAGTTTATTTTATTAACCATAGTAGTGCCTTAGTTCATCTTAGGACCACTAGTACACATCCAACACTGAGCCCAATTCACATTGACCCCATTCATTATGACATGCAGTGTGCCTCAGGGGCAATTGGACTTACCTGTCACACACCTACTTGATGACAGAGATATCTATCTCTATACACACACACACACACACACACACACATTTATGTAAAAAAAAAAAAAAAACAGCATACATTATGGGGAATGCAGCTAATACTGTATTCGAAGAAAAATAAATATATACCCTTTTCAGACAGAAATGTCTAAAAAAAACCAGCTTTTTCCCGCCATTTGAGTGCCGGGTAGTTTTGCCGGTCCCTGCCTGAACCCCGTTTCACACAGGGAAGCAATTTACTGGGAGAAGCAGTTCTACCCGGTAATTTGCAGATCAACATAGGTATTTTTCTGTTTGAAAGGGTCAACCGGGGTCAGAAATCCCGGGTCTCCTGTGTCAAAGTCCCGGGAATTTCAATCTGGGTTGACCCCTTCACACAGAAAAAGGACCCGTGTTTATCTGCAAATTACCAGGTAGAACGTCTTAACCCAATAATTTTACTTTCGTGTGAAAGAGGTATTATTGAGTTTTAGACTTTATAAATAAAATTTCTTATTGTCTTACGAGGATGATAGAATGGAGTGGAGTATAGGGTAGGAAACAGTGGGTTGACACTGAAGCAACCACTCTTCCTATGCTCAACTCCGAGATGCCTTGGCTCTTGAAACTTTCACAAGTTTCGCATCCTCTTCTAGGCCCTACCATTTCATGTTGGCGGCGTCTATGCAGCCAACTATTATTGTGACCATCCCCATCAACTCCCTTATTAAGGAATTCGGTACCTAACTCATTCCGAGTATAACGTCAACAGGGGATTACAAAAGGTATGCCAATTAATATAGACACATCTGGGGTTATAAGCTTTAACTCTATTCAACCCAGATGGGATTTACTAAACAAAGAGATATGGAGATATCCACAGATTAAACATTTTCTTATTAGTTTGCGAGATAAACGAATAAAAAAATGCTTATACTCAACGGACTACGAAGGCTTATACTCAGACTTCCCCAATAGAAAATATGATAATTTCCCCATCATATCCATTACACTGTTATCGGTTATTTATAAAATTCTTATTGATCGCCTCTTTTACACTAGACTTAAATTTATGCATGTCCGGGAATCTCACTCACAGCGTTTAGTAGGGGAAGACGATTGGCCGGAAATTCTAAACAATAACTTTTCTAGTTCCTCAAACATGTTGGTTATGGAAACACACTACAAAGTTCTCTCCCAGTGGTATAGATGCTGGAGATGTGAGGAAGGAGTAGGAAAACCTATGCACATATGGTGGGACTGTTCTCTACTCAAACCCTCCTGGAGTAAAGTAAATAGAGACAGCCAGTCTAACCCTCCAGGAAAACCTACCCTCATGTCCTAGTTTCTGTTTTTAAAATCTTTTACGGAGACCTCAGGCACAATATAAAAATACACTACTATGCCATATACTTAGTGTCTCTAAGGCAATCATTAAACTGGAGATCAACTTCTGCACCAACTATGACCGAGTGGTGTGCAAGCCTAGATCATTATATGTCAATGGATGACCTTAGACTTTCTATATCAAAAGGTTACCAAAACTATACAACAATTTGGTACCCGTGGCTCCTTTACAAAGCATCAGATCACGACAAATCTTTAAGCCACAGTGCCAGAGGTTGACAATTCAATGTAGGAAAAGAATGGTTTCTTGCTTGGGCGATACTTTATTCTGGTCCGGCAGGAAGCCAACCATATTCTGTCAATCTGGCTGTACCCCCTGATACCCTGACTCTGAGACAACTTCTTTTTCTTTGCTTTAATATCTCACTTAACTTCTCTTATCTTTGTTCCCTTTTTGCTTCTCCGGTTGTTTCTTCAAAATGTTTAAATCATTTGGTCCAACATATACAAGAATTAAAATTTCAAACAAGTTGAATATTTTGTACTTTATTTCACTGTATTGTACCTGACATCTCATGTAACATGTACCTTGTATTGTGAACCAATAAATATAAAATGTGCAGAAAAAGAATTTCTTATTGTCGTTATTCGGGCAACAAGAAAGTCATTTCCGCCACGATGTATTACAAATCACATCCAGGAACAGGATAGGAGCCCATCCCAGCAATGTGTGAGCTAAAGTGATCGCATCAGGGATCACTTTACTTTATGCTGCAGACCTACTGTGCATGCGTGGTCATTAGACAGAGCATACACAAGTGTCTGTTACCGGGGAGGGATCCAGACAATCCCTCTCCTGGTAAGTTGTGTTATGTAGTCCATAGACTGCAATGGCTAAGGTCATTGCTATTGTGATGGGAAACAGGGAAAGTGCAGCAAACCCCTGTTATACTTTCATGGGATACTTTACTGTACTTTTTAAGGGCATCCTGGTTTGATTCAGGTGAATTCACACAAAACATGTATAATAAATATGCCCCCAAAACATAACTGTAGCATGTGAGTGACTTTAAGTAGAAGACAAAGAGACAGGATCCACTCACAGCTCACACCATGGCTGAGACTTTACAGAGTAATGAGACATTATAGGTTACATTTTCAGCTGAACCCAGTTGAAAATGTGGGAGCAGCGAGGGTAGGGGGTGGAAGAACAAAAGTGAGCCGAGGTAGAAGAGGTGAGAAACATGAAATGGGAGGTGAGAAGGGCACAGGGACCATCCCAGAGGAGGGAGAGGGGAGGGAGGACGTGGAGCACTTGGAAAGGGTATTTTCTCCTTCCTGACACTGCCCGTATTTACTTAGATGGTGGCCTCTCAAATACATGGGCCATGGGGGGGGAGGGGTGTGAGCTGCCCCCATGCCCCCCCTGTTCCAGTGCCTGTGGATGTACCATTAGAGAGTCCACATTGATCTTTTGGATGGATATGGAATGGTTACATGCGAATTGATATGGTGCAATATATCTACATTCCCAATGTACTGATATACATCCCTATTGTAATCTCCCAAATGTTGGGAGATCTGGTTACATGTCAAATCTGCTGGGTGTATGCCTAGAGCAGGAGTATTCAACGTACGGAACTCCAGCTGCTGTGGAACTATAAATTCCAGCATGCCCTGCTACAGTTTTGCCATGCCCTAATAGTGAAACTGTGTCAGGGCATGCTGGGATGTGTAGTTCCACAGCAGATGGAGAGCCGCATGTGGCATACCCCTGGACTAGAGCTTCTAAATGCAACCCACTAAATGCACCCCTACATTCCTCCTGACATTTCTGGGAGTTAGGACAACAGGATCCCTTTCCGGGCTGTCCAGAAATGTATGAGGCCAAATTGGATAGATCTTTTCACCAGGCGGCCGTACTTCGGTACTCCCAGCAGAAAGGAGGGAGTATTCCAGGTCAGAGAGATTCCCACCACTCTGACAGCACTAAACCTGGTCATGAAGGACTGTCTTTTGTGTCTAAATGTCTGATGCGGTAGGAGGGGCTACTTTGTTTATTTAATGCGTTTTAGGGCCCAATTCAGTGATATACACTATATAAAAATATCGACCAATTAAAAAAGCAGGGCAACTAGTGTGCAGTTGGTCACTTTTGAAAAATATGGACACTTCATGGGACAACGTAAGCAAATCAGGTGGGTTGAAAATGCAGCATGACCGTGACTAAAGACCCCATTCCGTCAGGTAACATTCTATGTGTACAAGGTAGAGATGAGCGGATTCGGTTTTACTCGGTTTTACTCGGTTCTCAAAACGACATCTTATTGGCTCACGGATGTCACGTGTTTTGGATAGCCAATAAGATTCGGTTTTGAGAACCGAGTAAAACCGAATCCGCTCATCTCTAGTACAAGGTCCTGATATTTCTTAAATTAACTATAAAGCACTTTTTCCTCACAGTGTGGATGTCACACGTAATAATTAAATCTGTTCCGACCTACAGAAAAATGCAGATATTTCCGCCTCCAGAGTATTTTCTCCTCTAGCTCTGTCCTTGAGAGAAGCTTCAGAGTCCCAGGCAGCTCAAGCAGGTGTCGCACCAGCCGCAGCAGCTATAAAGCCAGGTGACCAGACGCCTGAAAGCTGCCTCTCTAGTATAAAGGACAACACAGAAAAGGACAACACAGAAAAGGACAAGGCAAATAAGTTATCCACCTGGAAATTATTTGTGGGTAATAAAAAGGGCAGTTTCATATTTGCTCTGTAAATACTGGCTTTCTTCCTTTGGAGTTTAGTCTCCATAAATCACAAGAGATACGTAGCTTATATGTTTTTGCTCAAATCAATGAACAGAGTTTGAAATTTAGACTTTGAAAAGCACAAAGTGCTTAGGGAGGGAGGATGGGTTTTAATTGAGGCTGCATCTTAAGTGCTGGAGCAAGCAAGGTTTTACACTTTCCTGGCAACTGCCCGAAAAAGTACATCTGTTCTAAAAAGTGAAATGTTTAACAAAAGTATATTAAATGCAAGGACTAGCATAGGTCTAACATAAGACACAGGAAAGTGAAAGAAGATATACCTTTATTTCTTTATTGTTTTTCTGTAAAAAGAAGTCTGTTGTATTATGGCATAGTGGCCAGCATAACTGCCGCACATCCCTGAGGTCACAAATTTAATGCCCATCTTTGTGGAGTTTGTATGTTCTCTCCCCGTGTTTTGTGGATTTTTGCTGGTTTCCTACCATACTTTAAAAACATACTGGTAGATGTATTATATCCTGACAAAAACTAACCATGTGTCCATGTGATTTGGAATTTGGAGTGGGAGGGTATCCAATTAGCTGCGATAACCCGTTTTTGCAAATAAATGCGAAAAACACAGCTTTTTCCGTGAGCAGCAATTTCACAGCTATCCAATTACTTGCATACGATAATTCTCCATAGGGTTTAGTGCAAATTTCTCTTCACCTACTCTTAGTAGGTGAAAAGTTGGGAGAATCCCTATTTGTACAAAAATTACATACATATCGACCTTTTTTGCGTCGACCATTTCCATGTCAAACTTTTGCGTGTCGACCTTTTGACTGCCTATCTAAAAATGGTAGCTCTTTTAAATCACACCATCTGACCTGCACACAAGAGGATTCTCGTAAGAGGCCCCATACACCTATTTTCAGAGCAGAGTGGGAGGCCATTGCCTAATACCCCTTTCACACCAGCACCTCTGAACACGGGTTTTTGGCACATGAACGCGCATAACCAGTGTTCAGGTGCGGTGTGAAAGGGTGCTGGAGTTGAAATACCGGGTCCAGTGACCCGGTATTTCAACCCTGCTGTTGAGCAGGGTTGAACCCGTGTTCAACCCGGCTCACTGTGCGGTATAAACAGGCGCCGGGTCAATGCGCCCGGTGCCGTTCATTCTCTATGTACAGGCGGCGCTTGGAGATCATGTGATCTCTTGCGCCGCACCACCACTGACGTCAGCAACCCGGCAATATGACGGGCTGCTGACTGCGGTATGAAAGGCGCCTTACCCGGGAATGTCCCTGCATGATCCCGGGACCATATTCCCAGGTAAGACCCGCAGTTTTAGGTATGAAAGGGGTATAAGCTTTGCTATGGAGCTGGTCGGCGCACAGCTCCATCCTTGGTAGCCTAATGGTACTCTGTGCTGATAACTCTTGCTCGCTCTGATACAGGCTTTACAGTAGAGATGGGCAGCAACTCTACAGGAAAGTTACAGCCAAGCTGGGGGAAGATTAGTAATAGGCTGGGGCCAGTGGTGCAAGTCAAAAAATTGTCTTATAGGTACTGTGTGCGCGCGCCCCGCCAAATATGGGTGTGGCCAAATGCCACATGGGGCGTGGTCAATGAAAATGGGGGCGTGATACACATATGGGGGGGGGGGGGGGGAGATACCTCAGTACGGTCTCCGCGTCCTCCTGCAGCGGCCCGTATTTTAGATCTGGCTCTGCTCCCCGAGCTAATCAGGCAGCGGCAGCTCCTGATTGGCTCACGAACCGGCGTTTCAGTGCACGCCGCGGCCGCCGGACTGTCACTGTGTCAGGCAGGAGAGGCGCAAGCTGCACTCTCCTCTCTCCCTAAAGTGTGAGGCGGCAGTAATGGCGGGGCGCATCACTGGTGTCCTGAAATGTGTGCGGGTGGCGGTACGGCGTACCCGCTGCCAAATTCTTAAGGGTATGCTGTACCCGCACACTTGCGCCACTGGCTGGGGCAGATTATTAACTAGGAACTGAGAGGAGTGTGAAGATAGAAGTAGCATCCGATACAATGTTCACTAGAAAAGGCTTACAAGAGGCATAACATGTAAAATGTAAAGTCCCATGCACACTAGATGAGAAAGTGAAAGATCTCGCTCAGAAGGGCCAATCTGTGCGAGATCTTTCACAATCTGTCTAGTATGTACACTCAATGTCGTTAACAATGCACGCTACCGCACATTTACTAACAGAAACATAAAAAGGAGTTGCATTAGAAGAAATGGTTTCTGTAACAAAACTAAGGGCAAGTAAGGTAGCGTCCCGGGTACTGCCAAGGGAAGCAGGGAGGTGCACGGCAAAATTGATCAGGATTCGGCTAGCTAACAGCACTTTGCATGAACACTTTGTTGTACAAGAATGTAAATTCAAATGAGCTTACAATCTATACAGTAAATTAAATTAGCCGCAAGGTTCCGATAGGTAACACGGTTCCTCTGGTAAGGAAACCTTGCTCATTTTTGTGAAGTGCGCATCTGCACATCAGGTGAGGTACTGACAGAGAACGCACTTTTTAACTCCTACATTTGAAAAAACATTAGACATACTCTACTAAGCCAAAAAGGGACAAAAATAAGAATTTACTTACCGATAATTCTATTTCTCGGAGTCCGTAGTGGATGCTGGGGTTCCTGAAAGGACCATGGGGAATAGCGGCTCCGCAGGAGACAGGGCACAAAAGTAAAGCTTTCCGATCAGGTGGTGTGCACTGGCTCCTCCCCCTATGACCCTCCTCCAAGCCAGTTAGGTACTGTGCCCGGACGAGCGTACACAATAAGGGAGGAATTTTGAATCCCGGGTAAGACTCATACCAGCCACACCAATCACACCGTACAACTTGTGATCTAAACCTAGTTAACAGTATGATAACAGCGGAGCCTCTGAAAAGATGGCTCACAACAATAATAACCCGATTTTTGTAACTATGTACAAGTATTGCAGATAATCCGCACTTGGGATGGGCGCCCAGCATCCACTACGGACTCCGAGAAATAGAATTATCGGTAAGTAAATTCTTATTTTCTCTATCGTCCTAGTGGATGCTGGGGTTCCTGAAAGGACCATGGGGATTATACCAAAGCTCCCAAACGGGCGGGAGAGTGCGGATGACTCTGCAGCACCGAATGAGAGAACTCCAGGTCCTCCTTAGCCAGGGTATCAAATTTGTAGAATTTAGCAAACGTGTTTGCCCCTGACCAAGTAGCTGCTCGGCAAGGTTGTAAAGCCGAGACCCCTCGGGCAGCCGCCCAAGATGAGCCCACCTTCCTTGTGGAATGGGCATTTACATATTTTGGCTGTGGCAGGCCTGCCACAGAATGTGCAAGCTGAATTGTATTACACATCCAACTAGCAATAGTCTGCTTAGAAGCAAGAGCACCCAGTTTGTTGGGTGCATACAGGATAACAGCAAGTCAGTTTTCCTGACTCCAGCCGTCCTGGAACATAGTTTCAGGGCCCTGACAACATCTAGCAACTTGGAGTCCTCCAAGTCCCTAGTAGGTGCAAGGCACCACAATAAGCTGGTTCAGGTGAAACACTGACACCACCTTAGGGAGAGAACTGGGGACGAGTCCGCAGCTCTGCCCTGTCCGAATGGACAAACAGATATGGGCTTTTTTGAGAAAAAACCACCAATTTGACACTCGCCTGGTCCAGGCCAGGGCCAAGAGCATGGTCACTTTTCATGTGAGATGCTTCAAATCCACAGATTTGACTGGTTTTAAACCAATGTGATTTGAGGAATCCCAGAACTACGTTGAGATCCCACAGTGCCACTGGAGGCACAAAAGGGGGTTGTATATGCAATACTCCCTTGACAAACTTCTGGACTTCAGGAACTGAAGCCAATTCTTTCTGGAAGAAAATCGACAGGGACGAAATTTGAACCTTATGGACCCCAATTTGAGGCCCATAGACACTCCTGTTTGCAGGAAATGCAGGAAACGACCGAGTTGAAATTTCTTTGTGGGGCCTTCCTGGCCTCACACCACGCAACATATTTTCGCCACATGTGGTGATAATGTTGTGCGGTCACCTCCTTTCTGGCTTTGACCAGGGTAGGAATGACCTCTTCCGGAATGCCTTTTTCCCTTAGGATCCGGCTTTCCACCGCCATGCCGACAAACGCAGCTGCGGTAAGTCTTGGAACAGACATGGTACTTGCTGAAGCAAGTCCCTTCTTAGCGGCAGAGGCCATAAGACCTCTGTAAGCATCTCTTGAAGTTCCGGGTACCAAGTCCTTCTTGGCCAATCCGGAGCCATGAGTATAGTTCTTACTCCTCTACGTCTTATAATTCTCAGCACCTTAGGTATGAGAAGCAGAGGAGGGAACACATACACCGACTGGTACACCCACGGTGTTACCAGAACGTCCACAGCTATTGCCTGAGGGTCTCTTGACCTGGCGCAATACCTGTCCCGTTTTTTGTTCAGACGGGACGCCATCATGTCCACCTTTGGTATTTCCCAACGGTTTACAATCATGTGGAAAAAACTTCCCGATGAAGTTTCCACTCTCCCGGGTGGAGGTCGTGCCTGCTGAGGAAGTCTGCTTCCCAGTTTCCATTCCCGGGATGAAACACTGCTGACAGTGCTATCACATGATTTTCCGCCCAGCGAAAAGTCCTTGCAGTTTTTGCCATTGCCCTCCTGCTTCTTGTGTCGCCCTGTCTGTTTACGTGGGCGACTGCCGTGATGTTTTTCCCACTGGATCAATACCGGCTGACCTTGAAGCAGAGGTCTTGCTAAGCTTAGAGCATTATAAATTTACCCTTAGCTCCAGTATATTTATGTGGAGAAAAGTCTCCAGACTTGATCACACTCCCTGGAAATTTTTTCCTTGTGTGACTGCTCCCCAGCCTCTCGGGCTGGGCTCCGTGGTCACCAGCATCCAATCCTGAATGCCGAATCTGCGGCCCTCTAGAAGATGAGCACTCTATAACCACCACAGGAGAGACACCCTTGTCCTTGGATATAGGGTTATCCGCTGATGCATCTGAAGATGCGATCCGGACCATTTGTCCAGCAGATCCCACTGAAAAGTTCTTGCGTGAAATCTGCCGAATGGAATTGCTTCGTAGGAAGCCACCATTTTTACCAGGACCCTTGTGCAATGATGCACTGTTTTTAGGAGGTTCCTGACTAGCTCGGATAACTCCCTGGCTTTCTCTTCCGGGAGAAACACCTTTTTCTGGACTGTGTCCAGAATCATCCCTAGGCACAGCAGACGTGTCGTCGGGATCAGCTGCGATTTTGGAATATTTAGAATCCACCCGTGCTGTTGTAGCAGTATCCGAGATAGTGCTACTCCGACCTCCAACTGTTCCCTGGACTATGCCCTTATCAGGAGATCGTCCAAGTAAGGGATAATTAAGACGCCTTTTCTTCGAAGAAGAATCATCATTTCGGCCATTACCTTGGTAAAGACCCGGGGTGCCGTGGACAATCCAAACGGCAGCGTCTGAAACTGATAGTGACAGTTCTGCACCACGAACCTGAGGTACCCTTAGTGAGAAGGGCAAATTTGGGACATAGAGGTAAGCATCCCTGATGTCCCGGGACACTATATAGTCCCCTTTTTCCTGGTTCGTTATCACTGCTCTGAGTGACTCCATCTTGATTTGAACCTTTGTAAGTGTTCAAAAATTTTTTTAGAATAAGTCTCACCTAGCCTTCTGGCTTCAGTACCACAATATAGTGTGGAATAATACCCCTTTTCTTGTAGTAGGAGGGGTAATTTAATTATCACCTGCTGGGAATACAGCTTGTGAATTTTTTCCCATACTGCCTCCTTGTCGGAGGGAGACCTTGGTAAAACAGACTTCAGGAGCCTGCGAAGGGGAAACGTCTCGACATTCCAATCTGTACCCCTGGGATACTACTTGTAGGATCCAGGGGTCCTGTACGGTCTCAGCGCCATGCTGAGAACTTGTCAGAAGCGGTGGAACGCTTCTGTTCCTGGGAATGGGCTGCCTGCTGCAGTCTTCTTCCCTTTCCTCTATCCCTGGGCAGATATGATCTTATAGGGACGAAAGGACTGAGGCTGAAAAGACGGTGTCTTTTTCTGCAGAGATGTGACTTAGGGTAAAAACGGCAGATTTTCCAGCAGTTGCCGTGGCCACCAGGTCCGATGGACCGACCCCAAATAACTCCTCTTCCTTTATACGGCAATACACCTTTGTGCCGTTTGGAATCTGCATCACCTGACCACTGTCGTGTCCATAACATCTTCTGGCAGATATGGACATCGCATTTACTCTTGATGCCAGAGTGCAAATATCCCTCTGTGCATCTCGCATATATAGAAATGCATCCTTTAAATGCTCTATAGTCAATAAAATACTGTCCCTGTCAAGGGTATCAATATTTTTAGTCAGGGAATCCGACCAAGCCACCCCAGCTCTGCACATCCAGGCTGAGGCGATCGCTGGTCGCAGTATAACACCAGTATGTGTGTATATACTTTTTATGATATTTTCCAGCCTCCTGTCAGCTGGTCCTTGAGGACGGCCCTATCTATAGACGGTACCGCCACTTGTTTTGATAAGCGTGTGAGCGCCTTATCCACCCTAAGGGGTGTTTCCCAACGCGCCCTAACTTCTGGCGGGAAAGGGTATACCGCCCATAATTTTCTATCGGGGGGAACCCACGCATCATCACACACTTTATTTAATTTATCTGATTCAGGAAAAACTACGGTAGTTTTTTCACATCCCACATAATACCCTCTTTTGTGGTACTTGTAGTATCAGAAATATGTAACACCTCCTTCATTACCTTTAACGTGTGGCCCTAATAAGGAATACGTTTGTTTATTCACCGTCGACACTGGATTCAGTGTCCCTGTCTGTGTCTGTGTCGACCGACTAAAGTAAACGGGCGTTTTAAAACCCCTGACGGTGTTTTTGAGACGTCTGGACCGGTACTAATTGTTTGTCGGCCGTCTCATGTCGTCAACCGACCTTGCAGCGTGTTGACATTATCACGTAATTCCCTAAATAAGCCATCCATTCCGGTGTCGACTCCCTAGAGAGTGACATCACCATTACAGGCAATTGCTCCGCCTCCTCACCAACATCGTCCTCATACATGTCGACACACACGTACCGACACACAGCACACACACAGGGAATGCTCTGATAGAGGACAGGACCCACTAGCCCTTTGGAGAGACAGAGGGAGAGTTTACCAGCACACACCAAAAACGCTATAATTATATAGGGACAACCTTATATAAGTGTTTTCCCTTATAGCATCTTTTTTATATATTTCTAACGCCAAATTAGTGCCCCCCCTCTCTGTTTTAACCCTGTTTCTGTAGTGCAGTGCAGGGGAGAGCCTGGGAGCCTTCCCTCCAGCCTTTCTGTGAGGGAAAATGGCGCTGTGTGCTGAGGAGATAGGCCCCGCCCCTTTTTCGGCGGCCTCGTCTCCCGCTCTTAACGGATTCTGGCAGGGGTTAAATATCTCCATATAGCCTCCGGAGGCTATATGTGAGGTATTTTTAGCCAAAATAGGTATTCATTTGCCTCCCAGGGCGCCCCCCTCCCAGCGCCCTGCACCCTCAGTGACTGCCGTGTGAAGTGTGCTGAGAGGAAAATGGCGCACAGCTGCAGTGCTGTGCGCTACCTTTAGAAGACTGAGGAGTCTTCTGCCGCCGATTCTGGACCTCTTCTTACTTCAGCATCTGCAAGGGGGCCGGCGGCAAGGCTCCGGTGACCATCCAGGCTGTACCTGTGATCGTCCCTCTGGAGCTGATGTCCAGTAGCCAAGAAGCCAATCCATCCTGCACGCAGGTGAGTTCACTTCTTCTCCCCTAAGTCCCTCGTTGCAGTGATCCTAAGCTAAACTTTTCTAAGCAGCTCTTTAGGAGAGCCACCTAGATTGCACCCTTCTCGGCCGGGCACAAAAATCTAACTGGCTTGGAGGAGGGTCATAGGGGGAGGAGCCAGTGCACACCACCTGATCGGAAAGCTTTACTTTTGTGCCCTGTCTCCTGCGGAGCCGCTATTCCCCATGGTCCTTTCAGGAACCCCAGCATCCACTAGGACGATAGAGAAATATGCCTATAAAGCTGGAAGATTCCTCTGTATTTTCTACAAGTCACTTCCACACGTGGACGGCCTGGGTTTGTATTTTTTTATTTTTTTTTATCAAAGAAACCCCCCCCCCCCCCCCCCCAACCTGCCAAAAAAAACAACAACAAAACAAAATGAAAAAAAAACGAAACACTATACTGGACTTGTGCTACGCTGGGCATTTGCCCATTTGGTAAGCCAGTCTTTCTCTTAGGGAGCAATTCAATGGCGATGTACCACAGAGGGGATCCGGTCATGTGACTATACCATAGAGTGCCTCTAGAAGGATTGAGAAGGCATACTGCTGCGGTATTCAGGATATCCAATCGTTTTTCTACAGCTGCATGGGACAAAGGCCAGCCTTTTCTTACTGTAATACACGGTGATGTGCATAGCCAGATATCACTGTGATGTCTCGTGGCATACCACCAAAAATTGTATTGCAAGTCTTTATTACACTGGCATAAAATGAGCAGTGGAGATCATTTTTACAAGCTACCTGCCATACACCGTAACCTCACATTTTCTTTCAATGCTTCACTCAGTTTTATCCTATTATCCTAACACAAACTGACGGTTTATTAGACATGTACTGGTTATAGACAGGGGTAACGAGTGTGCAGGAAGCATTATATAGATACAAAAGGTACACATAAGTTGATTGATCTTTTTTTAACACGCTCTACTGCAGAGATTTTCATTTATAAGGTCACAGATCAGGAACTAGCTTACGCCCAACTATGTGATAAATGTTGCAGAACTCCAAAGTTCAAGTTCAAACTGCAGCACTCATTTATAACAGGAGCCACAGTCCCGTTCCAGAGATTGTCTCACCTTCCTTGTACAACTCATCTGCCTGGTGTGACACAAAGTAACCTGCAGGTCGGCACAGGAGTGTTCTGCACTGGGAAGCACCCAAGTTATATTTAGATATTTTTGAAAGGGGAGTATTAAATGGAAGATCTAGAAATAATGTTGATCAATGATATAGTTCATTATATGATGAACTAAAATCAGAGCCGTAACTAAACTTTTTGTGTCGTCGTCCCCCTACCCACTCCCCATTTTTATTTAATTTTTTTAATAGGGACACAAAGGCGCATGCCTCGTGGGGAAGGGGCATGATAAGACTGATCCCAGAGAAAGCCTTTGCTATGATGCCCTTTCCCGCAGAATATATGAAATAATCAGTGCCGTAACTAGGCATTTTAGCGCTGTGTGCAAGAAACGACAGTGGCGCCCCCCCCCCCCCCATGTAAGAAAGGGGCAGTGCGCGGCGTAGGCGCGCAAAAATTTTAGAGGGGCATGGCTTCATGGGGAAGGGGCGTGGCCACAAAATAATAGCAATTCATACTACGGTGCACAGTAGTCTACATTATTCAAATTACGCTGCACAGTAGCGCCACTACACCAGGTAGAGCCCCTTTTATACATTACAGTAGACAGCGTCCCCCTTTTGACACATTACAGCAGACAGTCCCCCTTTTGACACATTACGGCAGACGGCGTCCCCCTTTTGACACATTACGGCAGACAGTCCCCCTTTTTACCCATTACGGCAGACAGTCCCCCTTTTTACACAATGCGGCAGCCAGTCCCCCTTTTTACACAATGCGGCAGCCAGGACCTTTTTTTACACAATGCGGCAGCCAGGACCCCTTTTTACACAATGCGGCAGCCAGGACCCCTTTTTACACATTATGGCAGACGGTGTCCCCCTAAAAGAGAGAGAGAGAGAGAGAGAGAGAGAGAGAGAGAGAGAGAGAGAGAGAGAGAGAGAGAGAGAGAGAGAGAGAGAGAGAGAGAGAGAGAGAGAGAGAGAGAGAGAGAGAGAGAGAGAGAGAGAGAGAGAGAGAGAGAGAGAGAGAGAGAGAGAGAGAGAGAGAGAGAGACTTACCTGACAGGCTCCTCGTGCTGGCAGCTCCCTCGGTGCAGGCAGTGAGATGAGAAGGAAGAGGTGGGAAGTGGAGCAGGGAGCCGCAGCAGCGCTATTTGATTGGTAGTAAGCGCCGCTGCAGCATCCCCCTCTTCTTCTGTATTGGCTGCCTGGCGCCGCTGTGGATGCTGGGATGAAGGAACCGCATCCATAGCAGCGCCGGGCAGCCAATACAGAAGGAGAGGGGGATGCTGCAGCGGCGCTTACTACCAATCAAATAGCGCTGCTGCGGCTCCCTGCTCCCCCTCCCTCCTCCTCCTTCTCTCCGCTGCTCGGCGCTTCTGTCTTCCCCTCCACAGCGCGGCGGCGGCGCACACAGCAGAGGCGGCATGTAATGAGTCGGGACGCTTTGCAGATATCCAATTTATGGACAGATAAGCTTTATATGTTTTTATTTCTTGTACGTGTGTCATTCAGCCATTCTTATATTATAGTATTAAATTTATGTTTTTAAATTTTACACTGATGTGGCTAAGAAATATTTACTAATGGGAATTTGCTAAATCCCTAATGATGCCGCTCTGATCCAGACAGTGTATATGCGATATGTTTTATGAATGGTACACACTATGTTTTGCTTTGTTTTTATTTCCATGTACTGAATCCAAATGAAGGATGACAGATCATTGCATATCTAAATCAGATAAGTGATCAAGTCAAACCTACCACCTCACCTATCAGTGTTCACCTTTTATATATTTTAAAAAACACATTTTGGCGCTTGTGTTCTCCTCTTTTTATATTCACCTTTATGTGTCTAACAAACACAAATTTCTGTTTCATAAGCTGCCACTCAAAGAAATATTGAGACGTGTTATATGCTAGAATTAGGTGTTTCTATGTAATTTTGTAAAACTAGTACCACAAACATTACCTAAGCGCCGGCTTCTCCACTTCTCTACACACATACATATACACACACATATACACACACACACACACAATCTGGTGAAGATATACTCATGTGGTAGGGTGACATTTTTCCTTTGCATAATAAAATGCCCGGTGTTCGCAATGTGTAGTTATTGTGTTAGCATTCACAATGGCGATATTCAGCAGAACCTCAATACCAGACTGTCAACATTCAGAGTGTTGACAGTGAACGTGTCGACATTTACATGTTGACATGGACATAATGTGGACAACATGGTCATTATGTCATCATTGTGAATATCGACAGGCACAATTTTGACATTGCAAGATTATGGTTAGGCCGCAGTCAGGGTTAGGACTCTAGCAGAAAAAAAGTGATGCTGACATGTTCCATGTCGACATTTTGTCCCACACCCATTTTCAGGTCGAATAAAGGACATGTCAGGCATAATAATCTTTTGGCCTGGCAATAGAAAACAACAGCAAGCACCCAGATGCACAGCAGATGGTTTACATTCTGCTGAATTTACATCTCCCACTTTGTTTAAGCATAACAAACAACTTGCATTGCGGAGTTAGTGATTCTAAGAAACAGCTACTTCCTGAGACTAAACATTTTCAGCAGAGCTTTAGAACATGCGCACCCTGGATTAATGTAGGAAAAATCTCTTCTAGCCTGGAAAATAACTGTATAGACAGAAAGACTTCGCAATGAGGCATCATCATCATCAGAAGTATACTACACCAAGGGGGTATCTAATCACCTGCGGTCAATGACTGCAGGTAATTGTACCGCCAGTGGCTATCCCATTAGCCCCAATGCGGCGCACACTCCTCACCTGATGCTGGCTGACGGAGCTGCGATAACACATGGTGACTTATTCCCAATCCCATGTGTTTTTAAAAACGGATCTAGGGTAATTGGATACACCCCCCCCCCCCACGTTGGTATAGGAGTTACACAAGTAATATGATTTTGTATTCAGACTTAAGGTGCATACACACAGAATGATAGAACAAACGATGCGGGCGTTCCCGATAAAACGGAATGACTAATCGTTTACATTGTTCCGTGTGTATGAACGATACAGATAGCGACCCGCAGGTGCGCGCATCGCAAACGACAGCCCAAGATCTTTTGAACATGCAAGATAATCTGGGGCTGTCATTAGCGATGCCATGATGCCAAATGCAATGTATGCACTTGCTGATGCCAGCCCCCCCGCCGGGTGCAATGTGTCGTTCAGTGACACATCGTGCCATGTGTACCCACCTTTACACTCTCCCTCCTTAGTACCTCAGTCAGTAAAAAATAACAAAGGAAATAAATATATAGTCAAAGAAAGAAGTTAAACACATATTGCAAGGGTCAGCACACAATGATATTGGATTATCTTACGATCTTTATCTGTACAGCAGTGAATGCTTGTTAAAGTGCTTAGCCTTGGGCACTAGTTACACCTGGGTGCAAGAACAATATTTGCCTCTATACCGGTGGTTTCCAAACTTTTTTGAATCACGGCGCCCTAGAATATCAGATTTTTTTTCACGGCACCCCTAGGCCAAAAATTTCTTATTGAGAAATTTAGAACGAAATATTACATTAAGTAGATCGCGTTTATATGTCATCCTTAGGGTCAGTTGTGTGGTGAGGGACAAGATTTGCTTCTGTTTGGCCACATATTTTATGACTGGCAGCCACCAGCACTGGTTTTGCCTATTATATTGACCATGAATAATTTGAATTTGTCCTGGACCACCAACCCAGGGCACCCCTGCAAGTGTCCCGAGGCACCCCAGGGAGCCACGGCACACAGTTTGGGAACCTCTGCTCTATACACAATTCATTAACCTGTTCACTCTACTCTTTAGTTAATACATAAATGATACAGACATCATGAATTGTGTGTGGGTTAAAAAATGTGTACATTTTTACATTTATATTGCTTCATATTTTATGTTCTACAGCTTCATATAGAATATTCAGTAGCATTACATTATAAAATATGTGACAGGAATAACAGACTGGATAAACTTCACCACTTTCTTGTTAGGCAGGACAGTACAGGGATATTTCAGCGGTGCAGGTTTACATTAGTACAGGATCACAACAAGTTTGCTACAAGTTCACCTTAGTAAAAGGTCCAGTGGCCCCAATGTCCCCGGCACCTCCTTCTGGATGCTAGTCGCCGTCAGAAGCATTGTTTCCTTGTACCAGGAACCCTTTTAACACACCCTTACAGGTGCCTGTAATAAACTGCTTCTCAACGATGAACAACAGTAATACCTGACCTGGATTCTCATTAGCCACAGTGCTGTAATTCTAAATCCATGTCAGATCGTGCTGGCTCTGCCACAATATATGCAACTGAATCAAAATTTCAAAGAAGGACCCTTTCTTTAAAGGAGTATAAAAATGTGGAAAACAGAATATAAATAATAATAATATTTATATAAAAACATTTCTCCCAATTAAAAAAGAAAAGAATAAAATATGCATGATACAAAACAAATATAAAGATGAACAGAATGTAGATAAGAGAGCTAAGCCTTTGGGTATTATGAAAGTGAAGGTGCATTAATTAAATGCTTTAGTAAACAGGTAGGCCTTAGCAAGGGTGTCTCTAGAGAGGAGGGGACCTGTCTGCAGACTCCGTGTGTGGGCCCCATCCTCTCTCGTAGCGGTCACCGCTGCTACTAGCACTCTGAACGCTGTAGACTCTGCCGTCGTGCCATTATTCCGGAGTCCTGCACATGTGCTGTAGATTCTGGCACTGTGCCAGAGTCTCTAGCGCTCAGTCCGCTAGCAGCGGCGGTGACGGCTACAGGACAGGAGGGGGCCCACACACGGTCACCGATGGACTCCGGAAAGGGGAGTATAGGAGAAATGGGTGCAGTGTGTGTGGTGTGGCCCCCCCTGGACTCAGGGGCCCGTGTGCACCACACACACTGCACCCATTATAGATATGCCACTGGGCCTTAGACTGTTCCATACAGCAAGTTCCAAAGAGCAGGAGCCACAATGTTAAAAGTGTGGTCCCTAAACGCAGTAGAAGAGATTCTAGATCCTTTCCTGTGGTTGGTACTGATCGAGCGAGTATAGGGAGAAACAGGGGTGTAGTATGAGTGGCCGGCGGCCGAGATCCCGGGGGCCAGCACACCGGCGCCTGGATCCTGACTGCCGACAGCTGGGCGAGCACTAATGAGTCCCTTGCGGGCTCGCTACGCTATTTATTCTCCCTCCAGGGGAGTCGTTGACCCCCAAGAGGGAGAATATGTGTCGGCATGCCGGCGGTCGGGATCCCGGCGCCGGTATGCTGGTGGCCGGGATCCCGGCCAGCGGTATACTGAAGACCACCCGAGAAACAGAAGCTACTTGAAATCACTAGGACCATGGTTATGTCTAGCTTAGGGGTGGGCAACATGCGGCCCGTGGGCCGGATGCGGCCCGCGGACCGATCCTGCCTGGCCCGCTGTGCCCCACCAGAGTGCAATGACAAGAGGCCCGACAGGCCGCTTGTCATTGCACTGCTCTCAGACGCGGCGCCGCTGAGGAAATCCCGGTCACGTCACAGGGTCAGCTGACCGGGATTTCCTCTATCATGCGCTGGGCGTCACGGGGGGCGGCGCTGGGCGGGCACTGCAGTGGGGACTCGGAGCAGAAGCGGCCAGTGGGGAGCACAAGCGGAGGCCAGTGGGGAGAAGAAACGGCGGCCAGCGGGGAGAAGAAGCGGCGGCCAGTGAGGATAAGCGGTGGCAGCAGCAGCGCGGATCATCAGACAGCGGGGATCGTCTGCCACTGACAAATAGGTAAACCCCCTGTCCTGGATAAAGCTAAAGCTGCCATATAAGTTCAGGGGAGGGGAGTTAAAAACGGTTATATGGGTTTAGGGGAGGGGGGAGGGTAAGGACTGCTATATAGGTTTAGGGGAGGGTGGGGAAAGGGGGGTAGGGACTGTCTGCCGTAATGTGTAAAAAGGGGATGCTGTCTGCCGTAATGTGTAAAAACGGGGGCGCTGTCTGCCGTAATGTGTAAAAAGGGGATGCTGTCTGCCGTAATGTGTAAAAACGGGGGCGCTGTCTGCCGTAATGTGTAAAAACGGGGGCGCTGTCTGCCGTAATGTGTAAAAACGGGGGCGCTGTCTGCCGTAATGTGTAAAAACGGGGGCACTGTCTGCCGTAATGTGTAAAAACGGGGGCACTGTCTGCCGTAATGTGTAAAAACGGGGGCACTGTCTGCCGTAATGTGTAAAAACGGGGGCGCTGTCTGCCTTAATGTGTAAAAACGGGGACGCTGTCTGCCGTAATTATAAAAATGGGGGTGCTGTCTGTCGTAATCTGTAAAAAGGGGACGCTATCTGTCGTAATGTGTAAAAAGGGGGACGCTGTCTGCCGTAATGTGTAAAAAGGGCACGCTGTCTGCCGTAATGTGTAAAAAGGGATCTCTTTTTGAGTATTTTGTGTGTGGCCCTCGAATATTCGCTGGAAGTGTTAAGCGGCCCCCCAGCTAAAATAATTGCCCACCCCTGGTCTAGCTGCTGTGTTTTGTATTAGCTTCAAATGGAGCTGGGGTTTTTTCCTGGTAGATTAAGGTGGAGGACATTGCAGTAGTCCAATTATAAGAGTACACGTGCGTATGAGTGTAGGAAGACCTGAGGGATTTAAATGCTCGCTTCTGGCTATGTTCCTCATATGAATGAGTGTAGATTTAATAATCACCGATGAGTGTCAGGCCACAATCACGAACAACACCAAGATTTCGCACATAACCTTAGGCATTCAGATTTGCAAAACTATGGTTAAGTCCAGTTGGTTGGCCCAGCCACTGTCTTGCTATTGGAATGTGAGCTTCTATTAAGACCCTCTATTTTATCAGATCACAGCACCCTGGCACTCATCCACTTCTGGAGCTTAACTAATTAGCCATTGGGGTGGATATTTAATTCTTAGCACACAAAGCAAATGAAAGGTACAAACACTGGTGTACCTATAATGGGTGCAGTGTGTGCGGTGCACACAGGCCACTGGGTCCAGGGGGGCCCACACCACACACTGCACCCATTTCTTCTATACTTACCTTTCCGGCGTCCATCGGTGACTGTGTGTGGACCCCCTCCTCTACCGTAGCCGTCACCGCTGCTGCTAGAGCACTGAACGCTAGAGACTATGGCACAGTGCCAGAGTCTACAGGACATGCGCAGGACTCTGGAAAAATGGCGCGGCGGCCATTTTTTTTTGAGTCCTGCGCATGCGCTGTAGACTCTGGCACTGTGCCAGAGTCTCAGCGCTGAGAGCGCTAACAGCAGCGGTGCCACCTACAGGAGAGGAGGGGGTCCATACACACACAGAGTCTGCACACAGGTCCCCTCCTCTCTGGAAACGCAGCTGGGTACAAGTGTGTATCATCTGCATAGCAGTGGAAAACCAGGCCATGACTTCTGATTATTTCACGCAGTGGTAACATGGATACTGCAACAAGCCTGGGACACAAGACAGGGACCTCTGGAATGTTGCATGATAGAGACATTGGCCCATTTCTATAACTCTTGAAGACACACTCAATGACCTGCCAGTGAGAAACTCTTCGAAATACTGTACAATATCAAATGCTGCAGAGGTCAAGTAGGATTAAAATAAAATATTTGCTTGGCCAAAGCTGTTTTAGCACCATGTTGTCTCTCACTGGAATGGATCATATATATCCTGGGCCGACAGGCTGTATTCCAGTTGGGCTGCAATAACGTTTAATAGCCTTGTCTAGAAATAGGTGGTCTGATAGCGATCTGTAGTTAGTCATTCAGTCTGGGCCTAAAGTATTTTTCAAACAGGTCTGACTGCTTCCTTTAATGATTCTGAAAATACCTGTCTGCAAAGCGCTCTGTATTACTTTGGCAAACGCTGGACCTTATACATCAGTGCACCTTAGAAGGTTTGTGGAAGCCAAGCCCAGGTCACATGCAGCGGCGGCACACAAGCTTAGGGTAACTTCAGCAATGTCTGCTACATCCAGGGAACCAAAGGTAGTCCAGAGGCCAGATAATCCACATTCACAAGTCTGGAACCCTGGCACATTTTTGAATGAAGGGAATCTAGCCCAAATGGAAGAGAAGATTGCAAACCCATTGCTCTTTGCAGTCTAATGCAACCGTCTCCCTGTAAGGCAGGCTGGTCTGCAAATCCTTTCCCTCGCACGGAAAAGCTGAGCTGGTCTGTGGTTTGCTGCCATAATCTCACTTGACAGGAACTCCGTCTTCTTGTGGGTAAATGTGGACTGGTATTCTTCAGTATGCGTTATTAGTTTTACCAATTGTACAGAAGATTCATCTTTAAATAGCACACACTTCCTATTTTATATTATATCTATTTACCGGGTTTCTTTAGCAAGAATATTCATTAACCACTTAATAACCAGTTGCGTTATCACCACTTCATGACCAAGCTATATCTGTGGACTCTGGAGAGGTAGAACGCAAAACACATTTTATTTTAATCTAGATCCTCTAGCTGATTGTAGAGTCACCAATGTACAGTAATGAGCTATTCTGGCCCAACAAAACAGATTTGTAAGCAACGGATAAAGACCAGCGCATTGGAATGAAAGCCATATGAGTCATAGAAGAGCCTGTGTCGGTGACTCCTGTGTCGTTGCCTCATACATTCTGTCACAGGCCCTGGACATCCAAGTAATATTCCTCGGGATACAAAGAGAATACAATACAGTAGGCACACTGCAGTGCTTGCGAGGATTCTTACAGGATATATGAGAGAAATCTTTACTTATTTATAAGTATTCTGCCAGGAAGAAACACACACAGAGAGTCACCTTACTTCTTCACAAGTAGGTTACTTTGTCCCTTTATAGAGACGTGTGTTACTGAAATAAGGAGACAGAATGAGGTCTTTCAGCAAGTATGTATTATCACTGGAATCAATACAAACGGACAACTTCTATACAGAGCCGGTGAAAGGTTTCTCTGCACCCTAAGCAAAACTTCAGCCTACCTTCCCTCCCCCATCCCACACACAAAAATCCACTTTCCAGCCTCAGGTGAAAGTGTGGAGGTGCAGTGCATCCGGAAAGTATTCACATCGCTTATGTACTTATGTCATACTTACCGACTTTGTATTTCTCCTCTCCGGGAGAAGCCCAGAGAGTAGACGCTGCAGGTTTCTTCGGGGGGCGGGGCCGGACTGTGACATCACTAAGCCCCGCATCGGTAAATGCCGCGATTTGCGGGTCCGCGGGAAGGGGGCGGGGCTAAAATGACGCGATTTGCATCATTTTAACACCTTCTCCACCCGACGGACCCGCGAATGCGGGAGGTTATCTCTCCATCCTGCACGCATCACTAGGGTGCGAGCAGGATGTGGGAGACCTGCCCACTCTTCCGGGGGTGCGGGGGGCTACCCCAAAAAATGGGAGCCTCCCGCAGCTTCTGGGAGAATAGGTAAGTATGACTTATGTACATGTGATTTTAGTTTTTTATTTTAATACATTTGCAAAAAGCTCAAAAACACTTTTTTCACGTTGTCAGTATGGGGTATTGTGTGTAGAATTTGGAGGGAAAAAACTCATTTATTCCATTTTGGAATGAGGCTGTGACATAACAAAATGTGGAAAAAGTGAAGCACTGTGAATACTTTCCTGATGCACTGTAGCATCTTAGAAGTACAACAGCAGCCACCTGCATTCAATTTACTAAGAGTTATTCTTAATTTTTGTTATAATAAGAATTTACTTACCGATAATTCTATTTCTCATAGTCCGTAGTGGATGCTGGGGACTCCGTAAGGACCATGGGGAATAGCGGCTCCGCAGGAGACTGGGCACATCTAAAGAAAGCTTTAGGACTATCTGGTGTGCACTGGCTCCTCCCCCTATGACCCTCCTCCAAGCCTCAGTTAGGATACTGTGCCCGGACGAGCGTACACAATAAAGGAAGGATTTTGAATCCCGGGTAAGACTCATACCAGCCACACCGTATAACCTGTGATCTGAACCCAGTTAACAGCATGATAACAGAGGAGCCTCTGAAAGATGGCTCACAACAATAATAACCCGATTTTTGTAACAATAACTATGTACAAGTATTGCAGACAATCCGCACTTGGGATGGGCGCCCAGCATCCACTACAGACTATGAGAAATAGAATTATCGGTAAGTAAATTCTTATTTTCTCTAACGTCCTAAGTGGATGCTGGGGACTCCGTAAGGACCATGGGGATTATACCAAAGCTCCCAAACGGGCGGGAGAGTGCGGATGACTCTGCAGCACCAAATGAGAGAACTCCAGGTCCTCCTCAGCCAGGATATCAATTTTGTAGAATTTTACAAACGTATTTGCTCCTGACCAAGTAGCTGCTCGGCAAAGTTGTAAAGCCGAGACCCCTCGGGCAGCCGCCCAAGATGAGCCCACCTTCCTTGTGGAGTGGGCATTTACAGATTTTTGGCTGTGGCAGGCCTGCCACAGAATGTGCAAGCTGAATTGTACTACAAATCCAACGAGCAATAGTCTGCTTAGAAGCAGGAGCACCCAGCTTGTTGGGTGCACACAGGATAAACAGCGAGTCAGATTTCCTGACTCCAGCCGTCCTGGAAACATATATTTTCAGGGCACTGACAACGTCTAGCAACTTGGAGGCCTCCAAGTCCCTAGTAGCCGCAGGCACCACCAATAGGTTGGTTCAGGTGAGACGCTGAAACCACCTTGGGGAGAAACTGAGAACGAGTCCTCAATTCCGCCCTGTCCGAATGGAAAATCAGATAAGGGCTTTTTCAGGATAAAGCCGCCAATTCTGACACGCGCCTGGCCCAGGCCAGGGCCAACAGCATGACCACTTTCCATGCGAGATATTTTAACTCCACAGATTTAAGTGGTTCAAACCAATGTGACTTTTGGAACCCAAAACTACATTGAGATCCCAAAGTGCCACTGGAGGCACAAAAGGAGGCTGTATATGCAGTACCCCTTTTACAAACGTCTGAACTTCAGGGACTGAAGCTAGTTCTTTTTGGAAGAAAATTGACAGGGCCGAAATTTGAACCTTAATGGACCCCAGTTTCAGGCCCATAGACACTCCTGTTTGCAGGAAATGTAGGAATCGACCCAGTTGAATTTCCTCCGTCGGGCCTTACTGGCCTCGCACCACGCAACATATTTTCGCCAATTGCGGTGATAATGTTTTTGCGGTTACATCCTTCCTGGCTTTGATCAGGATAGGGATGACTTCATCCGGAATGCCTTTTTTCCTTCAGGATCCGGCGTTCAACCGCCATGCCGTCAAACGCAGCCGCGGTAAGTCTTGGAACAGACAGGGTCCTTGCTGGAGCAGGTCCCTTCTTAGAGGTAGAGGCCACGGATCCTCCGTGAGCATCTCTTGAAGTTCCGGTTACCAAGTCCTTCTTGGCCAATCCGGAACCACGAATATAGTGCTTACTCCTCTCCATCTTATCAATCTCAGTACCTTGGGTATGAGAGGAAGAGGAGGGAACACATACCCTGACTGGTACACCCACGGTGTTACCAGAGCGTCTACAGCTTATTGCCTGAGGGTCCCTGGACCTGGCGCAATACCTGTCGAGTTTTTAATCATGTGGAAGACTTCTGGGTGAAGTCCCCACTCTCCCGGGTGGAGGTCGTGCTGAGGAAGTCTGCTTCCCAGTTGTCCACTCCCGGAATGAATACTGCTGACAGTGCTATCACATGATTTTCCGCCCAGCGAAGAATCCTTGCAGCTTCTGCCATTGCCCTCCTGCTTCTTGTGCCACCCTGTCTGTTTACGTGGGTGACTGCCGTGATGTTGTCCGACTGGATCAACACCGGCTGACCTTGAAGCAGAGGTCTTGCTAAGCTTAGAGCATTGTAAATGTCCCTTAGCTTCAGGATATTTATGTGAAGTGATGTCTCCAGGCTTGACCATAAGCCCTGGATATTCCTTCCCTGTGTGACTGCTCCCCAGCCTCGCAGGCTGGCATCCGTGGTCACCAGGACCCAGTCCTGAATGCCTAATCTACGGCCCTCTAGAAGATGAGCACTCTGCAACCACCACAGGAGGGACACCCTTGTCCTTGGTGACAGGGTTATCCGCTGATGCATCTGAAGATGCGATCCGGACCATTTGTCCAGCAGGTCCCACTGGAAAGTTCTTGCGTGGAATCTGCCGAATGGGATTGCTTCGTAGGAAGCCACCATTTTACCCAGAACCCTTGTGCATTGATGCACTGAGACTTGGCTCGGTTTTAGGAGGTTCCTGACTAGCTCGGATAACTCCCTGGCTTTCTCCTCCGGGAGAAACACCTTTTTCTGGACTGTGTCCAGGATCATCCCTAGGAACAGAAGACACGTCGTCGGAACCAGGTGCGATTTTGGAATATTGAGAATCCAATCGTGCTGCCGCAACACTACCTGAGATAGTGCTACACCGACCTCCAACTGTTCCCTGGATCTTACCCTTATCAGGGAATTGTCCAAGGAAGGGATAACTAAAATTCACTTCCTTCGAAGGAATATCATCATTTCGGCCATTACCTTGGTAAAGACCCGGGGTGCCGTGTACCATCCATACGGCAGAGTCTGAACTGATAGTGATAGTTCTGTACCATAAACCTGAGGTACCCTTGGTGAGAAGGGTAAATTTTGACATGAAGGTAAGCATCCTTGATGTCCCGAGACATCATGTAGTCCCCTTCTTCCAGGTTCGCAATCACTGCTCTGAGTGACTCAATCTTGAATTTGAACCTCTGTACGTAAGTGTTCAAAGATTTTAGATTTAGAATCGGTCTCACCGAGCCGTCCAGCTTCGGTACCACAACAGTGTGGAATAATACCCCGTTCCCTGTTGCAGGAGGGGTATCTTGATTATCACCTGCTGGGAATACAGCTTGTGAATGGCTTCCAAAACTGTCTCCCTGTCAGAAGGAGACATCGGTAAAGCCGACTTTAGGAAACGGCGAGGGGGAGACGTCTCGAATTCTAATTTGTACCCCTGAGATATCACCTGAAGGATCCAGGGGTCTACTTGCGAGTGAGCCCACTGCGCGCTAAAATTCATTGAGACGGGCCCCCCACCGTGCCTGATTCTGCTTGTAAAGCCCCAGCGTATACTGAGGGCTTGGCAGAGGCGGGAGAGGGTTTCTGTTCCTGGGAACTGGCTGATTTCTGCAGCCTTTTTCCTCTCCCTCTGTCACGGGGCAGAAATGAGGAACCTTTTGCCCGCTTGTCCACGAAAAGACTGCGCCTGATAATACGGCGTCTTCTCATGTTGAGAGGCGACCTGGGGTACAAACGTGGAATTCCCAGCTGTTGCCGTGGCCACCAGGTCTGAAAGACCGACCCCAAATAACTCCTCCCTTAATAAAGCAATACTTCCAAATGCCGTTTGGAATACGCATCACCTGACCACTGACGTGTCCATAACCCTCTACTGGTAGAAATGGACAACGCGCTTAGACTTGATGCCAGTCGGCAAATATTCCGCTGTGCATCACGCATATATAAAAATGCATCTTTTAAATGCTCTATAGGCAAAAATATACTGTCCCTATCTAGGGTATCAATATTTTCAGTCAGGGAATCCGACCACGCCAACCCAGCACTGCACATCCAGGCTGAGGCGATTGCTGGTCGCAGTATAACACCAGTATGTGTGTAAATACCTTTTAGGATACCCTCCTGCTTTCTATCAGCAGGATCCTTAAGGGCGGCCATCTCAGGCGAAGGTAGAGCCCTTACAAGCGTGTAAGCGCTTTATCCCCCCTAGGGGGTGTTTCCCAACGCACCCTAACCTCTGGCGGGAAAGGATATAATGCCAATAACATTTAGAAATTATCCGTTGTTATCGGGGGAAACCCACGCATCATCACACACCTCATTTAATTTCTCAGATTCAGGAAAACTACAGGTAGTTTTTCCTCACCGAACATAATACCCCTTTTTTGGTGGTACTCGTATTATCAGAAATGTGTAAAACATTTTTCATTGCCTCAATCATGTAACGTGTGGCCCTACTGGAAGTCACATTCGTCTCTTCACCGTCGACACTGGAGTCAGTATCCGTGTCGGCGTCTATATCTGCCATCTGAGGTAACGGGCGCTTTAGAGCCCCTGGCGGCCTATGAGACGTCTGGACAGGCACAAGCTGAGTAGCCGGCTGTCTCATGTCAACCACTGTCTTTTATACAGAGCTGACACTGTCACGTAATTCCTTCCAACAGTTCATCCACTCAGGTGTCGACCCCCTAGGGGGTGACATCACTATTACAGGCAATCTGCTCCGTCTCCACATCATTTTTCTCCTCATACATGTCGACACAAAAGTACCGACATACAGCACACACACAGGGAATGCTCTGATAGAGGACAGGACCCCACTAGCCCTTTGGGGAGACAGAGGGAGAGTTTGCCAGCACACACCAGAGCGCTATATATATATATACAGGGATAACCTTATATAAGTGTTTTCCCCTTATAGCTGCTGTATAGTTAATACTGCGCCTAATTAGTGCCCTCCTCTCTTTTTTTAACCCTTTCTGTAGTGTAGTGACTGCAGGGGAGAGACAGGGAGCTTCCCTCCAATGGAGCTGTGAGGGAAAATGGCGCCAGTGTGCTGAGGAGATAGGCTCCGCCCCTTTTTCACGGACTTTTCTCCTGCTTTTTTATGGATTCTGGCAGGGGTTAAATGCATCCATATAGCCCAGGAGCTATATGTGATGCATTTTTTTTGCCATCCAAGGTGTTTTTATTGCGTCTCAGGGCGCCCCCCCCCCAGCGCCCTGCACCCTCAGTGACCGAAGTGTTTAGTGTGCTGAGAGCAATGGCGCACAGCTGCAGTGCTGTGCGCTACCTTGTTGAAGACAGGACGTCTTCTGCCGCCGATTTTCCGGACCTCTTCTGCCTTCTGGCTCTGTAAGGGGGCCGGCGGCGCGGCTCTGGGACCCATCCAAGCTGGGCCTGTGATCGTCCCTCTGGAGCTAATGTCCAGTAGCCTAAGAAGCCCAATCCACTCTGCACGCAGGTGAGTTCGCTTCTTCTCCCCTTAGTCCCTCGATGCAGTGAGCCTGTTGCCAGCAGGTCTCACTGAAAATAAAAAACCTAATCTAAAACTTTCACTAAGAAGCTCAGGAGAGCCCCTAGTGTGCACCCTTCTCGTTCGGGCACAGAGATCTAACTGAGGCTTGGAGGAGGGTCATAGGGGGAGGAGCCAGTGCACACCAGATAGTCCTAAAGCTTTCTTTAGATGTGCCCAGTCTCCTGCGGAGCCGCTATTCCCCATGGTCCTTACGGAGTCCCCAGCATCCACTTAGGACGTTAGAGAAAAGCAGATCCAGATCCTGGCGCCCTAGGCAGCTGCCTAAAGCTGCATGAAGACAGAGCCACCGCTGCTTCTATAGTAGGTGGAAAAAATATCTTCTGAAAATATATTTAACAATTAGTGGTCAATTCAATTAGGGCCAATTTGCAGTTGCAATGGTGTATAAACACTGGCCATGGTACCAGAACTTTCCCCACTTACGGCCCGATCTCGTACTTGACTCGCTGATTTTTGTATACAGCCCTATGTAGCTGTGAATAAAAATCAGCAAGTCCAGCTGTAAAGTTAGTGCGGCATATAGCCATACCAGGGGCGCTTTAAGAGACAGCCTCCTCCGTTAGGGCCCCCTCCTCTGTGCAAGCTGTAATGAGAGTCTGAGCACTAGAGGGCTCAGACTCTACTGCGCATGTGCAGAGCTGCGATTTTCTGAGTGATTTCTTTACTGCGCCTGTGCAGAACTCAGTGAAAATGGGCGCTGCACCATTTTCACAGTGATTTAACAGCGCTGCTGACGTCGGCGCAGGACTCCGGAGGGGTGAGTATTGAAAAAAAAACAAAAAAAAAACGGGTGCGTAGTGGGCCTCCCTAGTCTCAGGGGCCCGTGTGCACCGCACACACTGCACCCATTATAAATACGCCAGTGAGCCATACTTACTTGCGGGGGCAAGAAAATTGCCCCTAATTGAACTGACCCCTTAAAAATGCAAATATAACTTCATTTTTTATTTTATTTCTTCATTTAGAAAAGACAAAGCTATTCTGCGACAGTCTCAGTGAATCTTAAATATTGGCAGCATGGTCGGTGTAATGGGTAATATTACTGCCCAGTGGCATAGCCATGGTGGGTTGCAGATGGAGAGACAGCTCCACCAGCTGAAAATCAGTGCCTATGCCACCCTGCAGAGCACTACACGTTTTTTACTGCAAGTTACTGCACCGACATTTATACCAGGGCTGGCCAAACCAGTCCTCGAGATCTACAGATGGGTCCACGGTTATCTTCACTAGTTTTCTGCGTCTAGTCACAACATGACTTATTAGCATAAACCCTTCATCTATTGTTCTCAACTGCAATACAATACAGAGAACAATACAGCAGGGGATTAAGTCCGACTGGCCAGTCTCAGTTAATCCTATTAAAGGTCAAGATAAATGTGGACCCATCTGTACCAACGGTTCACATTTTCCAGACCACCTAGCTAGAGCACAGGTGTAGTCATTACTAATTAAGATGCGCTGCATTCATTCCTAACTGACAATTCTACAGATCTCCAGGAGGCCTGGAAAACATGCACTGTTGGTAGATCTCGAGGACCGGTTTGGCCAGACCTGCTATATACAGAACTTTAAACAGACTACAGACAATATAGTATGCACAGGCGTTTGTATTATTGGTGCAATGTGTGCAGTGCATACGGGCCCCTGGGTCTGGGGGGGGGGCACACCGCACCCATATATTATACTTACCCCTCCATAGTCCCGCTATGTCCCTGCACTGTGGACAGAAATCACTCGGAAAATGGCCGCAGCGGCCATTTACGAGTGATTTGCACATGCGCACTGGAGATTTCCCAGGGAACAAGACACGGACATTATGCCGGAGTCAACTTGCTCCCGGATAGGAGGGAGCCCGCTACGGAGGCTGCACACGGGTCCCCACCTCTCTTAAAGTGCCCCTGACAGTATGAGTGCATGATCCCATATATAACCAGGTACAACACTTTACCTGATAAACAGAAGAATTTCCTGATGATTATTAATATCAGAATGGGTAATAAGCTATTACGTCACTACTCTCAAATCACAATAAAATGTTACAACCAATTATGGTAATTGGTTGTAAATTGGCATTCCAATGTTTTATTCAAATGAGATTTTACAATGACACATAAAACACTTGCCACATGATGCACGTGCAAATATAATGATTCATGCTTGTGGCATCTGAGGGAGTAAATAACTATGCCATTTAAATGAGGATAGAACATACCGACATAATATATGCAAGTGTATCACACAATAGACACTGTTGTTACTGTATATATCCCCCAATCAGCGATAGGGCAGCAAACTGTATGGGACGCTACACTGTGACCTTACACCCAAAAGCCTCGGACACTTTTTTTTAAAATTCGGACATAGGGCCTAATTCAGACCTGATCGCAGCAGCAAATTTGTTCTCTAATGGGCAAATCCATGTGCACTGCAGGTGGGGCAGATATAACATGTGCAGAGAGAGTTAGATTTGGGTGGGGTGTGTTCAAACTGAAATCTAAATTGCAGTGTAAAAACAAAGCAGCCAGTATTTACCCTGCACATAAACAATATAACCCACCCAAATGTAACTTGATCTCCAGCATTTTTTGCATGCACAGTAGGAAAATCACTGGGAAAATGTCCACCGCACCATTTCCCCAGAGACCTGTGCATGGGTCTACTAGTGACCCTAGAGCTCAGAGTCTACTGAGCTGCCGCTAGAGAGGATGGGGCCCAAACGGAGACTGCACATCGGCCCCCTGCTCTCTTAATGCGCCCCTGTAATAACAAGTCTCCGGAGTATCCTGTGCCACCCCCACCCCCTATGTGCTTGATGGCATGATGTTGTGTGATGGGGCCAGCAGCAAGGAGTGCAGCACTCCTGAGGACGCTACAAGTGTTTACATAGCCAACAGGGAGCCTGCCCCGGGCTGCAATGCTGTAGCAATGCTGACTGCCGGGTACCGTTCCAGGTACCCTACATGCAGCAGCAAGGGCCGTGAAGCAGCAACAGTGTCACCCACAAAGCTCGGTGCCCTGTGCCATATTATTCAGGTAAGTTGTGGCATTTAAATAATCATCAACTTGTAATAAAGCTAACATGCCAAGATAACAGTCCCCCACCCCCCCAAAACACACACTATTACACCACAAGCCTGATAAGGAAGAGTGAACATAGATACAGCTGAAATCAAGATTCATGAGACCAGGTAATTTTTTCCAGTCTTCCTCTGTCTAGTTTTAGTGAGCCTGTGCCTCATTCACTGTTCTTAGTGTGCAGTATTGGAACCATATGTGGTCTGCTGTTGCTGCTGTAGCCAATCCGCTTACAGCTTCATCGATGCTCTTACCACTATTGTAATGCATGTTTATTTGATATGCACTAACATTTCTGCTAGCTTGACCATTCTCCTCTGGCCTCTCTCATTATCAAGGTGTTTTGCACCCACAGAACTGCCACTTTTTTTTTTTTCCCATTTACACATCATTTTCTTTAACACTGACACAATCAATCCAGACTCAAAGCCACTTAGACCACATTTCTTCCCCATTTCTGGTGTATGGCCTTAAAAATAACTGAACCTCTTGACCATGTCTGTACTCTTTCACGCACTGAGCTGCCGCCTTATGATTGGTCATTCAAATATGTAATCAGGCAAACAGATGTAGATAGATAGATAGATAGATAGATAGATAGATAGATAGATAGATAGATAGATAGATAGATAGATAGATAGATAGATAGATAGGTTAAGTCAGACTGACAACATGAACCCTAGTTTGAGTGATTGTTTAGTTACAGTGTAACTTTATGCACTTTCTGTCAGGCATAGCAATCAATGACCCCTAAAGTACAGTCAGAATTCCATTCACTTCTAAGCTTAGCTTAAGTGGGGTTATTTACATTCATAGATTAAATACAGTGCAACAAACACTTGTGCAGCTTACTAAAAAAATCTAATTAGACAGCTTTCTATGAGTTACTAGACTATACAAACTAGGTCCTATGTTACTGCAGTTAAAACAAAGCCTCAGATTTTATTTTTTTGATACATAAGATGACAACCACCATCGTGGAAGGTTGTTACTGTTATTTATCAAGCCAGTCTGTTAATGAAATTATTTGCCAACCTGAAACATTTACTGCTGTGGGGTATGAGTGGTGGCCTATGATGCAGAACACATGTATTCATATACATCTTGCCCGCCCCTATCTGTACATTTGGTTAAATACTAGTCATCATCGGTATGCAGTGAGCATACCGCTCATTGGGATCCCGGCAGTCACAATACCGCCGCTGGTATACCGACAAGGTAGGGGATTCTCCCTCTATGGGTGTCCACGACACCCATAAACGTAGAATAGAACCTGTGGCGAGCGCAGCCAGCCCACAAGGGGCTTCATTGCACTCGACCCCCCCTGCCGGCATTCTACCGCTCGGGATGCTGATGTCGATATACTGACAATCAGCATTCCGTGCGTCTGGAAATCATACTGAACCCTCATCATTATATATATATATATATATATATATATATATATATATATATATTTTCATAGAATCACTCGGCACTCCACTCAGCATATACTTGCAACTGGCCTGGTGCCAGTGCTGCCTATTATATGAAAAATAATAATAATATAATATAATATTATATATATATATATATATATATATATATATATATATATATATATATATATATATATATATATATATATATATATATTCCTCAGCTCTCAAGGTGAAGTTGCCAAATCTTACACAGTTATGTAGTATTAAAAAAGAAGCTGTTAGACCACATAGCGACAATGCAACAAAGCGTTGGCTGTTTAGCTATACATATGATTAAACTATAAAGGCTGTGTTGTACATAGCACATTTTTTTTTTTTTTAAATATACTTCTAGCGACTATGGAGAAGAAGAAAGAAAAATAAACTATCCGAATTTTTGTCTGTCTGTTTGTTCGTTCGTTCCGGCAACACGCAAAAAGATGCTACTGGATGAATTAGGATCACCTTTTCACTATTGTATAGCTGAATGACAGAAAGAAACTGAGGTATGTAGGATCTTGATGTGACATCAGAGAGAGGAGCAATAAAGGAAAAAAAAAACAGACACTTGACACTCGGCGCACTGACAGTTGGTGCTCCGATAATGCTTCTACGGAATTTGACTCCGCCCAAGTTATGCAACAGAACCTGACTTATATGGGTCTGGGACTCCAGGACGACAACAAAAAGGTCGACACACCTTATGTCGACGCCAATTGGTCGACATACCTTAGGTCGACATGGACAAAACGTCGACAGGAACAAGGTCGACATGGAAAAAGGTTGACATGAGTTTTTTATGTTTTTTTGGGTTCGTTTTCTTCGTAGAGTAACCGGGAACCCCAATTAGTGCACCACGTCCGCTCGCCATGCTTCGGGCATGGTGCCTTCGCTCCGCTCCGCTTTGCTCGGCACATATTACCGTTCCAATCGTAGTCCACGTGGATCGTTAAGTATGAAAAGGTTCCATAAAAGAAAAAAAATTGTGAAAAACTCATGTTGACCTTGTCCCTGTCGACCTTTTGTCCATGTCGATCTAAGGTGTGTCGACCTTTTTGTTGTCGACCTGCAGTCCGGATACCGACTTATACACCCCTTTCAAATCGCACAAATAACCCGGTATCGACCTGACATATTGCCGAATCGACACGGGTCAGTGTGCGGTGTGAAAGCGCCAAGTCCAAATTCCCGGGTCGCCTGACCCGATAATTCAACCTGGGTTATAAGCAGTGTTATTCCCGGGTTGAATACCGGGTCAGTGGCTGCATAAACGGATTCCCAGGTCGAGGCGACCCGGTACCCGTTTACAAGATAGGGAGAGGCGGCGCGGAGATGAGCTCATCTCCCAGCGCCGCCTCCGCCCCCGCTGCAGCACCGCCCCTGCCGCTATGGCAACAGACCCGGCATATTGCCGGGTCGGACATCCAGCCAAAAGGGGTAGGAGAGTCTCAAATGCCGGATCCCACCCGGGAAGGACCCGTTTCTAATTCCCGGGTGGGATCCGGCATTGGAGATGTGAAAGGGGTATTAAGGGGGGTACTCACGGGAGAGATGTGTGCTGAGCGATCTTAACACAGACCGCTCAGCACACATCTCTCACCCCGCTTAGCACAGCGCGATGTGCTGAGCGAGGGGGAAAGCCGACGGTGGGGCCGCTCACTTCACACAACGGTGAAGTGAGCGACCCGCTAGATTGAGCCTGCATGCAGCTCAATCTAGCATCGGCGATAGCGATGCGCGGGGCCGCGCATCGCTATCGCTAGAGGCCATACACACGGCAGATCCGTGCTTAAAATCTAAGCAATCTAGCAAGATTGCTTAGATTTTAAGCACGGATCTCTCCGTGTGTACCCCCCTTTATAGTGACTGCTCTGCAGAGGAACCTAATTGAGGCAGAGATTACAACGGGATGTGGCACAGGGAGACTGTGTTTATACCAAGCACCTGCAGTTTCCTGTAAGCATCTACTTCGCTATGACGAACAACAAGTCACAGGGGCAACTGCTCAGGGCTGCTGGCATTTTTGTGTACAATATAAAATATACATCACAATTTTAGATGGCACTACTGTCTTTTGTAAAATTATTTCCGCTGAGCAATAACAGACATCCACGTGAGTGAAGCCACGGGCAAATGCTAATATCCCATACTAGGTGCAAATAATAAGCTTACAAATAAACATAGATACACATGTACATCCAAATCTACATGCCCCTGAAAGTCTGGTAAGCACCTTCAAAAAAAGACATTCAACTTAACAACAACAAAAAACATTCGGCTTATTTTGACTACATGGGTATATGGAAAACCCCAGAAAATGCCAAACGTTTGCAAAAGTTCTAAAAAAAACCTACTCAGATTAATTATTATCAGCATCCAGAAATCATCATCTCGCAGAGCTCACATTCTCAGACAGTGTGTGATAACTGATGTACCAGGGCATGCCAACAGCTGTATAAGGTCATTGGCACTAGGTCTGAATTGGCGGTGTCTTGTGATGAGGACACCAGGCCAACTACAGCCGCCTAGCCCATTTTGTTCTACAGGGGGAACTTAAAACACATTATTTTTCACTGTGTTGAGGGAGGCACAGTAAAACAATACACCAGGGGTTAATATGGAGGATTCCTGACACTTCCCCGCCTCCTCCCAATAACGTGCTTGGCTTACAGTAGTAAATTCCCCAGAAAAAGGTGGTGGCAGTGGTGGTGGGGGGATGACACATTCACATCCACTGCTTCCACCAGTAACAAGGAAGGTTGCAGGAGACCTTTGGAGTCCCCAACCTCACAATCACTACCAGTCACAGATGTCACCATTGGACCCTCAACTCCACAGCATGACATAATGTTTACAAAACCTGCTTTGGTTTCCAGCGTCAGCGTCACCCACCCCTATGCCAAAGTACAGCTGAGCAAGATGCAATATTTCCATACTTCCATGGAGATGTCACTGCTGGTTAACCCTGAAGTGACCAGACTGACAGTCTAATCCCCCCCCCCCCATCTCTCCTAGGTGCTGATCTCATCTAGCCCTCCCACATTCCTTTTAATGCTGTGTTGCCCAAATAAATTATTTATAGCAAGTCTCTTCACCCCCCTATTTCTGTGCACTAGACAGCAGCAGAGAAGAAAAACAACAAACTAGGTATATAAACCTACAAGTGCACATAATGCTGACAGTGGCTGGGGATGTTGCAGCCACAGAAATGACACAGGAGACACAGTGCTGGGTGTATGTGGATAGTATGTTGCAGCCACAACGCTGGGTGTATGTGGATAGTATGTTGAAGCCACAACGCTGGGTGTATGTGGATAGTATGTTACAGACACAGCGCTGGGTGTATGTGGATAGTATGTTGCAGCCACTGAGCTGGGTGTATGTGGATAGTATGTTGCAGCCACAGCGCTGGGTGTATGTGGATAGTATGTTGCAGCCACAGCGCTGGGTGTATGTGGATAGTATGTTGCAGCCACAGTGCTGGGTGTATGTGGATAGTATGTTGCAGCCACAGCGCTGGGTGTATGTGGATAGTATGTTGTAGACACAACGCTGGGTGTATGTGGATAGTATGTTGCAGCCACAGCGCTGGGTGTATGTGGATAGTATGTTGCAGCCACTGAGCTGGGTGTATGTGGATAGTATGTTGTAGACACAGCGCTGGGTGTATGTGGATAGTATGTTGTAGACACAACGCTGGGTGTATGTGGATAGTATGTTGCAGCCACAGCGCTGGGTGTATGTGGATAGTATGTTGCAGCCACTGAGCTGGGTGTATGTGGATAGTATGTTGCAGACACAGCGCTGGGTGTATGTGGATAGTATGTTGTAGACACAGTGCTGGGTGTATGTGGATAGTATGTTGCAGTCGCTGAGCTGGGTGTATGTGGATAGTATGTTGTAGACACAGCACTGGGTGTATGTGGATAGTATGTTGCAGCCACTGAGCTGGGTGTACGTGGATAGTATGTTGTAGACACAGCGCTGGGTGTATGTGGATAGTATGTTGTAGACACAGCACTGGGTGTATGTGGATAGTATGTTGCAGCCACTGAGCTGGGTGTACGTGGATAGTATGTTGTAGACACAGCGCTGGGTGTATGTGGATAGTATGTTGTAGACACAGCACTGGGTGTATGTGGATAGTATGTTGCAGCCACTGAGCTGGGTGTATGTGGATAGTATGTTGCAGCCACTGAGCTGGGTGTACGTGGATAGTATGTAACAGACACAGCGCTGGGTGTATGTGGATAGTATGTTGCAGCCACTGAGCTGGGTGTATGTGGATAGTATGTTGTAGACACAGCGCTGGGTGTATGTGGATAGTATGTTGTAGACACAGCACTGGGTGTATGTGGATAGTATGTTGCAGCCACTGAGCTGGGTGTACGTGGATAGTATGTTGCAGCCACTGAGCTGGGTGTACGTGGATAGTATGTAACAGACACAGCGCTGGGTGTATGTGGATAGTATGTTGCAGCCACAGTGCTGGGTGTATGTGGATTCTATATTGCAGATACAGGACTCACACAGGAGACACAGTGCTGGATGTATGACAGGAATCACATAGGAGACACACTGACCTGGAGAGATGTTTCAGGATCTGCTTCTTGATGATCCCAGCCATGGTGAGTGAGCTGGTGGCGGAGGGAATCCTCCTCTATACACACAGTGCTGGTTGCGGTGCCCCCATTGCTGCTGCTGGTCAGAGAGAGGGGCTCAGGCGGGGAGCCGCACACATCACACCGCTTCCATCTTATTATTATCACCTAGAGACAGCAGCAGCGGGGGGCGGTGCAGAGTGACTCATGCCGGGGAGTGGCAGAGGAGGAGGAGGAGAGGCAGCAGCAGTAACCCCATCATCTCCTAGTCCCTGCTGCCGCTGCTGTTGCTGGAGGGTGGGAGGGGGTGACTGTGCTACAATGCCGGCTGGGGGGATTGCATCACACACATGACGGAGATGTAATCACTGGGCGACCTCTGACTAGAGAGAGAGGATGCTCTGTAATTGGAGGGGAAGGCTAGACCTCTTTCTAGAAGGGTGGGGGTATTTCAGTCTGCACGTCTTGTCCTCCTTCCTGGTGAACGTTAGAGGGGGACAACTGGAGCAGAGCAGCCTGATGACACTGAGAGGAGTCTGTACAGGATAAGTATTTTATATCTGAATTCTATATCCCTGCCTTCTGCTATGGCGCTTCTCTCTATTCTATTCTCTTTCCTGTATGTCTTTCTTCTCTCCCTACTTCTTTTCACCCTGTGCTGCTGGTTTTCCTCGAAGACCACCTTGTGCACCCCCTCCCTCCTCCTCAGGGTTATGTGCTTAGTGGAGTGGAGTGAATAAGTTCAGCACCAGCGTCCACTAGTGTAGTAAGGAAACTAATGCATTGCCTGTCCTTCCCTGTACACTCTCCTTATAGTTAGGGAACAAGAAGTTAGCTTCAGCCTCGTGCTCCCCCACCTGTACAGTCCAGCATTTCTTTCTTCCCTCAAATCACTGCTCTCACAGCTATAACACATTGTCTCCTCCTTAATTACTGAGGACATGCAGTTCTACATACCCCATTGTGGACTTTGCTTTTATCCCCCCTCCCCCGGCAGTTTGGTGTTCTCTTACTTTCATTATCCTCCTACCAGCTCCCACCAGAGGCAGAGAACTATATACAATGGATGGGGGAATAATAGGGATATAACATACTGTATGGGGTATAAAATTTACAATAATGCAGATCAGTGATTACATTGATGTGAATGTGTAAACTGTAACATAAGTAGGAGGGTTGTAATAAAATATGCAGTAACATGTTACATGGCTGGGGGCGTGTATATTTTATATGTGACATGTTATACAATTGTGATAGAATGTGGGGTGTGGTATGGTAGGTAGATGGTAACTAGGTCGACAGTGTCTAGGTCGACCACTATTGGTCGACAGTAACTAGGCAGACAGGGTCGACAGGTCAAAAGGTCGACATGAGTTTTTTATGGGGAGGTTTGTGTCGTTTTCTTCGTACAGTGACCGGGTACCCCAATTAGTGCACCGTGTCCCCTCGCATCATCAGATAATTACCGTTCCAATCGTAGTCCACGTGGATCGTTAAGTATGAAAAGGTTCAAAAAGGGGGAAAAATTGAGAAAAACTCATGTCGACCTTTTGACCTGTTGACCTAGAACATGTCGACATAGTTACTGTAGACCAATAGTGGTCGAACTAGATAGTGTCGACCTAGTTACTATCGACCTAGAGACCGGATCCCTGGAATGTGCAGTATAATTGAGCTGAGGGATTACATTGCTGGGTGTATTACAATGTATGAGGTGACTATAGTGATATGGTATAGGGTTTAATACATGTTGTGGTTTCATCGCCAGGTGTAATAGGGAGATAGTACAGTATAATACAGGTCAGTGTTTTCATTGCTGTGTGTGCAGATGTGACTGTATGAGGTGTAATAGCATATAACGCATAACTCCTTACTGTCCTGATTTCTGTGGGACAGTCACTTTTTTGGGGGTCTGTCCCACTGTCCCTCCCGCAGGCAGCAGTTTCCCACAGTGGGAGGGGGGGGGGGGGCAATTGGGAGACCCCCTGTCACTTGCTGCTCTGCTTAGTGCAAAGCAGAGCAGAGGTGAATAGACGCTATGCGCACAGCGTTTATTTCTGGGAGCCAGAGGGACTGGGTGCGTTGCCAGCAACTCATAAAGTGTTGGCCGTGCCCCCAATGTGACTAAAAAGGGAGGTGTGGCCCACGATCATGGCATTGCCATGAAGCCATGCCCCCTTCCAACAGACCACCCCCCCTTTTCAGTGATGTGCATCTTCGCCCAGCGGGTTGTCCATACTTACAAGACACAGATGTTAGGAGGCATGTATAACGCAGAATAATTCAGTTCAGGGATTATAGTGATTGCAGTGCTGTGGGTATTACAGTGTATGACGGCCAATAGTTATGTATAGTATAATTGCTGTGTGTATATATCATACTTACCTACATTATAAAGCTCCTCTCCAGGAGATGCCCAGGGGGGGAGAAGCAGGTGATGGGGCAGGGCCTAGCAAATAGCATAATTAGGTCCCGCCTCATGTGGGACAATTGTTTGGTTCAGATTTGCATAGGGGTGGAGCTACAATGATGCGATTGACATATAATTGCATCTGTAGGCCCCGCCCCCTCCAATGGGTCTGCATTTTTTCGTATTTATCTTCACATTCTGCTGACTTCATTAGAAAGTGGGCAGAATGCAGGGGGGGGGGGGCAACTCCTATTCCAGGGCTGCGGGGGACTACTCAAGAAACAGAGTGTCTCCCGCAGAATCCGTGAGAGTAGGCAAGTATGGTATATAGCAGCGTACAAGGTATAAGGGTGGTACAATTTTATATATTGTATAATCTAAATCTAGTGGTATAAGTGGCACTGCAACACAGATCAGTGCATCCATGGCTTGCTGTAGATATGTTGAATGGTATGAGGTATTCTAGTAATATGTAGATTCCCAGTAAGGCCACTGGATCCGAATAGAATTGCCCCTTTTGACAGAGGACTACACAGAGTATATTAGATGTGTGTCTGTAATTGTATGGAAGTAGGAGGTTGAATTAATCTTTTCTCTTGTATTCACTAGTTGAGAGTTTACTATATGACAATTCTTATCTCCCCCTCCCCCATTGAATCACTTGATCTGACGCTGATCAATTACATTTTGCTTTATCAGTTTGCAGGACACTGTGGTAAAACCCACATCACTGATTTGCTCGCACGAGGCATGAGCAGTGGGCTCACTGTGAAGTAACATTCCAGAGGGAATGTGGTTGAGTGGGCGGTCCACGTATGGATCGGGTGTGTAGGGGCAAAGTGGTATGGTCCACGCCATGCACAGCTGGACCTCATCAGCAGAGCTCAGTCTTCCTTGCACTACTTCAAGATCATCAGAAGCAGCAGTAATAAAGGTTGTCGGCACTTCCAGAAAGGCAGAGACAATTACGCCTGCAGCTGATGCCATGTCAAGCACAGCAGGACAATCTTGCATGCAATGGGCAGCTCAGCCAGTGGGGCCTGGGAGCATGCCTTCTCGTAAACCCACAAGAACAGTGAGAGAAAAGTCAGTATTGTAGCAGATGGCGTTCAAGTAGGTAAGGTTTCTAGCACAAAGATATTGTTGGAAGACACAAGCACACAGGCAGCCTAAAATTACAGCCCCTATAATTCACAGGGTGGCATAGCGGGGAATCTGCTTTGTTTAACATGGAACAATGGGGGTCATTCCGAGTTGATCGCACGCTGACGATTTTTGCAGTGCAGCGATCAGGTAAAAAAACGGCAAAACTGCGCATGCGTATGCACCGCAGTGCGCACGTGCGTTGTACGGGTACAAACTTGATTGTTGTTGTGCACTGCTTCTAGCGACGATTTCATTCGCACAGCCGATCGCAAGGAGATTGACAGAAAGAGGGCATTTATGGGTGTCAACTGACGATTTTCTGGAAGTGGTAGGGAAAACGCAGGCGTGTCCAAGCATTTGCAGGGCGGGTGTCTGATGTCAATTCCGGGACCTCAGTCGATGGAATCATCGCACAGGATAAGTAACTACAGGGCTGGTCTTGTTTTGCACAAAATGTTTTTGTACCGCTCGGCTGCACATGCGATCGCACACTTGCAAAGCGAAAATACACTTCCCCGTTTGCACGGCTGCTAAAAGTAGCTAGCGAGCGATCAACTCAGAATGAGGGCCAATAGCGGATAGTTGTGTGATGGATATCATTTGGCAGGTAGCTGAATTATAAGGAGCAGTTAAAGGCTCTGGAATCCCCCCTTAGGGGTGGCTGGGAGTGGAATTTTAATTGTAGGTGGAATACTTAGGACGTGAGGTAGAAGCATGGGGTATAACTCTAGGAGCTCGGCTAGAGTAACTTTACATTACACCTATGCCGCACAGGCACAAGGGAGCGCTCACTTGATCGCATGCACTGTCAGCATTTTCAATGGGACATATCTTGGAACTGACCGGCGAGATAGTGAAAGGAAACATGTCCGGGGGTGCAGAACGTCATAGCTAATGCACTCTCCCGTCAGAAATGGGTAACATTTAGGGCAGTAGCGCCTCTATCGAGTAACACAGGCCTGACTGGCCCATCTCATCTTGGGCAGATAGTGGAGCCAATCGAAGGGATATGGTGGTGAAATCACTGGTGCCAAGGACTTGCGGCGGCTTGGCAAAGAAGAAGGTTATTCCAGGCAAGGGTGGGCCAGAGCAGAGACTAAAGCCCTGAATCCCCACGAGCCAGTCAACACTGGTAGGCCGAGGGAGCAGATGAGAGTGGCACAGTAGGTGCGTAGCAAAGAGCGTGAGGCGATGCTATTTAGGGCTGTGTTTATCATGTTCTTTGATGGGGCTTTCAGGATTGGGGAACTTGTAGCAGAGTCAAGATAATGTGGGGCTGCTGTCTTGCTATTTGTGAATGTGGTACTGTTCGAGGACTTGGTTCTCTGTATATTATAGAGGGCAGAAGCCAATCTGGTGGGTAGGGGCAGGCAGGTCTAGCTTAAAAAGCAGGCTGACCCATCGGTCTGCCCAGTGGTGGAGGTACAGAGTTATGCGAGGGGGCGCTAATTTTTTGATACACAAGATTAAATCTGCTTTAACAAAATAACCATTTACCAGGGTTTAAAAATGTGTTTTGCAGCTCGTTGCTGGAATGTGAGTAAAGATGGGATGCAGCCTTTCAGAATAGGCGCCGCTATTGGGAGCAAGGAGGGGGATGCAGTAGTGGATATTACACTCAACCGCTCCACAGGCAGTGGGGGGGTGTAGCAAGTATGGATTATGGGTAACTATTGCATCTGCTGGTTAACACCACTGGGTTTGTTGCAGAAAAAAATGGGCAGTGAGCTGGTTTAGAGTCAGGGACATGAGATGGCCACAGTTGCGAAAAGCTGTGCTCAGGGCAGAGGTGGCGGCTTGCTAGGTGCCAGATGTAGTAGTCGACTCTGGGAAGCAACAACCTCGGTAAGGTAAAGACGCTGGACATAATCAGGTGGATGAGGGAGGAGTTGGAATGGTTGGAAGGCCGGTGGAGCCAAGGGCACAGTTTGGTCTAGCATAATCCCAAAGTTGGTCTGGTAGTGGCCGGGACGGTCTAGCATAATCCCAAAGTTGGTCTGGTAGTGGCCAGGATGGTCTAGCATAATCCCAAAGTTGGTCTGGTAGGGGCTGGAATGGACTGGGCCGGGAGGAAAGTGATTGCAGACATGTGGAAACTGATCCCCACTTGCTAGTTGAGTTGAACATGCCCCATTCACACAGTGTGGAGGAGGGGGAGGGGGGGCGGGATGCAGCGTGCCCACAAGGTTAGGCCAAGCACATCTCCACCCATAGGTTGAGGGGGCGGCGGGATGCAGCGTGCCCACAAGGTTAGACTGAGCAAGCCTCCAACCATAGATAGACCGGGAGCGGGATATGCCGTTCCCACGTGGTTGGGCCAGTCACACCCCACCAATTTTGTGCACATATGGTTAACAAATTGTGGCGAGAGCCTTGCTCACCAATTCTTTCCTTGCCCTGTGATTTATGGTGTTGTGTAATGGTGTGTTTCCGCGTGAAATAAAACTGTGACTGATCTTGCCCAAAAATATTGTGGACTCATTTATTTGGGGTTAAGCGCTGGGGTTCAGGGTCACCAGATAGTCGGCCACTCCCCCTTATAAGATGGAAGCGGTGTGATGTGTGCGGCTCCCCACCTGAGTCCCTCTCTGACCAGTAGCAGCAATGGGGGCACCGCATCCAGCACTGTGTGAATAGAGGAGGATTCCCTCCGCCACCAGCTCACTCACCATGGCTGGGATCATCAAGAAGCAGATCCTGGAATATCTCTCCAGGTCAGTGTGTCTCCTATGTGATTCCTGTATCTGCAACATACTATCCACGTACACCCAGCACTGTGGCTGCAACATACTATGCACATACACCCAGTACTGTGGCTGCAACATACTATCCAAATTGTCACAATGCTAGTTAATTAAATTAAAGATTTTTGTTGGCTCAGTCAATGCTGTACTTTTGTTTTTATCCAACCTAATAATGACCTACTGTAGATGTTCAATAAGTCTGAAGTGAGAGGATTTCTCATAGAAACCAAGTTGGTGAAAAGCAGGTAAAATCATACACCCATCTGTGTCTGCAACATACTATCCACATGCACCCATCTCTGTGTCTGTAACATACTATCCACATACACCCACGCTGTGGCTGCAACATACTATCCACATGCATCCAGCTCTATGTCTGCAACGTACTATCCACATACATCCAGCTCTTTGTCTGCAACATACTATCCACATAGACCCAGCTCTATGTCTGCAACGTACTATCCACATACACCTAGCTCTTTGTCTGCAACATACTATCCACATACACCTAGCACTGTCTGCAACGTACTATCCACATACACCGAGCTCAGTGGCTGCAACATACTATCCACATACACCCAGCGCTGTGTCTACAACATACTATCCACATACATCCAGCACTGTCTGCAACGTACTATCCACATACACCCAGCGCTGTGTCTACAACATACTATCCACATACATCCAGCACTGTCTGCAACGTACTAACCACATATACCCAGCACTGTGTCTACAACATACTATCCACATGCATCCAGCACCGTCTGCAACATACTATCCACATACACCTAGCTCTTTGTCTGCAACATACTATCCACATACACCTAGCTCTTTGTCTGCAACATACTATCCACATACACCCAGCACTGTGTCTGCAACATACTATCCATATACACCCAGCACTGTGTCTGCAACATACTATCCACATACACCTAGCTCTTTGTCTGCAACATACTATCCATATACACCCAGCACTGTGTCTGCAACATACTATCCATATACACCCAGCACTGTGTCTGCAACATACTATCCACATACACCCAGCACTGTGTCTGCAACATACTATCCACATACACCCAGCTCTGTGTCTGCAACATACTATCCACATACACCCAGCACTGTGTCTGCAACATACTATCCACATACACCCAGCACTGTGTCTGCAACATACTATCCATATACACCCAGCACTGTGTCTGCAACATACTATCCACATACACCCAGCACTGTGTCTGCAACATACTATCCACATACACCCAGCTCTGTGTCTGCAACATACTATCCACATACACCCAGCACTGTGTCTGCAACATACTATCCATATACACCCAGCACTGTGTCTGCAACATACTATCCACATACACCCAGCACTGTGTCTGCAACATACTATCCACATACACCCAGCACTGTGTCTGCAACATACTATCCACGTACACCCAGCACTGTGTCTGCAACATACTATCCACGTACACCCAGCACTGTGTCTGCAACATACTATCCACGTACACCCAGCACTGTGTCTGCAACATACTATCCACGTACACCCAGCTCTGTGTCTGCAACATACTATCCACGTACACCCAGCACTGTGTCTGCAACATACTATCCACGTACACCCAGCACTGTGTCTGCAACATACTATCCACGTACACCCAGCACTGTGTCTGCAACATACTATCCACGTACACCCAGCACTGTGTCTGCAACATACTATCCACGTACACCCAGCACTGTGTCTGCAACATACTATCCACGTACACCCAGCACTGTGTCTGCAACATACTATCCACGTACACCCAGCACTGTGTCTGCAACATACTATCCACGTACACCCAGCACTGTGTCTGCAACATACTATCCACGTACACCCAGCACTGTGTCTGCAACATACTATCCACGTACACCCAGCACTGTGTCTGCAACATACTATCCACGTACACCCAGCACTGTGTCTGCAACATACTATCCACGTACACCCAGCACTGTGTCTGCAACATACTATCCACGTACACCCAGCACTGTGTCTGCAACATACTATCCACGTACACCCAGCACTGTGTCTGCAACATACTATCCACGTACACCCAGCACTGTGTCTGCAACATACTATCCACGTACACCCAGCACTGTGTCTGCAACATACTATCCACGTACACCCAGCACTGTGTCTGCAACATACTATCCACGTACACCCAGCACTGTGTCTGCAACATACTATCCACGTACACCCAGCACTGTGTCTGCAACATACTATCCACGTACACCCAGCACTGTGTCTGCAACATACTATCCACGTACACCCAGCACTGTGTCTGCAACATACTATCTGGGTGGTTGGGCAGCCTTTTCTGTTGAGTGCTGACTCCCCCTCCCTCCTGCTTCTCCTTAAATATGCTGTGCAGGCATCCTCCCCTCTTCCTGGGGCTGTGCTGCCCAACTGGTCAGCTGTCCCCCTTAGGTGCCAAAATGGGGATGGTGCTTACTCACCCATACCCTCGCTCTTCCTGCCGATGGTGCAGGGCCACCTTGCGCTCCTCCACCTTAGTCGGACAAATGGAAAAAGACAGATTTGTTATATGTCCCCCTCCCTTTTATCCATGGACGTGTTTCTGGTCACATGTTAATGCAGAATTTTAAGATTATTATTATTACTACTACTACCACCACCATTATTATTAATAATAATTATATTAATTTCTCTAACGTCCTAGTGGATGCTGGGGACTCCGTTAGGACCATGGGAATAGACGGGCACCGCAGGAGACAGGGCACTTTAAGAAAGAATTTGGATACTGGTGTGCTCTGGCTCCTCCCTCTATGTCCCTCCTCCAGACCTCAGTTTGAATCTGTGCCCGGACGAGCTGGGTGCAACTTAGTGAGCTCTCCTGAGCTTGCTAAAAAGAAAGTATTTTGTTAGGTTTTTTTATTTTCAGAGAGATCTGCTGGCAACAGACTCTCTGCTACGTGGGACTGAGGGGAGAGAAGCAAACCTACTAACTGCGGATAGGTCCTGCTTCTTGGGCTACTGGACACCATTAGCTCCAGAGGGATCGTACACAGGATCGCACCCTTGGTCGTCCGATCCCGGAGCCGCGCCACCGTCCCCCTCGCAGAGCCGGAAGAAAGACTTCGAAATCGGCGGCAGAAGACTCCAGTCTTCATATGAGGTAGCGCACAGCACTACAGCTGTGCGCCATTGCTCCCACACTAAACCCACATACTCCGGTCACTGTAGGGCGCAGGGGGGGGCGCCCTGGGCAGCAATTAGAGACCTCTTGGCAAAAGTGGGCATATATACAGTTGGGCACTGTATATATGCATGGGTCCCCGCCATATTTTTACACAGAAACGTGGGACAGAAGCCCGCCGCTGAGGGGGTGGGGCTTCTTCCTCAGCACTCACCAGCGCCATGTTTTTTCTCCACAGCACTGCTGAGAGGAAGCTCCCCAGTCTCTCCCCTGCAGTTACATGGTAGAAGAGGGTAAAAAGAGAGGGGGGGGCACATAATTAGGCGCAAAAATCAATATAAGCAGCAGCTACTGGGTTAACATTAAGTTACTGTGTTATTCCTGGGTTAATAGCGCTGGGGTGTGTGCTGGCATACTCTCTCTGTCTCTCCAAAGGGCCTTATGGGGGAATTGTCTTCAGATGAGCATTCCCTGAGTGTGTGGTGTGTCGGTACGTGTGTGTCGACATGTCTGAGGTAAAAGGCTCCCCTAAGGAGGAGATGGAGCAAATATGTGTGTGAGAGGGTGTCTCCGTCGACAACGCCTACACCTTTTTGGATATGTGTAATTAAGTGCTAAGGTAAATTTATTGCACAAAAGATTAGAGAACAGACAGGAAATCTACCCATGTCTGTCCCTATGTCGCAGAGACCTTTACAGTCTCTCAATGCTCACTATCGAAAATAATAGACACTGATATCGACACGGAGTTTGACTCCAGTGTCGACTACGATAATGCAAAGTTACAGCCAAAATGGCAGAAAAGTATTCAATATATGATTATTGTAATAAAAGATGATTTGCATATCACTGATGACTCATCTGTCCCTGACACAAGGGTACACATGTTTAAGGGGAAGAAAGCTGAGGTAAATTTCCCTCCTCTCATGATGAAAAAGAGCGGGAATCTCCAGACAAGAGACTGCAGTTTCCCACAAAGAATTCTCAGGCAGTATCCTTTCCCCACTAGGGCCAGGATATGATGGGAATCTTCCCCTAGGGTGTCACGTTTGCCCAAAAGGTAGCCCTGATGTAACAGCTATTCTCAGGGATCCTGCAGATAGCGTGCACATTCTGGTACACTACTCAGACCGGCGATTGTGTCGGCATGGGTTTATAGCGCTGTGGCAGCGTGGACAGGTACCTTATCTGCAGAGATTGAGACCCTAGTATGCATATAGATCTATATATGTATATATAGAGATATATATATATATATATATATTAAAGATGCTGTCTTAAGAGATGTGTGTGTGTGTGTGTGTATGTATATATATATATATATATATATATATATATAACATGCCCAAAGAGACATGAGTATACTGGGTCCTGGAGTCAAAGCTATGTCGATTTCTGCTTGACGTGTCCTGTAGAATATGCAATGGACAGATGATGCCGACTTAAGAGGCATATGGAAGGCTGAGGATTGGGTGGAGAAGGGTCCTCGGACCTGGTCTCCACAGCTATAGCTGGTAATTCTGATATTTTGCCTTATATTCCTGCACAGCCTAGGAAAGCACGACATTATCAAATGCAGCCTTTCGAATAAAGAAACAAGAAAGTCCGAGGTGCGTCCTTTCTTGCCAGAGGCGGGGGCAGAGGAAAGAAGCTGCACAACACAGCTAGTTCCCAGGAACAGAAGTCCTCCCCGGCCTCTACAAAAATCCACCGCATGTCGCTGGGGCTCCACAGGCGGAGCTAGGCCCGGTGGGGGCACGCCTTCGTAAGTTCAGCCACAAGTGGGTTCACTCCCTGTTAGATCCCTGGGCAATAGATATTGTGTCTCAGGGATACAAGCTGGACTTTGAGAAGATGCCCCCTCACCTACGGCCCTGCCGGCTTCCCCACACGAGAGGGATTCAGTGTTAACTGCAATTCACAAATTGTATCTTCAACAGGTGGTGGTCAAGGTTCCCCTCCTTCAACAAGGAGGGGGTTATTATTCGACCATGTTGTAGTCCCGAAACCAGACGGTTCGTTCAGACCCATATTGAATTTAAAATCCCTGAACATATACCTGAAAAGGTTCAAGTTCAAGATGGAATCGCTAAGAACGGTCATTGCAAGCCTGAAAGGGGGAGATTTTATGGTGACTCTGGACAAAAAGGATGCATACCTTCATGTCCCCATTTATCCACCTCATCAGAATTGCGGTACGGGATTGTCATTACCAATTTCAGACGTTGCCGTTTGGTCTCTCCACGGCCCCGAGAATATTCACCAAGGTAATGGCGGAAATGATGGTGCTCCTGCGGAAGCAAGGTGTCACTATTATCCCGTACTTGGACGATCTCCTCATAAAAGCGAGATCAAGAGAGCAGTTGCTGAACAGCGTATCACTTTCTCTGGAAGTGTAACGGCAACACAACACGGCTGGATTCTATATATTCCAAAGTCGCAGTTGGTTCCTACAGCTCATCTGCCTCTCCTAGGCATGATCCTAGGCACAGACCAGAAAAGGGTTTATCTCCCGATAGAGAGAGCTCAGGAGCTCGTGACACTGGTCAGGAATCTATTAAAACCAAAACAGGTGTCAGTGCATCACTGCACTCGAGTCCTGGGAAGGAGGGTGGCATCATACGAGGCCATCCCCTTAGGCAGGTTCCATGCGAGGACCTTCCAATGGGACTTGCTGGACAAGTGGTCCGGATCACATCTTCAGATTAATCACCCTATCCCCCAGGGCCAGGGTGTCTCTCCTGTGGTGGCTGCAGAGTGCTCACCTTCTCGAAGGTCGCAGATTCGGCATTCAGGACTGGGTCCTGGTGACCACGGATGCAAGCCTTCGAGGGTGGGGGGCAGTCACACAGGGAAGAAATTTCCAAGGGCTGTGGTCAAGGCAGGAGACTTGCCTTCACATCAATATCCTGGAACTAAGGGCCATATACAACGCCCTAAGTCAAGCGGAGACCCTGCTTCGCGGCCAACCGGTTCTGATTCAGTCAGACAATATCACCGCAGTGGCTCATGTAAACCGCCAAGGCGGCACAAGGAACAGGGTGGCGATGGTAGAAGCCACCAGAATTCTTTGCTGGGCGGAGAATCACTTAAGCGCACTGTCAGCAGTGTTCATTCCGGGAGTGGACAACTGGGAAGCAGACTACCTCAGCAGGCACGACCTCCACCCGGGAGAGTGGGGACTTCATCAAGAAGTCTTCATGCAGATTGCAAGTCGGTGGGAACTGCCACAGGTGGACATGATGGCATCCCGCCTCAACAAAAAGCTGCAGAGATATTGCGCCAGGTCAAGAGACCCTCAGGCGATAGCTGTGGATGCACTGGTGACACCGTGGGTGTTCCCGTCGGTCTATGTATTTCCTCCTCTTCCTCTCATACCCAAGGTGCTGGGAATCATAAGGAAAAGAGGAGTGAGAACAATACTCTTTGTTCCGGATTAGCCAAGAAGGACTTGGTATCCAGATCTACAAGAAATGCTCACAGAGGACCCGTGGCCTCTGCCTCTAAGACAGGACTTGTGCAACAGGGGCCCTGTCTGTTCCAAGACTTACCGCGGCTGCGTTTGACGGCATGGCGGTTGAACGCCGGATCCTAGCAGAAAAAGGCATTCCGGATGAGGTCATTCCTATGCTGATAGAGGCTAGGAAGGATGTGACGGCTCAACATTATCACCGTATATGGCGAAAATATGTTGCTTGGTGTGAGGCCAGGAATGCCCCTACGGAGGAATTCCAGCTGGGCCGTTTCCTTCACTTCCTACAGTCAGGAGTGACTTTGGGCCTGAAATTGGGTTCCATTAAGGTCCAGATTTCGGTCCTATCCATTTTCTTGCAAAAAGAACTGGCTTCTCTTCCTGAAGTTCAGACGTTGTAAAGGAAGTGCTGCATATTCAGCCCCCTTTTGTGCCTCCAGTGGCACCTTGGGATCTTAACGTGGCGTTGAGTTTCCTGAAGTCACACTGGTTTGAGCCACTCAAAACCGTGGAGTTAAAATTTCTCACGTGGAAGGTAGTCATGCTATTGACCTTGGCTTCAGCTAGGCGTGGGTCAGAATTAGCGGCTTTGTCACATAAAAGCCTCTATCTGGTTTTCCATATGGACAGTGCAGAATTGCGGACCCGTCCACAATTTCTGCCAAAAGTGGTGTCATCTTTTCATATGAACCAACCTATTGTGGTGCCTGTGGCTACTCGTGACTTGGAGGATTCCGAGTTGCTGGATGTGGTCAGGGCTTTCAAGGTTTAGGTAGCCAGAACGGCTAGAGTCAGGAAAACTGAGTCGCTGTTTATCCTGTATGCATCCAACAAGCTGGGTGCTCCTGCTTCAAAGCAAACTATTGCTCGCTGGATCTGTAACACGATTCAGCAGGCTCATTCTGCGGCTGGATTGCCGCTTCCAAAATCAGTAAAAGCCCACTCCACAAGGAAGGTGGGCTCTTCTTTGGCGGCTGCCCGAGGGGTCTCGGCATTACAGCTTTGCCGAGCAGCTACTTGGTCAGGTTCAAACACTTTGGCAAAGTTTTACAAGTTTGATACCCTGGCTGAGGAGGACCTCCTGTTTGCTCAATCGGTGCTGCAGAGTCATCCGCACTCTCCCGCCCGTTTGGGAGCTTTGGTATAATCCCCATGGTACTTACGGAGTCCCCAGCATCCTCTAGGATGTTAGAGAAAATAAGATTTTACTTACTGGTAAATCTATTTCTCGTAGTCCGTAGAGGATGCTGGGCGCCCGTCCCAAGTGCGGACTTCTTCTGCAAGACTTGTATATAGTTTGCTTACATAAGGGTTATGTTATAGTTGGTCGGTCTTGAACCGAGGCTATGTTACTTGTTCATATTGTTAACTGGGTAGTCTATTGTAAGAGGCACGGGGGTGGGGCCCTGGAGAACAGAATTTGCGCGCTCACTTACCAGGCCTACGTACCTCACGCCTCCCGTCCTCCACCTTCAGTCCGTCGAGGTAGCTCAGACGATACTGGCACACGTTCAGACACGGAGAAGGATTTCCTGGGTCACCTGAAACGAATGGGGGGGGGGGGCACACTACACTGGCGTGGCCTACACTGGGCTCAGTGAAGGGTCATCATTGGCACTTGTGGCCTCAGACTGGGTGCCCCCGTAGTGGTGCGGCGCACCAGGGGCGACCCTGAACGAAAACGCCCAAAGGGGAAGTGGGGGAGGGGCAACATACACCACGAACACACACGAAACACCTTTATGCTCACCAGCTATATACTCGGCTTCCGCCAGACGACTGGCCCTTCTTCTTTGCTCCTGTAAGAGAACACACAACACAGCCCACGGAACGTGGCGCTGCTTACGCTTTATGACGGAGAGACACTTATACAAAGGTTATAGCACAACACCGTAATACTGTTTCAACCTTGTGGTACTCGCCAACGCGTACTTCCGACAGCCTACCTTTCATGGGGGCCTGGCTGTGGGGAAAACTGAGAACTCATCACACATGCGGCGTAGCGCCAACTTACGCGAACCTGCGGCGTAGCGCCGACTTCAGCAACCTGCGGCGTAGCGCCGACTTCAGCAACCTGCGGCGTAATGCCGACTTCAGCAACCTGCGGCGTAACGCCGACTTCAGCAACCTGCGGCGTAACGCCGACTTCAGCAACCTGCGGCCTAACGCCGACTTCAGCAGCCTGCGGCCTATCGCCGACTTCAGCAGCCTGCGGCCTATCGCCGACTTCAGCAACCTGCGGCCTAACGCCGACTTCAGCAACCTGCGGCCTAACGCCGACTTCAGATACACACCATTGTGTTGGGCTTCCTTGCCCTGGAGGCCCCCTACCTATGGCTGTCTATCTGGGGGGTAATGGGGCCTTGCGCCCTCTGTTGCTCAGGCCTAGTGCCTGCTTTGCCCCACGGGCCTAGTGCCCGCCTACTGGTGCCCAGGCCGGTGGCCTGACTACTATCCCCTTGGGCCTAATGCCCGCTCAACGGTGCCACGGGCCAGGAGGGCCCGTCCAGAAATACCCACGGGCCGGGAGGGCCCGACTTCATGCCCACAGGCCGGAAGGGCCCGACTATGCCCACGGGCCTAATGCCCGATCCCTGGTGGTCGAGGGGGGGGGGGGCTTCTGCACTTACGCGTCCAGAGGGCCCCGGCTGGACCAAGCCTGGTCCGGCCACGCCCACCGCGTTGTCTTCGCCGGAGGCGGGATGGCTCCCACCACCTCCGGGCTTCCTGGAGACTTCACCTGGGCAGCGGTGGCCGGTGCAAGCTCTTTTGCGTTGCACACCGCTGGCCCAGGGCTTCCGACGACTTCACCAACGGGTGTCGGCTCTTTGTACTTCACCCGCCGGGCGGCGGCGTGTCTCAGCTCTTTTGCAACTACCGCCGCCCTCCGGGACTTCCGACGCCGTCTTCTTTCTTCTATCTTCAGGAGCTCTTCTCCGCTCCTTCTCCGTCCCCGAACAGACTTCCCGCGCCCGGCGCTGGCTAATACAAGCCAGTGCCGGGGGGTGGGGCTATGACGCGGCGAGCCGGGATTGGCTCGCCGCCGCCACTCCTGATTGGCTGCCAGCTCGTGAGCCGTGATTGGCTCGCGACTGGCGCCAAATTCAAAGTGCCGGGCGGCGATGGGCGGGGTCTGCGTCCCAGAAAATGCAGGCCCGCCGCCAACACCCGCGTGGAGCGGCGGTGGATATGCGCCGCCGCCCCCACGCCCGCTGCCGAACTCTGCATTGAGCGGGGCAGGTGGAGACCGGACCAGATCCGGTCCCCAGCACCGCCCGAAGCCCGCGCTACCTCCGGCCACTTGGGACGGCGCCGGGCCGTCCCAGGTGAGGAGGGTCGCGCAGGCTAGTAGCAGGGCCAGTGACCGCACAAGTACACTGGCCCTTGCTACATTCCTCCAGGCTTTTTCCTTTGTGGTCCCCACAAAGCTGGCCATCACCCTGGTTCTGGCGTCGGGGCCTCCATCACCTGTCTTGGCGGTTGGCCCCTGTTCAGGTGGCCCATCCGGTGTATCTGCGCTTGCATCTGTGGAGGAAAAACTCACCTTCCCTCTTTGGCCTGGGGGTGTTATCCCCTCGGGGACCACCGTGGGTGGTAGACCCTCCTTGGTGATGGTGGTGGCCTCCTGGAGCTGGTTCCGGCTCTCTAGGACACTGGGTTCCCCATCGGATGGCATATCCTCCCATCCGTCGTCGTCGTCATCCGGGTTGTCTGCAGGTTGGTCAGCAACACTGGGTTCCTCATCTGATGACATGGTCTCCCACTCGTCGTTGTTGGATTCTTCAAGGATATCCGTAATTTGGTCGTAGACACTGGACTCCTCATCAAATGACATAGTCTCCCACCCGTCGTCGTCGGGGTTCTCCAGGTCGGTCCAGCTGGAGGACAGGTCATCCCTAGGCCAGGGGCACTCAGGCCATTCGTGGTCGGGATCGCCGCAGCCCGTACATCTCTCTACCTCCCCTTCGCTCCGGTCGTCGTCCCAGGTGCAGTCCTTGTGGTCGTAGTCGTCACAGGCAGACCAGTTGACCTCCTGCATCCGACGCTCCTCCTGGCGCCTGTCCGACGCTCCCTTCCTCTCGGCTTGCCCTTGTCGCCAATTCCTAATCGCACGGGCTGAGGCGTGTGGGCAATCTGGCGATTCATGGTCCACTTCTCCACAGAGCTCGTACCAGGGCTCGTCCAAGCTCTGCTGGGTCCAGTGTGGCCCCTCCGATTGGACGCTTGGTCGCTGCACTCTCGGGGCCAATCCCTATGTTCCACGGGGATCGTTGATCTTGGGGGCTCGGTTGTGAAGTAATGCCCGCCGCTATGGGTCCCTGCGACCAACGGCTGCGTCTCGACAACCACTCTAGCAGCAGGTGGCCGGGGGTACTCTTCCGTCTGCTGGCCCGTCTGGTAGGGGTCAGTGGTGGCTTGCTGACGCTTCTTCTGGCGGCGCTCCTCTCGGTTACGCTTTATGGCTTGCTGCACGGCCCGTAGTAGGTCAGCGGACGTGAGGACGGGCCAGTTGCTTCTATCCTCACATGCCAGGGGGTGGATCCGTTCTGGTGGCGTCCTCCACATCGTGTCTGTCGTCCGCAGATCCTGCCGGCTACGCCAAATGTAAGAGGCACGGGGGTGGGGCCCTGGAGAACAGAATTTGCGCGCTCACTTACCAGGCCTACGTACCTCACGCCTCCCGTCCTCCACCTTCAGTCCGTCGAGGTAGCTCAGACGATACTGGCACACGTTCAGACACGGAGAAGGACTTCCTGGGTCACCTGAAACGAATGGGGGGGGGGCACACTACACTGGCGTGGCCTACACTGGGCTCAGTGAAGGGTCATCATTGGCACTTGTGGCCTCAGACTGGGTGCCCCCGTAGTGGTGCGGCGCACCAGGGGCGACCCTGAACGAAAACGCCCAAAGGGGAAGTGGGGGAGGGGCAACATACACCACGAACACACACGAAACACCTTTATGCTCACCAGCTATATACTCGGCTTCCGCCAGACGACTGGCCCTTCTTCTTTGCTCCTGTAAGAGAACACACAACACAGCCCACGGAACGTGGCGCTGCTTACGCTTTATGACGGAGAGACACTTATACAAAGGTTATAGCACAACACCGTAATACTGTTTCAACCTTGTGGTACTCACCAACGCGTACTTCCGACAGCCTACCTTTCATGGGGGCCTGGCTGTGGGGAAAACTGAGAACTCATCACACATGCGGCGTAGCGCCAACTTACGCGAACCTGCGGCGTAGCGCCGACTTCAGCAACCTGCGGCGTAGCGCCGACTTCAGCAACCTGCGGCGTAATGCCGACTTCAGCAACCTGCGGCCTAACGCCGACTTCAGCAGCCTGCGGCCTATCGCCGACTTCAGCAGCCTGCGGCCTATCGCCGACTTCAGCAACCTGCGGCCTAACGCCGACTTCAGCAACCTGCGGCCTAACGCCGACTTCAGCAACCTGCGGCCTAACGCCGACTTCAGCAACCTGCGGCCTAACGCCGACTTCAGATACACACCATTGTGTTGGGCTTCCTTGCCCTGGAGGCCCCCTACCTATGGCTGTCTATCTGGGGGGTAATGGGGCCTTGCGCCCTCTGTTGCTCAGGCCTAGTGCCTGCTTTGCCCCACGGGCCTAGTGCCCGCCTACTGGTGCCCAGGCCGGTGGCCTGACTACTATCCCCTTGGGCCTAATGCCCGCTCAACGGTGCCATGGGCCAGGAGGGCCCGTCCAGAAATACCCACGGGCCGGGAGGGCCCGACTTCATGCCCACAGGCCGGAAGGGCCTGACTATGCCCACGGGCCTAATGCCCGATCCCTGGTGGTCTAGGGGAGGGGGGGGGGGGGCTTCTGCACTTACGCGTCCAGAGGGCCCCGGCTGGACCAAGCCTGGTCCGGCCACGCCCACCGCGTTGTCTTCGCCGGAGGCGGGATGGCTCCCACCACCTCCGGGCTTCCTGGAGACTTCACCTGGGCAGCGGTGGCCGGTGCAAGCTCTTTTGCGTTGCACACCGCTGGCCCAGGGCTTCCGACGACTTCACCAACGGGTGTCGGCTCTTTGTACTTCACCCGGCGGGCGGCGGCGTGTCTCAGCTCTTTTGCAACTACCGCCGCCCTCCGGGACTTCCGACGCCGTCTTCTTTCTTCTATCTTCAGGAGCTCTTCTCCGCTCCTTCTCCGTCCCCGAACAGACTTCCCGCGCCCGGCGCTGGCTAATACAAGCCAGTGCCGGGGGGCGGGGCTATGACGCGGCGAGCCGGGATTGGCTCGCCGCCGCCACTCCTGATTGGCTGCCAGCTCGTGAGCCGTGATTGGCTCGCGACTGGCGCCAAATTCAAAGTGCCGGGCGGCGATGGGCGGGGTCTGCGTCCCGGAGGATGCAGGCCCGCCGCCAACACCCGCGTGGAGCGGCGGTGGATATGCGCCCCCACGCCCGCTGCCGAACTCTGCATTGAGCGGGGCAGGTGGAGACCGGACCAGATCCGGTCCCCAGCACCGCCCGAAGCCCGCGCTACCTCCGGCCACTTGGGACGGCGCCGGGCCGTCCCAGGTGAGGAGGGTCGCGCAGGCTAGTAGCAGGGCCAGTGACCGCACAAGTACACTGGCCCTTGCTACACTATCACAAGTTATACGGTGTGATTGGTGTGGCTGGTATGAATCTTGCCCTTAGGTTACATAAATCCTTAACTCGTACTGTTCATATCCTCTGGGCACAGTTTCTCTAACTGAGGTCTGGAGGAGGGACATAGAGGGAGGAGCCAGTGCACACCCAGAATCCAAAGCTTTCTTAAGGTACCCTGTCTCCTGCGGAGCCCGTCTATTCCCCATGGTCCTTACGGAGTCTCCAGCATCCTCTACGGACTACGAGAAATAGATTTACCGGTAAGTAAAATCTTATTATTACACACAAGCTAGCCCTGAATGCCCCCTATGGAAAAGCACAGACTGGTTGCACATGTACATTTATGTGACACAGGATAAACGAGGACATGAAATATAAGGCTGTTATCTGTAGATATAAAAGGGTAAAGGGCAACATATAGACAATTGGGATACTTGATTATAAGAGGCTCTATGACTCTGTGTTTTTGTGAGAAAATGTATTTATTTATTTTTTTACGGGCGCTCTAATTGGATAGCTGTAAAAAAAAAAAAAAATTGTCGAAACATCAGGAAAAAGTTGAAAAAAAACAAACATTTTTCCGACCCAATATTTTACTGCATCTAGTTGGATACCACTCTTTGACAGCCTGAAGAAGTGGACTGGCGCCGTGAAACGTGTAGCAGATCTGAGTGAGACTTTTTACTTTGATTTATATTTTATGCTTTAATTTTTTCATGTTATGCCTTTTTTTTTTTTATTTACTGTTTGATACTGTGATCTTATTTCCGTTCTATTGTTATTGTTTTATAACTGTTTAGATGCAATATATTGTCTGAAATAGCGAAAAAGAGTGTATATTGCTTTATTTGTACAGTTAGCTCCATGATTTGCTATTTAAAAAGAGCCAGGTTTATTCCCATGACGGTAAACATAAATAAACTCCTGTTTATTTTTTTTTCCTTTGTGTGGACATTCCTATTTCTCTAACGTCCTAGAGGATGCTGGGGACTCCGTAAGGACCATGGGGAATAGACAGGCTCCGCAGGAGATAGGGCACCTTAAGAAAGCTTTGGATTCTGGGTGTGCACTGGCTCCTCCCACTATGTCTCTCCTCCAGACCTCAGTTTTACACTGTGCCCAGAGGATGAAGGGCGTACTGCAGGGAGCTCTCTTGAGTTCTTTGCTACAGAAAGCATTTTTGTTTGGATTTTTACCTTTTTCACAGGGAGCACTGCTGGCAACAGGCTCCCTGCATCGAGGGACTGAGGAGAGAGGGGCAGACCTACTTAACTGATAGTATCTGCTTCCTCGGATACTGGACACCATTAGCTTCAGAGGGGGTGAACACAGGTTCGTCCTGGGCGTCCACCCCTGGAGCCACGCCGCCGTTCTCCTCACAGAGCCAGAAGAACAGAAGCAAGAAGACGTCTCAGGCGGCAGAAACCTTCAGCTTCACAGAGGTAACGCACAGCACTGCAGCTGTGCGTCATTGCTCCACATCACCTCACACACTCCGGTCACTGTATGGGTGCAGGGCACAGGGGGGGGGGGGGGGGGGGCGCCCTGGGCAGCAATAATAACACCTCTTAGATGGCAAATAGGTATATACATGTACAGCTGGGCACTGTACATGTATATAATTGAGCCCCCGCCATTTTACACGATTTTGAGCGGGACAGAAGAGGGGGCAGGGCTTCTCCCTCAGCACTCACCAGCGCTATTTCTCTCTCCACAGAACGCTGAGAGGAACCTCCCCGGACTCTCCTCTGCTTACACACGGTGAAGGGAGTTTAAAAAGACAGGGGGGGGGGGGCACATAATTGGCGGATAAAGTATAATACAGCGCTGCTGGGGAAAAGCATTCTGTGTTGGTCTCCAGGTTGTTGCGCTGGGGTGTGTGCTGGCATCTGTCTCTCCAAAGGGCCTTTCAGGGGATACTGTCTTCAGAAAAAGTTTCCCTGGGTGTGTGCAGTGTGTCGGTGCGTGTGTGTCGACATGTTTGATGAGGAAGGCTCGCTTAATGTGGAGGGGAGTGCTTGAATGTCAGGTCGCCGTCGGCAATGCCGACACCAGACTGGGTCGATATGCTGAATGTCTTGAATGCAAATGTAAATCTCCTGCATAAAATATTAGACAAGGCTGAAGCTAGGGATCAGTCAGGTAGCCAGTCCGTGCCTGTCCCTGTGGTGCCAGGACCTTCAGGGTCTCAAAAGCGCCCCATATCCCAGGTCGCTGACACCGATACCGACACAGATACTGACTCTAGTGTCAACTATGAGGATGCAAAATTACAGCCGAAGGTGGCAAAAGGTATTAGATACATGATTATTGCCATAAAAGAGGTTTTGCATATCACGAAGGAGCCCCCTGTCCCTGACACGAGGGTTCACATGTATAAAGGGAAAAAGCCTGAGGTCACGTTTCCGTCCTCATTTGAGCTAAGCGAATTATGCGAAAAGGCTTGGGAATCTCCGGATAGGAGACTCCATGTTCCCAAAAGGATTCTCATGGCGTATCCCTTTCCACAGAAGGATCGGATACGATGGGAATCTGCGCCTAAAGTAGACAAGGCGCTGACACGCTTATCCAAGAAGGTGGCACTGCCTTCTCCGGATACTGCTTCCCTCAAGGATTCTGCTGATCGCAAGCAGGAAATTACCATGAAGCACATTTACACACATTCAGGAACTATAGTTAGGCCGGCCATGGCATCGGCCTGGGTTTGTAGTGCTGTTGTGGCATGGGCAGACTCCTTATCTACGGAGATGGACACCTTAGATAGGGAAACCATTCTAATGACCATGGAGCATATCAGAGATGCTGCCTTGTATATGAGGGATGCTCAGAGAGACATTTGTTTACTAAGCTCTAGAATAAACGCTACGTCTATTTCTGCTAGGCGGCTCTTGTGGACCCGACAGTGGACGGGAGACGCCGACTCAAAGCGGCATATGGAGTCATTGCCTTACAAGGGGGAGGAGTTGTTTGGAGAAGGCCTCTCGGACCTAGTCTCTACTGCTACGGCCGGTAAATCGAATTTTTTTACCTTATGTAAAATGCAGTCCTTTCGTTCCAATAAAAACAAGAAGGTATGAGGATCGTCCTTCGTTGCCAGAGGTAAAGGCAAGGGAAAAAAGCTGCACTCAGCTAGTTCCCAGGAGCAGAAGTCCTCCCCTACTTCCGCAAAGTCCACAGCATGACGCTGGGGCTTTCCGGGGGGGTCAGATCAAGTGGGGGCACGTCTTCGTCTTTTCAGCCACGTCTGGGTTCAATCACAGGTGGATCCCTGGGCAATAGAGATTGTTTCCCAGGGATACAGACTGGAATTCGAAGACATGCCCCCTCGCCGGTTTTTCAAATCGGCTCTGCCGGCTTCCCCGTCAGAAAGGGAGCTAGTGTTAGCGGCAATTCACAAATTGTACATTCAACAGGTGATAATCAAGGTTCCTCATCTCCAGCAAGGAGAGGGTTATTATTCATCCCTGTTTGTGGTACCGAAACCGGACGGTTCGGTCAGACCCATTCTAAATCTAAAATCCCTGAACCTGTACTTGAAGAGGTTCAAGTTCAAAGTGGAATCGCTCAGAATGATCATCGCCAGCTTGGAGGGAGGGGATTGGATGGTGTCCCTGGACATAAAGGATGCGTATCTTCATGTTCCGATTTTCCCCCCTCACCAGGCGTTTCTGAGATTTCCAGTACAGGATTGTCACTACCAATTTCAGACGTTGCCGTTTGGTCTTTCCACGGCCCCGAGAATTTTCACCAAGGTAATGGCGGAAATGATGGTGCTCCTGCGCAAGCAGGGAGTCACAATTATCCCGTACTTGGACGATCTCCTTATAAAGGCGAGATCTCGGGAGAAGTTGTTGGACAGCGTGTCTCGGTCCGTGAAGACATTGCAGATGCACGGCTGGATTCTCAATTTACCGAAATCCCAGCTAGTACCTGCAACGCGTCTGACCTTTTTGGGCCTGATTCTAGACACAGACCAAAAAAGAGTTTTTCTTCCAGTGGAGAAGGCTCAGGAGCTCATAGCCCTGGTCAGGAACCTTTTAAAGCCAAAAAAGGTTTCGGTGCATCATTGCACAAAGGTTCTGGGGAAGATGGTGGCTTCATACGAGGCCATCCCCTTCGGCAGGTTCCATGTGAGGACTTTCCAATGGGACCTATTGGACAAATGGTCCGGGTCCCATCTACATATGCAGAAACGGATCACCCTGTCTCCCAGGGCCAGGGTATCTCTCCTGTGGTAAGTAAAATCCTATTTTTCTACTAGCTCGAGGGAGATGTATCAAGAGTTGGAGCGAGATAAAGTGGAATAATTGGCCAAGGCAACCAATCAGCAGCTATCGGTTATCTAGCACAGTTTATGAAATGACAGTTGCAAGCTGATTGGTTTCGTTGGGCAACTTCCCCACTTTCTCTCTCCAAGGCTTGATACTTTACTCACATAGGGGGAGATGTATCACATTTCCACAGACACCACTTTCATAAAAGACACCTGTTCATGGGAACAAGGGGCATTATCCTAAACAAAATTACAGGGTCATAGACACCATCTAGAATGGATTATTTAAACAGAGTTACGGGGCAAATGTAATAGCATGTGAGATGCAGGCCGTTCGGGAATTTCTGCAAGTCTGTCCGTATTTTTAAATTGGCAATCATTTACAAGGCAAAACCAGGTCAGTTTTGCCTTGTAAATGATTGCCACTTTAAAGATAGATGCCGACTCACAGAAACTCCTGAAGAGCCAACACCTCCCAGGCTATTACATATTTCCCATTAGTGTCATAGACACTGGGCCTAATTCGTGTTTATACACAATGGGTGATTATAACGCAATGGGGCGATTATTGTCAGACTGTGCATGTGCCGTGATCGCAATGTCCATACGTGAATTTGTCGCTACAATCCCACTCGCAATGAGGATTTCATGGAAAAGTGATTGACAGGATGTGACCATTTGGGGGTGTTAACAGGGAGGTTTTGGGGAGTGGTTGGGAAAATGCAGACGTCTCATGGCCATTTCGGGGCGTGTATATGCTGATGGCTGATCTAGTAGGAGGTAGGGAAACATCCTATAGGAGACGTTATTCTAAGATTTTGTGTCATTAAAAGATGATACATAGGTTACTGCAGTTCATGCTGAATATGACAAGAGCAAATGTATCTGGATGACTCATAGAATTCCACAGTCAAAATTATTTGAAGGTGGCGATTACAGTAAAAACGTGTTGTCTGTAACCTGGGTGACCTGGAAGTAGAAGAATTTAAACTGCTTATAAAAATCAAGGCAGCCAGTTCCATAAGTTCCATACATAAGAGATGGCTACAGTGATGACACTGCAGGAAATAGCTGCGTGTGACCGCGGGGCACTATCATTAGTGATCAGCTTTTATTACCAATGTGACAGCTCCTCTGACGCACTGCACCCGTGTATGACTAGCATGAAAGACAGCGCATTATCTGAGGCAGTTATTGTTTGCATGAGTGCTGTCAGCCCAACTACAAATCCAGGTAGCCTCCTAAATAAACATATAACATGTGCAGAAAGAGTTAGATTTGGGAGGGGTGTATTCAAACTGAAATCTAAATTGCAGTGTAAAAATAAAGCAGCCAGTATTTACCCTGCACAGAAACAATATAACCCACATCTAATGGGGCCGTACACACTGGTCGATACCAGTGAAAGATATGAACGATCTCGTTCATTAATGAACGAGATACCGTTCATATCTTTCAGTGTGTAGGCACCAGCGATGAACGATGTGCGGCCCCGCGCTCGTTCATCGCTGGTGCCAGCTCATTTAAACATGCAGGCCAATATGGACAATCTCATACATATTAGCATGCAGTGCTATGGAGCCGGGTGACGGTGACTTCACTCCCCCCGCCGCCGGGTCGCCCGTCTGCCATATCGGCCGTTGGGCACCTCGGCGGCGGGTCGCTAGGTATATAGGATCCTTAACTCTCTCTGCACATGTTATATCTAGCACACCTGCAGTGCACATGGTTTTTCCCAGCTGCCAGGGGCGGATTGGGATCTAAAAGCAGCCCGGGAAATTTATGAAAGCAACACTGATGGGGCTGGGGTCTGTTGAGGGGCTGGAGTCTTTCAAGAGGGTGGGATCATTCCTCGTAAGGCCTGATTCTGAATTGTTTGCAGTTGCGGCCTCCTTGCTTCTTTTGCTGCAGTCGTGTCTCCAACTTTGTGCCAATGCCGCTATGTAGCCCTTCCCTGGTGTACATCCATGCATCTGAGACGCCCTCTGTCAGTGTATACAAGTGCTGCTTTCATGCCTGGTGCGTCTTTAGACGCCACCATCGGTCGCACAGTGCTAACCTGCACCAGCCCTATGCTAGGCACAGATCACCCATCTGAGTATGACCTCCAATGTGAGCACTGCAGCGTCTCTAGATGCAGCCACTTTCAGCAACACTCCCATTATTATGCCACATCTGTATTTGATTAGCCAACCCCCTGTAAGAGCCCAGAAACGTGCAAAACATTTAATATACGAATACAATTCATGTTGCGTGCTTCTGACTTTGTACTGCAACTCTTTGCAAACACCACATGGGACACATGCATGGTGCAACAGACTAAACACATTGCAGAAGAAAAAGAAATGTTGGCCCCCACAGGAAAATAAAACAAAAATACACTAGCTTCAAAAAGTAGAAAATTATACACAATGGCCCACACACGAAAAAAACAACAACACATAGAGCACACTACACACATGGTGGCAGGGGGCACACACTACATACCAGTGACGTGCGGTGAGGTGAGGCAGAACGTTTCCTGTCATACTTACGTTTAAACCAGAGTTTTGACTGAATAAAGTATATGAAAAATACTAATAATTTGTTAGAAATATCTTCTTTGCATTATTCTAATAATTTGTATAGCCCAAACTCTGGAGTAAAAAGTCTATGGTAGGTCTATCCCTCCCGAACATCTCTGATCAAAACTCACCAAATTTCCAGGAGTTTATACTGCTGCACCTGTGTATAATGCCCAGATATACCATTTGGATCATATATTGCATGGAAATCTGGCTCTGGGGTTAGCCAGAGCCTCCTGAGCCATTTAGCTCACCGCACGTCCCTGCTACATACAGCACACTACACACATGGTGGCAGCAAGAAACGCATACTGCATACAGCACACTACACATATGGTGGCAGGGGGCACACACTACATACAGGCTTACAGCACACTACACACGTGGCGGCAGGGAGCACACAATACAAACATGGCGGCAACAGGAAACACTGCATACAGCACACTACACACATGGCGGCAGGGGGAACACACTACATACAGCACATAGCACACATGGCAGCAGCTGGCACACACTACGTACAGTACACTACACACATGGCGGCACAAGGAGGCACACACTACATACATGGTGATAGCAGGGGGCACACACTACGTACAGAAAGACTACACACATGGCACCAGCAGGGGGCACACAAACTACGTACAGCACACTGCACACATGGCGGCAGCAGGGGACACACACTACGTACAGTACACTACACACATGGTGGTACTAGGAGGTACACACTACATACATGGCGATAGCAAGGGGCACACACTACGTACAGTACACTACACACATAGCAGCTGGAGGCACACATTATGTACAGCACACTACATACATAGCAGCAGCAGAGGACACACTACGTACAGTACACTACACTCATGGCGGCACCAGGAGGCACACACTACATACAGCACACTACATACATGGCGGCAGCAAGGGGAATACACTACGTACAGCACACTACACATATGGCGGCACCAGGAGGCACACACTACGTACAGCACATTACACACATGGTCTCAGCAGGGGGCACACACTACATACAGCACACTACACACATGGCGGCAGCAGGAGGCACACTATGTACAGCATACTACACACATGGCGGCAGCAGGAGGTACACATTACGTACAGCACACTACACACATTCCAGCAAGGGGCACACACTACGTACAGCACACTACACACAGGGCGGAAGCAGGAGGCACACACTACGTACATGGCAGCAGCAAGAGGCACACACTACATACAGTACACTACACACATGGCAGCACCAGGAGGCACACACTACATACATGGCGATAGCAAGGGGCACACACTACATACAGTAAACTACACACATGGTGGCAGCAGGAGGCACACACTATGTACAGCACACTACATACATGGCGGCAGCAAGGGGCACAAACTACGTACAGCACACTACACATGGCAGCAGGTGACACACACTACGTACAGCACACTACACACATATTCCTAGTAGGGGGCACACACTACGTACAGCACACTACACACAGGGCGGCAGCAGGAGGCACACACTACGTACAGCACACTACACACATGATGGCACCAGGAGGCACACACTACATACATGGCGGCAGAGAGGGACACACACTACACACATGGTGGCAGCAGGGGATACACACTACATACAGTACACTACACACCTGGTGGTACCAGGAGGCACACACTACATACATGGCGATAGCAAGGGGCACACACTACGTACAGTACACTACACACATAGCAGCTGGAGGCACACATTATGTACAGCACACTACATACATGGCGGCAGCAGAGGACACACTCTACGTACAGTACACTACACACATGGCGGCACCAGGAGGCACACACTACATACAGCACACTACATACATGGCGGCACCAGGAGGCACACACTACGTACGGCACATTACACACATGGTCTCAGCAGGGGGCACACACTACATACAGCACACTACACACAGGGCGGCAGCAGGAGGCACACTACGTACAGCACACTACACACATGGCGGCAGCAGGGGGCACACACTACGTACAGCACACTACACACAGGGCGGCAGCAGGAGGCACACACTACGTACAGCACACTACACACAGGGCGGAAGCAGGAGGCACACACTACATACATGGCAGCAGCAAGGGGCACACACTACATACAGTACACTACACACATGGCAGCACCAGGAGGCACACACTACATACATGGCGATAGCAAGGGGCACACACTACATACAGTACACTACACACATGACGGCAGCAGGAGGCACACACTACGTACAGCACACTACACACGGTCTCAGCAGGGGGCACACACTACGTACAGTACACTACACACATGACGGCAGCAGGAGGCACACACTACGTACAGCACACTACATACATGGCGGCAGCAAGAGGCACACACTATGTACAGCACACTACACACGGTCTCAGCAGGGGGCGCACACTACGTACAGCACACTACACACATGGCAGCAGCAGGAGGCACACACTACGTACAGCACACTACACACGGTCTCAGCAGGGGGCACACACTACGTACAGCACACTACACACATGGCAGCAGCAGGAGGCACACACTACGTACAGCACACTACACACGGTCTCAGCAGGGGGCACACACTACGTACAGCACACTACACACATGGCAGCAGCAGGAGGCACACACTACGTACAGCACACTACACACGGTCTCAGCAGGGGGCGCACACTACGTACAGTACACTACACACATGACGGCAGTAGGAGGCACACACTACGTACAGCACACTACATACATGGCGGCAGCAAGAGGCACACACTATGTACAGCACACTACACACGGTCTCAGCAGGGGGCGCACACTACGTACAGCACACTACACACATGGCAGCAGCAGGAGGCACACACTACGTACAGCACACTACACACGGTCTCAGCAGGGGGCACGTACAGCACGCTACACACAGGGCGGCAGCAGGAGGCACACACTACATACATGGCAGCAGCAAGGGGCACACACTACATACAGTACACTACACATATGGCAGCACCAGGAGGCACACACTACATACATGGCGATAGCAAGGGGCACACACTACGTACAGTACACTACACACATGGTGGCAGCAGGAGGCACACACTATGTACAGCACACTACATACATGGCGGCAGCAAGGGGCACACACTACGTACAGCACACTACACATGGCAGCAGGGGACACACACTACATACAGCACACTACACACATGGCGGCAGCACGAGGCACACACTACGTACAGCACACTACACACATGGTGGCAGCAGGAGGCACGCAATATGTATAGCACACTACATACATGGCGGCAGCAGGAGGCACACATTACGTGCAGCACACTACACACATGGCGGCAGCAGGAGGCTTACACTACGAACAGCACACTACACACAGGGAGGCAGCAGGAGGCACACACTACGTACAGCACACTACATACATGGCAGGAGGCACACACTACGTACAGTACACTACATACATGGCGGCAGCAAGGGCCACACACTTAATACAGCACACTACACACATGTGTCACAATCCTGACTGTAGGTTTTATATTTGGTGACTTACCCCTGCCATCTGTCCTGGATCCTGTGTCTTTTCACTCACGGAGTTAAACAGCTTGTCAGCACTGAGTTTTCCTGAGTTCTCTGCCTGAGAGGTAATAGTTAATTAGCTCCACCTGTGGTGATCTCCTGTGTGAGGCTGAATTCAGTAATCTGAAGTTCAGGCTTCAGTGTTCTCTCGGCCTGCTAGGCCTCGCTGCACTTCACAGCCTCCTCTAGAGTAGTCACATGACAGTGACTTCACCTGACCCAGAGTTGTCCAATCCTCTGCCAGCCTGAGACTCTCTACATCACCTAATCCTGCCCACCAATCATCAAGGACCAGGAAGTATAAATCAGGAGGCTGAGTTGGAATCTGGGCCAGTTCCTTGTGTCACATACAGCCTTGTGTGGGTCTTATGCTGAGCTCCCTTAAGGTAACCTTTGTACCTAAGTTCCTGTGGAAACTCTGTTCCCTTGTTACCGTTTGGTTTACTTTTGTGTTGCCATTGATTCACAATTTCCCTGAGTCTCAATGTATAGGCACAGCTACAGTGTTTTCGTCTTAAAGGCACAGTACTGAATTCCGTGTTCTCCATTGAAAACCACAGCTGTCGTGTTTCAGTTTTACTACTGTTGTAGTTGTGATCTCCAGAGCTCCAGTACGCCTGTGCCTCAGCACCTTCGTGACTCAGTACCTCCGTGCTTCCAGCATCTCTGTGCCTCAGTACCTCCGTGCCTCAGCATCTCCGTGTCTCAGCATCTCCGTGTCTCAGCATCTCCGTGTCTCAGCATCTCCGTGTCTCAGCATCTCCGTGCCTCAGCATCTCCGTGCTTCCAGCATCTCCGTGCTTCCAGCACCTCCGTGCCTCAGCATCTCCGTGCCTCAGCACCTCCGTGCTTCCAGCATCTCCGTGCTTCCAGCATCTCCGTGCTTCCAGCATCTCCGTGCCTCAGCATCTCCGTGCCTCAGCATCTCCGTGCTTCCAGCACCTCGTGCCTCAGCATCTCCGTGCTTCCAGCATCTCCGTGCCTCAGCATCTCCGTGCTTCCAGCACCTCGTGCCTCAGCATCTCCGTGCTTCCAGCATCTCCGTGCCTCAGCACCTCCGTGCCTCAGTACCTCCGTGCCTCAGCATCTCCGTGCCTCAGCACCTCCGTGCCTCAGCACCTCCGTGCTTCCAGCACCTCCGTGCCTCAGCATCTCCGTGCTTCCAGCACCCCAGTGCCTCCACGCACCCCAGTGCCTCCACGCACCCCAGTGCCTCCACGCACCCCAGTGCCTCCACGCACCCCAGTGCCTCCACGCACCCCAGTGCCTCTACGCACCTCAGTGTCCCCAAGCACCTCAGTGTCTCCAAGCACCCCGTGCCCTTTAGCACAATTATACCTGATATTCTTCACTGATTCATCAGTGCCTCTCCAGTTCTGTCTTTCAGGAGACCTTCAGCATGCCTCCTGTCTGCCGACCTAATCCTGCATGAGGAGAACCTAGATTCGGCCATCTCTGCTGCGGTTCCTCTTCCCAGTCACCGGAAGAAACCCAGAGTCCACAACAGTCCCAAACCAGGTCAGTGGTAGTATTCATATAATCCTCCAGTCGCCCGCACAGACTTCACTAACACCGGGTTCACAAAACCTCAGTCATGACAACATGGCGGCAGGAGGCACACACTACATACATGGCGATAGCAAGGGGCACACACTATGTACAGCACACTACACACATTACGGCATACTTACCTACTGTGCTGCCTCCTCCTCCGGGAGGAGGCAGCATTGTAGGTGCACGGAGGCGTGGCTGGCAGCAGGATAGGCTGTTCGGGGGGCGTGACCAGCAGCAGGATGGGCGGTTAGGGGGCGTGGCATCAGGGTCACATCATCGTGACTCCACCCCCCGCTGTGCTGTGCCGAGAAATGAGGCGCTGCATAGCGGGGGGCGGAGCTACGATGACGTGATTCAGCACGAATCGCGTCATCGGACCCCCTCGGGCCGCCCACTTGTTCATTGCTGGGGGCGGCCGAGGGGGAAAGCGGGAGGCTTGCCCACCTTTCCGGGGGGCCGGGAGGGTCACCCGATTTTCGGGAGCCTCCCGGCCATTCCGGGAGGGTAGGCAAGTATGCATTATGTACAGCACACTACATACATGGCGGCAGCAAGGGGTACACACTACGTACAGCACACTACACACATGGCAGAAGGCAGCACAAAATCACACAGAAGGAGGCTGGGGGTGGTGAGCACAGTATCGCGCACGCACACACACACACACACACACACACGCCATCTATTATACCATATAAATGATATATATTGATATTTACAATATATTGGTTTGATATTTATTTATAATCAGGCACCCTATAGTATATAGCTGTGACATTTACTGTACTTACTGACTGTCTGAATTGGCTGGCTGCTCCCGTTTTGGCTGGAGGCCAGTGGCAAACGCAGGATTTTTAGAGGGGGGTTTCCAAATACAATCTGCAATCTCCCACTCTGCGGAACATTGGAGCAAGTGCATGAGTCTGGGGAAGCGGTATAGGAACCTAGTAATGACCCTGGACATATAACATTGGTCTTTTTATACACTGGGCACTGTATGGAATACGGTATTAATATTTAACACTATAGATGGTCTAGGGCAAAGGCTCTCAAACTCTCTGTCCCCAGAACCCCACACAGTTCATTTTCCAGGACACCTGTGGATTTTTTAAATGTGACAGTTGGTGAGACACAGTGCACCTGCCTAGTGACTTGGAAAACGTGAACTGTGTGGGGTCCTGAGGACCAAGTTTGAGAAACCATGGTCTAGGGTACAGGCTGTATAAAACATATTTCTCTAACGTCCTAGTGGATGCTGGGGACTCCGTCAGGACCATGGGGATTAGCGGCTCCGCAGGAGACATGGCACAAAAATAAAGCTTTAGGATCAGGTGGTGTGCACTGGCTCCTCCCCCTATGACCCTCCTCCAAGCCTCAGTTAGGTTTTTGTGCCCGTCCGAGCAGGGTGCAATCTAGGTGGCTCTCCTAAAGAGCTGCTTAGAAAAAGTTTTTAGGTTTTTTTATTTTCAGTGAGTCCTGCTGGCAACAGGCTCACTGCATCGAGGGACTTAGGGGAGAGAAGTCAACTCACCTGCGTGCAGGATGGATTGGCTTCTTAAGCTACTGGACACCATTAGCTCCAGAGGGATCGAACACAGGCCCAGCCATGGAGTCCGGTCCCGGAGCCGCGCCGCCGACCCCCCCTTGCAGATGCCGAAGATGGAAGAGGTCCAGAAGCAGGCGGCAGAAGACTTTTCAGTCTTCCTGAGGTAGCGCACAGCACTGCAGCTGTGCGCCATTGTTGTCAGCACACTTCACACAGCGGTCACGGAGGGTGCAGGGCGCTGGGGGGACGCCCTGGGCAGCAATGTATAATACCTTTTCTCTGACGTCCTAGTGGATGCTGGGACTCCGTAAGGACCATGGGGAATAGCGGCTCCGCAGGAGACAGGGCACAAAATAAAAGCTTAAGGATCAGGTGGTGTGCACTGGCTCCTCCCCCTATGACCCTCCTCCAAGCCTCAGTTAGATTTTTGTGCCCGGCCGAGAAGGGTGCAATCTAGGTGGCTCTCCTGAGCTGCTTAGAATAAAAGTTTAGTTAGGTTTTTTTATTTTCAGTGAGTCCTGCTGGCAACAGGCTCACTGCATCGTGGGACTAAGGGGAGAAGAAACGGACTCACCTGAGTGCAGAGTGGATCGGGTTTCTTAGGCTACTGGACACTAGCTCCAGAGGGACGATCACAGGTTCAGCCTGGATGGGTCACCGGAGCCGCGCCGCCGTCCCCCTTACAGAGCCAGAAGAGACGAAGAGGTCCGGTGAAATCGGCGGCAGAAGACATCCTGTCTTCAGACTAAGGTAGCGCACAGCACCGCAGCTGTGCGCCATTGCTCTCAGCACACTTCACACTCCGGTCACTGAGGGTGCAGGGCGCTGGGGGGGGAGCGCCCTGAGACGCAATATAACAGAATACCTTAGGTGGCAAAACAGAATACATCACATATAGCTCCTGGGCTATATGGATGTATTTTAATCCCCTGCCATTTTACACAAAAAAGCGGGAGATAAGGACGTCGTGAAGGGGCGGAGCCTATCTCCTCAGCACACAAGCGCCATTTTCCCTCACAGCTCCGCTGGAAGGACGGCTCCCTGACTCTCCCCTGCAGTCCTGCTTCAGAATCAGGGTAAAAAAGAGAAGGGGGGGCACGTTTGGCAGCAAATAAATATATTAACAGCAGCTATAAGGGAGTAACACTTATATAAGGTTATCCCTGTATATATATATATATATATATAGCGCTGGGTGTGTGCTGGCAGACTCTCCCTCTGTCTCTCCAAAGGGCTAAGTGGGGTCCTGTCCTCTATCAGAGCATTCCCGGTGTGTGTGCTGTGTGTCGGTACGCGTGTGTCGACATGTATGAGGAGGAAAATGATGTGGAGGCGGAGCAGTTGCCTGTGTTGGTGATGTCACCCCCTAGGGAGTCGACACCTGACTGGATGATTGTATTTAAACAATTAAGTGATAATGTCAGCAATTTGCAAAAAACTGTTGACGACATGAGACAGCCGGCAAATCAATTAGTGCCTGTCCAAGCGTCTCAAACACCGTCAGGGGCGCTAAAACGCCCGTTACCTCAGTGGGTCGACACAGACCCTGACACAGATACTGAGTCTAGTGTCGACGGTGACGAGACAAACGTAATGTCCAGTAGGGCCACACGTTACATGATCACGGCAATGAAAGAGGCATTGAACCTTTCTGACAATACAAGTACCACAAAGAAGGGTATTATGTGGGGTGAGAAAAAACTACCAATATTTTTTCCTGAGTCAGAGGAAATAAATGAGGTGTGTGAAAAAGCGTGGGTTTCCCCCGATAAAAAACAACTAATTTCTAAAAAATTATTAGCATTATATCCTTTCCCGCCAGAGGTTAGGGCGCGTTGGGAAACACCCCCTAGGGTAGATAAGGCGCTCACACGTTTATCAAAACAAGTAGCGTTACCGTCTCCTGATACGGCTACCCTCAAAGAACCAGCTGATAGAAGGCTGGAAAATATCCTAAAAAGTATATACACACATACTGGTGTTATACTGCGACCAGCAATCGCCTCAGCCTGGATGTGCAGTGCTGGAGTCGCATGGTCGGATTCCCTGACCGAGAATATTGATACCCTGGATAGGGACAATATTTTGTTAACTATAGAACATTTAAAGGATGCATTACTATATATGCGTGATGCACAGAGGGATATTTGCACCCTGGCATCAAGAGTAAGTGCTATGTCCATCTCTGCCAGAAGAGCGTTATGGACGCGACAGTGGTCAGGGGATGCGGATTCCAAACGGCACATGGAAGTATTGCCGTATAAAGGGGAGGAGTTATTTGGGGCTGGTCTATCGGACCTGGTGGCCACGGCAACGGCTGGAAAATCCACCTTTTTACCCCAGGTCACTCCACATCAGCAGAAAAAGACACCGTCTTTTCAAACTCAGTCCTTTCGTTCCCATAAGTACAAGCGAGCAAAAGGCCACTCCTTTCTGCCCCGGGGCAGAGGAAGAGGAAAAAGACTGCACCATGCAGCCGCTTCCCAGGAGCAGAAGCCCTCCCCTGCTTCTGCCAAGTCTTCAGCATGACGCTGGGGCTTTACAAGCAGACTCAGATATGGTTGGGGCCCGTCTCAAGAATTTCAACGCGCAGTGGGCTCACTCGCAAGTGGATCCCTGGATTCTACAGGTAGTATCGCAGGGGTACAAACTGGAATTCGAGGCGTTTCCCCCTCATCGGTTCCTGAAGTCTGCTTTACCAAAGTCTCCCTCCGACAGGGAGGCAGTTTTGGAAGCCATTCACAAGCTGTATTCCCAGCAGGTGATAATCAAGGTACCCCTCCTGCAACAGGGAAAGGGGTATTATTCCACGCTGTTTGTGGTACCGAAGCCGGACGGCTCGGTGAGACCAATTTTAAATCTGAAATCCTTGAACACTTACATAAAAAGGTTCAAATTCAAGATGGAGTCACTCAGAGCAGTGATAGCGAACCTGGAAGAAGGGGACTATATGGTGTCTCTGGACATCAAAGATGCTTATCTCCACGTCCCAATATACCCTTCTCACCAAGGGTACCTCAGGTTTGTAGTACAAAACTGTCATTATCAGTTTCAGACGCTGCCGTTTGGATTGTCCACGGCACCTCGGGTCTTTACCAAGGTAATGGCCGAAATGATGATTCTTCTACGAAGAAAAGGCATTTTAATTATCCCTTACTTGGACGATCTCCTGATAAGGGCAAGATCCAGGGAACAGTTAGAAGTCGGAGTAGCACTATCTCAGGTAGTGTTACGTCAGCACGGGTGGATTCTAAATATTCCAAAATCGCAGCTGATTCCAACGACACGTCTACTGTTCCTAGGAATGATTCTGGACACAGTCCAGAAGAAGGTGTTTCTCCCGGAGGAGAAGGCCAGGGAGTTATCCGAGCTAGTCAGGAACCTCCTAAAACCAGGACAGGTCTCAGTGCATCAGTGCACGAGGGTCCTGGGAAAAATGGTGGCTTCTTACGAAGCGATTCCATTCGGAAGATTCCATGCAAGAACGTTTCAGTGGGATCTACTGGACAAATGGTCCGGATCGCATCTGCAGATGCATCAGCGGATAACCCTGTCGCCAAGGACAAGGGTGTCTCTCCTGTGGTGGCTGCAGAGTGCTCATCTACTAGAGGGCCGCAGATTTGGCATTCAGGATTGGATCCTGGTAACCACGGATGCCAGCCTGAGAGGCTGGGGAGCAGTCACACAGGGAAGGAATTTCCAGGGCTTGTGGTCAAGCATGGAAACATCTCTTCATATAAACATTCTGGAACTAAGGGCCATTTACAATGCCCTAAGTCAAGCAAAACCTCTGCTTCAGGGTCAGGCGGTGTTGATCCAATCGGACAACATCACGTCAGTCGCCCACGTAAACAGACAGGGCGGCACGAGAAGCAGGAGGGCAATGGCAGAAGCTGCAAGGATTCTTCGCTGGGCGGAAAATCATGTGATAGCACTGTCAGCAGTGTTCATTCCGGGAGTGGACAACTGGGAAGCAGACTTCCTCAGCAGACACGACCTTCACCCGGGAGAGTGGGGACTTCACCCAGAAGTCTTCCACCTGATTGTAAACCGTTGGGAAAAACCAAAGGTGGACATGATGGCATCACGTCTAAACAAAAAACTGGACAGATATTGCGCCAGGTCAAGGGACCCTCAGGCAATAGCAGTGGACGCTCTGGTAACGCCGTGGGTGTACCAGTCAGTGTATGTGTTCCCTCCTCTGCCTCTCATACCAAAAGTACTGAGAATCATAAGAAGGAGAGGAGTAAGAACTATACTCGTGGTTCCGGATTGGCCAAGAAGGACTTGGTACCCGGAACGTCAAGAGATGCTCACGGACGAACCGTGGCCTCTACCTCTAAGAAAGGACCTGCTACTGCAGGGGCCTTGTCTGTTCCAAGACTTACCGCGGCTGCGTTTGACGGCATGGCGGTTGAACGCCGGATCCTGAGGGAAAAAGGCATTCCAGAAGAAGTCATCCCTACTCTGGTCAAAGCCAGGAAGGACGTAACCGCAAAACATTATCACCGCATTTGGCATAAATATGTTGCGTGGTGTGAGGCCAAGAAGGCCCCTACAGAGGAATTTCAACTGGGTCGTTTTCTTCATTTCCTGCAAACAGGACTGTCTATGGGCCTAAAATTGGGGTCCATTAAGGTTCAAATTTCGGCCCTGTCGATTTTCTTCCAGAAAGAACTGGCTTCAGTACCTGAAGTTCAGACTTTTGTAAAAGGGGTGCTGCACATACAGCCTCCTTTTGTGCCTCCAGTGGCACCTTGGGATCTCAATGTTGTGTTGAGTTTTCTAAAGTCACATTGGTTTGAACCACTTTCCACTGTGGACTTAAAATATCTCACATGGAAGGTGTCGATGCTGTTAGCCTTGGCTTCAGCCAGGCGTGTGTCAGAATTGGCGGCTTTATCACATAAAAGCCCTTACTTAATTTTTCATTCTGACAGGGCGGAATTGAGGACTCGTCCTCAATTTCTACCTAAGGTGGTTTCTGCATTTCACATGAACCAACCTATTGTGGTACCTGCGGCTACCAGGGACTTAGAGGACTCTAAGTTGCTTGACGTTGTCAGGGCCTTGAAAATATATGTTTCCAGGACGGCTGGAGTCAGAAAATCTGACTCGCTGTTTATCCTGTATGCACCCAACAAGCTGGGTGCTCCTGCTTCAAAGCAGACGATTGCTCGTTGGATTTGTAGTACAATTCAGCTTGCACATTCTGTGGCAGGATTGCCACAACCAAAATCAGTAAAAGCCCATTCCACAAGGAAAGTGGGCTCATCTTGGGCGGCTGCCCGAGGGGTCTCGGCTTTACAACTTTGCCGAGCAGCTACTTGGTCAGGGGCAAACACGTTTGCTAAATTCTACAAATTTGATACCCTGGCTGAGGAGGACCTGGAGTTCTCTCATTCGGTGCTGCAGAGTCATCCGCACTCTCCCGCCCGTTTGGGAGCTTTGGTATAATCCCCATGGTCCTTACGGAGTCCCAGCATCCACTAGGACGTCAGAGAAAATAAGATTTTACTTACCGATAAATCTATTTCTCGTAGTCCGTAGTGGATGCTGGGCGCCCATCCCTAGTGCGGATTGTCTGCAATACTTGTATATAGTTATTGTTACAAAAATTCGGGTTATTATTGTTGTGAGCCATCTTTTCAGAGGCTCCTTTGCGTTTATCATACTGTTAACTGGGTTCAGATCACGAGTTGTACGGTGTGATTGGTGTGGCTGGTATGAGTCTTACCCGGGATTCAATATCCTTCCTTATTATGTACGCTCGTCCGGGCACAGTATCCTAACTGAGGCTTGGAGGAGGGTCATAGGGGGAGGAGCCAGTGCACACCACCTGATCCTTAAGCTTTTATTTTGTGCCCTGTCTCCTGCGGAGCCGCTATTCCCCATGGTCCTTACGGAGTCCCAGCATCCACTACGGACTACGAGAAATAGATTTATCGGTAAGTAAAATCTTATTTTTATGGCTAAAAAAATACATCACATATAGCCCTTGAGGCTATATGGATGTATTTAACCAGATCTCACAAACTCCGGAGAAGAGCCCGCCGAAATAGGGGGCGGGGCTTATTCTCCTCAGCACACAGCGCCATTTTCCTGCTCAGCTCCGCTGTGAGGAAGGCTCCCAGGACTCTCCCCTGCACTGCACTACAGAAACAGGGTAAAACAGAGAGGGGGGGCATTTTTTTGGGGCGATATTACTATATTTAAGCTGCTATAAGGATACAACACTTATATAGGGTTGTTCCCATATATATTATAGCGCTTGGGTGTGTGCTGGCAAACTCTCCCTCTGTCTCCCCAAAGGGCTAGTGGGGTCCTGTCTTCAATAGAGCATTCCCTGTGTGTCTGCTGATGAGGACGATGTTGGTGTGGAGGCAGAGCAATTGCCGGTAATGGTGATGTCACCCCCCAGGGAGTTGACACCGGAATGGATGGCTTTGTTTATGGAATTACGTGATAATGTCAGCACATTACAAAAATCAGTTGACGACATGAGACGGCCGGAAAACCAGTTAGTACCTGCCCAGGCGTCTCAGACACCGTCAGGGGCTGTAAAACGCCCTTTACCTCAGTCGGTCGACACAGACCCAGACACGGACACTGAATCTAGTGTCGACGGTGAAGAAACAAACGTATTTTCCAGTAGGGCCACACGTTATATGATCACGGCAATGAAGGAGGCTTTGCATATCTCTGATACTACAAGTACCACAAAAAGGGGTATTATGTGGGGGGTGAAAAAACTACCTGTAGTTTTTCCTGAATCAGAGGAATTGAATGATGTATGTGATGAAGCGTGGGTTAACCCAGATAGAAAAGTGCTAATTTCAAAAAAGTTATTGGCATTATACCCTTTCCCGCCAGAGGTTAGGGCGCACTGGGAAACACCCCCTAAGGTGGATAAGGCGCTCACACGCTTATCAAAACAAGTGGCGTTACCGTCTCCCGATACGGCCGCCCTCAAGGATCCAGCTGATAGGAGGCTGGAAACTACCCTAAAAAGTATATACACACATACTGGTGTTATACTGCGACCAGCCATCGCCTCAGCCTGGATGTGCAGTGCTGGGGTGGTCTGGTCGGATTCCCTGACTGAAAATATTGATACCCTGGATAGGGACAGTATTTTACAGACTTTAGAGCAATTAAAGGATGCTTTTCTTTATATGCGAGATGCTCAGAGGGATATTTGCACTCTGGCATCGAGAGTAAGTGCGATGTCCATATCTGCCAGTAGAAGTTTATGGACACGACAGTGGTCAGGTGATGCGGATTCCAAACGGCATATGGAAGTATTGCCGTATAAAGGGGAGGAATTATTTGGCGTCGGTCTATCGGATTTGGTGGCCACGGCAACTGCCGGGAAATCCACCTTTTTACCTCAGACCCCCTCCCAACAGAAAAAGACACCGTCTTTTCAGCCGCAGTCCTTTCGGTCCTATAAGAAGCGGGCAAAAGGACAGTCCTATCTGCCCCGAGGCAGAGGAAAGGGTAAGAGAGGGCAGCAAGCAGCTCCTTCCCAGGAACAGAAGCCCTCCGCGGGTTCTGCAAAGCCCTCAGCATGACGCTGGGGCTTTACAAGCGGACTCAGGAACGGTGGGGGGTCGACTCAAGAATTTCAGCGCGCAGTGGGCTTGCTCACAGGTGGACCCCTGGATCCTGCAGGTAGTATCTCAGGGTTACAGGTTGGAATTCGAGAAGTCTCCCCCTCGCCGGTTCCTAAAGTCTGCTTTGCCAACGTCTCCCTCAGACAGGGCGACGGTATTGGAAGCCATTCACAAGCTGTTTTCTCAGCAGGTGATAGTCAAGGTACCCCTCCTACAACAGGAAAAGGGGTATTACTCCACGCTATTTGTGGTACCGAAGCCGGACGGCTCGGTAAGACCTATTCTAAATCTGAAATCTTTGAACCTGTACATACAAAAATTCAAGTTCAAGATGGAATCACTCAGAGCAGTGATAGCGAATCTGGAAGAAGGGGACTTTATGGTGTCCCTGGACATAAAAGATGCTTACCTGCATGTCCCAATTTGCCCTTCACATCAAGGGTACCTCAGGTTCGTGGTGCAAAACTGTCATTATCAGTTTCAGACGCTGCCGTTTGGATTGTCCACGGCACCTCGGGTCTTTACCAAGGTAATGGCCGAAATGATGATTCTTCTGCAAAGAAGAGGCGTATTAATTATCCCTTACTTGGACGATCTCCTGATAAGGGCAAGGTCCAGAGAACAGCTGGAGGACGGAGTAGCACTAACCCAAGTAGTGCTGCAACAACACGGGTGGATTCTGAATTTTCCAAAATCTCAGTTGACCCCGACAACACGTCTGCTGTTCCTGGGAATGATTCTGGACACGGTTCAGAAAAAGGTGTTTCTTCCGGAGTAGAAAGCCAAGGAGTTATCCGAACTTGTCAGGAACCTCCTAAAACCAGGAAAAGTGTCTGTGCATCAATGCACAAGAGTCCTGGGAAAGATGGTGGCTTCTTACGAAGCAATCCCATTCGGCAGATTCCACGCACAAACTTTTCAGTGGGATCTGCTGGACAAATGGTCCGGATCGCATCTGCAGATGCATCAGCGGATAACCTTATCGCCACGGACAAGGGTGTCTCTTCTGTGGTGGTTGCAGAGTGCTCATCTGTTAGAAGGCCGCAGATTCGGCATACAGGACTGGGTCCTGGTGACCACGGATGCCAGTCTGAGAGGCTGGGGAGCGGTCACACAGGGAAGAAACTTCCAGGGAGTATGGTCAAGCCTGGAGATGTCTCTTCACATAAATATACTGGAGCTAAGAGCGATTTACAATGCTCTAAGTCTGGCAAAACCCCTGCTTCAGGGTCAGCCGGTGTTGATCCAGTCGGACAACATCACGGCAGTCGCCCACGTAAACAGACAGGGCGGCACAAGAAGCAGGAGAGCAATGGCAGAAGCTGCAAGGATTCTTCGCTGGGCGGAAGATCATGTGATAGCACTGTCAGCAGTGTTCATTCCGGGAGTGGACAACTGGGAAGCAGACTTCCTCAGCAGACACGATCTACACCCGGGAGAGTGGGGACTTCATCCAGAAGTCTTCCACATGATTGTGAACCGTTGGGAAAAACCAAAGGTGGATATGATGGCGTCTCGCCTCAACAAAAAACTGGACAGGTATTGCGCCAGGTCAAGAGACCCTCAGGCAATAGCTGTGGACGCTCTGGTAACACCGTGGGTGTTCCAGTCAGTGTTTGTGTTTCCTCCTCTGCCTCTCATACCCAAAGTACTGAGAATTATACGGCAAAGGGGAGTAAGAACGATACTCGTGGCTCCGGATTGGCCAAGAAGAACTTGGTACCCGGAACTTCAGGAGATGCTCACGGAAAATCCGTGGCCTCTACCTCTAAGACGGGACCTGATTCAGCAGGGACCGTGTCTATTCCAAGACTTACCGCGGCTGCGTTTGACGGCGTGGCGGTTGAACGCCGAATTCTAAGGGAAAAAGGCATTCCAGAAGAGGTCATTCCTACACTGGTTAAAGCCAGGAAGGAGGTGACTGCACAACATTATCACCGCATTTGGAGAAAATATGTTGCGTGGTGTGAGGCCAGGAAGGCCCCCATGGAGGAATTTCAATTGGGTCGATTCCTACATTTCCTGCAAACAGGATTGTCTATGGGCCTCAAGTTGGGGTCCATTAAGGTTCAAATTTCGGCCCTGTCGATTTTCTTCCAGAAAGAATTGGCTTCAGTTCCTGAAGTCCAGACTTTTGTAAAAGGAGTACTACATATACAGCCCCCGGTTGTGCCCCCAGTGGCTCCGTGGGACCTTAATGTAGTTTTGGATTTTCTCAAATCCCATTGGTTTGAGCCACTCAAATCGGCGGATTTTAAATATCTTACATGGAAAGTAACCATGCTACTGGCCCTGGCTTCAGCCAGGAGAGTGTCAGAATTGGCGGCTTTATCGTATAAAAGCCCATATCTGATTTTCCATTCGGACAGGGCAGAACTGCGGACGCGTCCTCATTTTCTGCCTAAGGTGGTGTCAGCGTTTCACCTGAACCAGCCTATTGTGGTGCCTGCGGCTACTAGCGATTTGGAGGATTCCAAGTTGCTGGACGTTGTCAGGGCATTGAAAATATATATTTCAAGGACGGCTGGAGTCAGAAAATCTGACTCGCTGTTTATACTGTATGCACCCAACAAGCTGGGTGCTCCTGCTTCTAAGCAGACGATTGCTCGTTGGATTTGTAGCACAATTCAACTTGCACATTCTGTGGCAGGCCTGCCACAGCCTAAATCTGTCAAGGCCCATTCCACAAGGAAGGTGGGCTCATCCTGGGCGGCTGCCCGAGGGGTCTCGGCATTACAACTCTGCCGAGCAGCTACGTGGTCGGGGGAGAACACGTTTGTAAAATTCTACAAATTTGATACCCTGGCTAAAGAGGACCTGGAGTTCTCTCATTCGGTGCTGCAGAGTCATCCGCACTCTCCCGCCCGTTTGGGAGCTTTGGTATAATCCCCATGGTCCTGACGGAGTCCCCAGCATCCACTAGGACGTTAGAGAAAATAAGATTTTACTTACCGATAAATCTATTTCTCGTAGTCCGTAGTGGATGCTCGGCGCCCATCCCAAGTGCGGATTGTCTGCAATACTTGTACATAGTTATTGTTACAAAAAAATCTGGTTGTTCTTGTTGTGAGCCGTCTGTTCAGAGGCTCCTACGTTGTCATACTGTTAACTGGGTTCAGATCACAAGTTGTACGGTGTGATTGGTGTGGCTGGTATGAGTCTTACCCGGGATTCAAAATCCTTCCTTATTGTGTACGCTCGTCCGGGCACAGTATCCTAACTGAGGCTTGGAGGAGGGTCATAGGGGGAGGAGCCAGTGCACACCACCTGATCCTAAAGCTTTATTTTTGTGCCCTGTCTCCTGCGAAGCCGCTAATCCCCATGGTCCTGACGGAGTCCCCAGCATCCACTACGGACTACGAGAAATAGATTTATCGGTAAGTAAAATCTTATTTTCTCTAACGTCCTAGTGGATGCTGGGGACTCCGAAAGGACCATGGGGAATAGCGGCTCCGCAGGAGACTGGGCACAAAGTAAAAGCTTTAGGACTAGCTGGTGTGCACTGGCTCCTCCCCCTATGACCCTCCTCCAAGCCTCAGTTAAGATTTTGTGCCCGAACGAGAAGGGTGCAATCTAGGTGGCTCTCCTGAGCTGCTTAGAGTAAAAGTTTAAATAGGTTTTTTATTTTCAGTGAGACCTGCTGGCAACAGGCTCACTGCATCGAGGGACTAAGGGGAGAAGAAGTGAACTCACCTGCGTGCAGAGTGGATTGGGCTTCTTAGGCTACTGGACATTAGCTCCAGAGGGACGATCACAGGCCCAGCCATGGATGGGTCCCGGAGCCGCGCCGCCGGCCCCCTTACAGATGCTGAAGCAAGAAGAGGTCCATAAATCGGCGGCAGAAGACTTTCCTGTCTTCATAAGGTAGCGCACAGCACTGCAGCTGTGCGCCATTGCTCTCAGCACACTTCACACTTCGGTCACTGAGGGTGCAGGGCGCTGGGGGGGGGCGCCCTGGGAAGCAATGAATTTACCTTATTTGGCAAAAAATACATCACATATAGCTCCTGGGCTATATGGATGTATTTAACCCCTGCCAGTTTTCCAGAAAAAAGCGGGAGAAGAGCCCGCCGTGAAGGGGACGGGGCCTATCTCCTCAGCACACAGCGCCATTTTTCCCACACAGCTCCGCTGGTAGGAAGGCTCCCAGAATCTCCCCTGCATCCTGCAACTACAGAAACAGGGTAAAAAAGAGAGGGGGGCACTTATTTGGCAAAATAACAGATATAAGCAGCTATAAGGGATAGACACTTATTGTAAGGTTGTCCGACTCCCTATACATATATAGCGCTCTGGTGTGTGCTGGCAAACTCTCCCTCTGTCTCCCCAAGGGGCTAAGTGGGTCCTGTCCTCTATCAGAGCATTCCCTGTGTGTGTGCTGGGTGTCGGTACGTGTGTGTCGACATGTATGAGGAGGAAAATGATGTGGAGGCGGAGCAATTGCCTATAATGGTGATGTCACCCCCTAGGGAGTCGACACCTGAATGGATGGCCGTAATTAAGGAATTACGTGACAGTGTCGGCACGTTACAGAAAACTGTTGACGACATGAGACAGCCGGCAGCTCAGTTAGTGCCTGTCCAGGCGTCTCAAACACCGTCAGGGGCTATTAAACGCCCGTTACCTCAGTGGGTCGACACGGACCCAGACACAGACACTGACTCCAGTGTCGACGGTGAAGAAACAAACGTATTTTCCAGTAGGGCCACACGTTACATGATCACGGCAATGAAGGAGGTTTTGCACATCTCTGATACTGCAAGTACCACAAAAAGGGGTATTATGTGGGGTGTGAAAAAACTACCCGTAGTTTTTCCTGAATCAGAGGAATTGAATGAAGTGTGTGATGAAGCGTGGGTTACCCCCGACAAACTGCTAATTTCTAAAAAATTATTGGCACTATATCCCTTCCCACCAGAGGTTAGGGCTCGTTGGGAAACACCCCCTAGGGTGGATAAGGCGCTCACACGCTTATCAAAACAAGTGGCGTTACCGTCTCCAGAAACGGCCGCCCTTAAGGAGCCAGCAGATAGGAGGCTGGAAAATATCCTTAAAAGTATATACACTCATACTGGTGTTATACTGCGACCAGCAATCGCCTCAGCCTGGATGTGCAGTGCTGGGGTGGCTTGGTCGGATTCCCTGACTGAAAATATTGATACCCTGGACAGGGACAATATATTATTGACTATAGAGCATTTAAAGGATGCATTCCTATATATGCGAGATGCACAGAGAGACATTTGCACTCTGGCATCAAGAGTAAGTGCGATGTCCATTTCTGCCAGAAGAGGATTATGGACGCGACAGTGGTCAGGGGATGCGGATTCCAAACGGCATATGGGGATAAAGGGGAGGAGTTATTTGGGGGCGGTCTATCGGACCTGGTGGCCACGGCAACGGCTGGGAAATCCACCTTTTTACCCCAAGTCACCTCGCAGCAGAAAAAGATACCGTCTTTTCAGGCTCAGTCCTTTCGTCCCCATAAGGGCAAGCGGGCAAAAGGCCACTCATATCTGCCCCGGGGCAGAGGAAGGGGAAAAAGACTGCAACAGACAGCTTCTTCCCACGAACAGAAGCCCTCCCCCGCTTCTGCCAAGTCCTCAGCATGACGCTGGGGCCTTACAAGCGGACTCAGGCACGGTGGGGGCCCGTCTCAAGAATTTCAGCGCGCAGTGGGCTCACTCGCAAGTGGACCCCTGGATCCTGCAGGTAGTATCTCAGGGGTACAAATTGGAATTCGAGACGTCTCCCCCTCGCCGGTTCCTGAAGTCTGCTTTACCAACGTCTACCCCCGACAGGGAGGCGGTATTGGAAGCCATTCACAAGCTGTATTCCCAGCAAGTGATAATCAAGGTACCCCTCCTACAACAGGGAAAGGGGTATTACTCCACGCTGTTTGTGGTACCGAAGCCGGACGGCTCGGTGAGACCCATTTTAAATCTGAAAGCCTTGAACACTTACATAAAAAGGTTCAAGTTCAAGATGGAGTCACTCAGAGCAGTGATAGCGAACCTGGAAGAAGGGGACTACATGGTGTCTCTGGACATCAAGGATGCTTACCTCCATGTCCCAATTTGCCCTTCTCACCAAGGGTACCTCAGGTTTGTGGTACAGAACTGTCACTATCAGTTTCAGATGCTGCCGTTTGGATTGTCCACGGCACCCCGGGTCTTTACCAAGGTAATGGCCGAAATTTTGATTCTTCTTCGAAGAAAAGGCGTCTTAATTATCCCTTACTTGGACGATCTCCTGATAAGGGCACGGTCCAGAGAACAGTTAGAGGTCGGAGTAGCACTATCTCAAATAGTACTACGACAGCACGGATGGATTCTAAATATTCCAAAATCGCAGCTGATTCCGACGACACGTCTGCTGTTCCTAGGGATGATTCTGGACACAGTACAGAAAAAGGTGTTTCTCCCGGAAGAGAAAGCCAGGGAGTTATCCGACCTAGTCAGGAAACTCCTAAGACCAGGCCAGGTGTCAGTGCATCAGTGCACAAGGGTCCTGGGAAAGATGGTGGCTTCTTACGAAGCGATTCCATTCGGCAGATTCCACGCAAGAACTTTTCAGTTGGATCTGCTAGACAAATGGTCCGGATCGCATCTTCAAATGCATCAGCGGATAACCCTGTCTCCAAGGACAAGGGTGTCTCTCCTGTGGTGGTTACAGAGTGCTTATCTCCTAGAGGGCCGCAGATTCGGCATTCAGGATTGGGTCCTGGTGACCACGGATGCCAGCCTGAGAGGCTGGGGAGCAGTCACACAGGGAAAAAATTTCCAGGGCTTGTGGTCAAGCATGGAAACGTCACTTCACATAAATATCCTGGAACTAAGGGCCATTTACAATGCCCTAAGTCAGGCAAGGCCTCTGCTTCAGGGTCAGCCAGTATTGATCCAGTCGGACAACATCACGGCAGTCGCCCACGTAAACAGACAGGGCGGCACAAGAAGCAGGAGGGCAATGACGGAAGTGGCAAGGATTCTTCGCTGGGCGGAAAATCATGTGATAGCACTGTCAGCAGTGTTCATTCCGGGAGTGGACAACTGGGAAGCAGACTTCCTCAGCAGACACGATCTTCACCCGGGGGAGTGGGGACTGGGGACTTCACCCAGAAGTCTTCCACATGATTGTAAACCGTTGGGAAAAACCAAAGGTGGACATGATGGCGTCTCGCCTCAACAAAAAACTGGACAGATATTGCTCCAGGTCAAGGGACCCTCGGGCAATAGCTGTGGACGCTCTGGTAACACCGTGGGTGTACCGGTCAGTGTATGTGTTCCCTCCTCTTCCTCTCATACCAAAAGTACTGAGAATCATAAGAAGGAGAGGAGTAAAGACTATACTCGTGGCTCCGGATTGGCCAAGAAGGACTTGGTACCCGGAAATTCAAGAGATGCTCACGGAAGACCCGTGGCCTCTACCTCTAAGACAGGACCTGCTCCAGCAGGGACCATGTTTGTTCCAAGACTTACCGCGGCTGCGTTTGACGGCATGGCGGTTGAACGCCGGATCCTGAAGGAAAAAGGCATTCCGGATGAAGTCATCCCTACCCTGATCAAAGCCAGGAAGGATGTAACCGTACAACATTATCACCGTATTTGGCGTAAATATGTTGCGTGGTGCGAGGCCAGGAAGGCCCCTACGGAGGAATTTCAACTGGGTCGATTCCTGCATTTCCTGCAAACAGGACTGTCTATGGGCCTCAAATTAGGGTCCATTAAGGTTCAAATTTCGGCCCTGTCGATATTCTTCCAAAAAGAACTAGCTTCTGTTCCTGAAGTTCAGACGTTTGTCAAGGGAGTACTGCATATACAGCCTCCTTTTGTGCCTCCAGTGGCACCTTGGGATCTCAATGTAGTGTTGGGATTCCTAAAATCACATTGGTTTGGACCACTCACCACTGTGGACTTGAAATATCTCACATGGAAAGTGGTAATGCTGTTAGCCCTTGCTTCAGCCAGGCGTGTATCAGAATTGGCGGCTTTATCCTATAAAAGCCCTTACCTAATTTTTCATACGGACAGGGCAGAATTGAGGACTCGTCCTCAATTTCTCCCTAAGGTGGTTTCAGCATTTCACTTAAACCAACCTATTGTGGTGCCTGCGGCTACTAGGGACTTGGAGGATTCCAAGTTGCTGGACGTAGTCAGGGCCCTGAAAATATGTTTCCAGGACGGCTGGAGTCAGAAAATCTGACTCGCTGTTTATTCTGTATGCACCCAACAAGCTGGGTGCTCCTGCTTCTAAGCAGACGATTGCTCGTTGGATTTGTAGTACAATTCAGCTTGCACATTCTGTGGCAGGCCTGCCACAGCCAAAATCTGTAAAAGCCCATTCCACACGGAAAGTGGGCTCATCTTGGGCGGCTGCCCGAGGGGTCTCGGCTTTACAACTTTGCCGAGCAGCTACTTGGTCAGGGGCAAACACGTTTGCTAAATTCTACAAATTTGATACCCTGGCTGAGGAGGACCTGGAGTTCTCTCATTCGGTGCTGCAGAGTCATCCGCACTCTCCCGCCCGTTTGGGAGCTTTGGTATAATCCCCATGGTCCTTTCGGAGTCCCCAGCATCCACTAGGACGTTAGAGAAAATAAGAATTTACTTACCGATAATTCTATTTCTCATAGTCCGTAGTGGATGCTGGGCGCCCATCCCAAGTGCGGATTGTCTGCATTACTTGTACATAGTTATTGTTACAAAAATCGGGTTATTGTTGTTGTGAGCCATCTTTTCAGAGGCTCCTTCTGTTATCATGCTGTTAACTGGGTTCAGATCACAAGTTGTACGGTGTGATTGGTGTGGCTGGTATGAGTCTTACCCGGGATTCAAAATCCTTCCTTATTGTGTACGCTCGTCCGGGCACAGTATCCTAACTGAGGCTTGGAGGAGGGTCATAGGGGGAGGAGCCAGTGCACACCAGCTAGTCCTAAAGCTTTTACTTTGTGCCCAGTCTCCTGCGGAGCCGCTATTCCCCATGGTCCTTTCGGAGTCCCCAGCATTCATTACGGACTATGAGAAATAGAATTATCGGTAAGTAAATTCTTATTTTAATTACTATAATAAGGTAAGTAGTCGGGAAAAGGTCAAACATACCATAATATATACACAAACATAATAGAACAAGTACTGCATCATACCTCTCAACATGGAAGGAATTGAAAGAGGGACATCTCGGCGCACGCCCGTGGCCGAAAAGGGGGCGTGGCCTACGGGAAAGGGCGTGGCTTCGTGTGAGGGTCCGTGAGCGCGAGCCATGACCCCTTTTTCTTCAGTGAGGGGGCATAGCCAGCGCTCTATGAGCTGCTGGCATGCCCTCTCTCCCACTGTCTGCACTGAATAGACGCTGTGCGCATATGCACAGCGTCTATTCACCGCTGCTCTGCTAAGCAGGGCAGCGACAGACAGAGCCTCCCAACTGCCCCCCCACAGCGGGACACTGCGGCCTGCGGGTGGGACAGCGGGACAGTCCTACAAAAATGGGACTGTCCAGCGAAAATCTGGACAGTTGGGAGGTATGCTGCATTGTCTAAGGACACATTCTTCCACCTCATGGTAAGGCTCCTGTCTCTTCTTCCTGGTAGCTACTCTCCGGTCAAGTGAACTCATTAAGGACTCAAACTTGGTAGAATAAGCTGCTACCACTGGGCATGTGCAGCAGCTCTGCTAGGTCCCTTAAACTGCATGATGTGGCGGCCACCCTAGTAATAGTATTATATACGATTGCTATCGTTGCCATACTTTAAGCCACAAGACAAGAGGAGGGTAGTTTCTGGGCAACCGGAACACCCCCCCCCCGCGCGCTTTTGCCTATGGAGGCGGAGCTGGGGCTGGAGGCAGACACGGGCCTGGAGATGGAGCTGTCAGTGGTGACTGACTGCCCGGCTCTGCAAAGGCTTATGGCAGGGCTGCAGCACTTGCGCAGCAGCTCAGCCGGCGGACATCTTTCAGTCAGCTTTCACACAGTTAACTGAGCTGAGCTCCGATCGCAGCAGGACAGCTTGGGGGATGACCGGACCAGCCAAATGGAATCTGGTCTGGCGCCCGGCATGCCAACCCGCCCCTTCAACTACTAACAAATTTGCTGCTATAATCAGATTTGAATTACCCCCTAAGTATTTACATTTAGCAAGCCACGTGCAGTTGTCACAGTAAACGTGTTGGTGCCCCCTAACTTGGGTGGTCATTCCGAGTTGATCGCAGCCAGCAACTTTTTGCTGCTGCTGCGATCAACTAGTCCACACCTATGGGGGAGTGTATTTTAGCTTAGCAGGGCTGCGATCGCTTGTGCAGCCCTGCTAAGCTAAAAAAATTTCAAGCAAAACAAGACTAGCCCTGGACATACTTACCCTGTGCGACGATCTCAGCAATGCTGGGGCCGGCTTTGATGTCAGACATCCGCCCTCCATTCTCCTGGACACGCCTGTGTTTTCTTCACCACTCCTCGAAAACTGCTCCAAACAGTCTGGTGACGCCCAGTAACGCCTTCTTTCTGTCAATCTTCTTGCGGTCAGCTCTGTGACCGCTTTCTTCGTTGGGCGCAACGTAACCCGGCAACCCCTGTCGTCGGGCAATGACACGCGTGCGCAGTGCGGTCGCTGCGCATTCCAGACCCGTTCGCACCGCAGCGACAAACCGCTGCATGCGAACGGGTCGGAATGACCCCCATGGTGCTTAGTTCCCTTTCTCTTGTCCAGGGTTGTTTCTAGACAATTTAGCTCCCAGTGCAAGCAGTAAAAAAATGGATGCCCATTCCCCACACGGCAGGATTTCGGCAGTTGAGGATTATTAAAGTAAGAAAAGGATACGCACATGAGGGTAGAGGGCCCTACTCGTGAGAGCTTACATATTATGCCATACACCGCAATGCCCGTAATACATTATGCCCTACAGTACAGCTTATAATTACTTTTAAATTACCTGCTTGGTGTCACACTTGTTGGCAGGTGTTTCATGCGCTGGGTGTCGCGCTCATTGCCAGGGGTTTCACGCGCTGGGTGTCATGCTCGTTGCCAGGGGTTTCATGCACTGGATGTCATGCTCATTCCCAGGGATTTCATGCTCTGGGATCCATGCTCGTTACCAACGGGAATGCTCATTGCCAAGGGGGTATAAGTACAATGAAGATGACGGGATCCCAACCACCAGAATGCCGACAGGGGGGCGAGTGCGACTAAGCCCCTTGAAGGGGTCGTTGCGTTCGCCACTGGTTCTATTCCCACTCCATTGGTGTTGTGGACACCCACGAGTGGGAATAGCCCTCGTCCCGCTGTTGGGATTCTGGTGGTCGGGATCCCGGCGTCTGTATGCTGACCACTGGGATCCCGAACGCCGGTCTCATAACTGCATCCCCTTACTGTTATCCCACCTTCCAGGATCTTTTACACACACATAACCTTTACTTTCCTCCATGTATGATAATTTGGGGGACTATTCATGAAGCAGTGATAAGAGTGGAGAAGTGAGCCTGTGGAGAAGTTGCCATGAAGCAGTGCTTATGTATAAACCCCTTGGTGTCATCCTTGAACCCTCTCTCTCCTTCACTCCCCATCAGAGCCGCTCCTAATTAAAATAATGCCATAGGCAAGATTTTGGCTGGTGCCCCCTAGCACCGCTGCTAGTTCCGCCTCTGACGCTGCACCCCTTGCCCCATCACCATCACGGCTCAGTCATAGCAGTCCTCATTTTGGTGATCCTACCACTTATATTTTAAATAGGAACAGTGCGCACATTTGGTGCGCAGCCCAAAAAGGGGAGTGTTCTTTTAGGAAGGGGCATGGCCACACAATAGTACCCTCAGCTCAAATTACGCCACACAGTAGTGCAACTTTATTCACATTATATCATGCAATAGTGTCCCATCTTCACATTACATCACACAGTAGTACCACTTTAACTTATATACATTACTAATCACAGTAGTGCTCCTTATTCACATTACACCACACCATATTGCTGTTTATTCACTTTAGACCTTAAGACAGTAGTGCCTTTTCTAAATGTTATGCCACCATAGAACACCTCATACACATAATGCCACACATTAGTAATGCCTTTATACACATAATACCACACAGTAATGCCCCTCACACATGACACATTATTAATGTCCTTATAAACATAATGCACCTTACACATTATGCCAACCTTTATTAATGCCCTTATACACATAATGACACACATAATGCCCCTTACACATACAGTATGTTACATATTAATAATGCATTTATACACATGACAAACATAATGCCCCTTACACATATGCCAAACACTATTGCACAATGAACCTACCCACACACAGCACTCACACAGCCGCTAACACTGTGACCTTGGGCCTTTGCTTGGATACAGATGTGTCCTCATACATCTTGCCTCAATAATATGCCATGGAGCTCCCGTCCAGCTCTGCTAACATTGGGCGCCTTTTTTTTTTTTTTTTCAGAAAATACGTCTTATTTTAATTGCTATGTGACTAAGATGTACAAGCAGATTCTGTTGATTAAAATTATATTTAGCATGCCTATATTTTGGGTGCGAATGTGGCTGTATCTGCATACGAAATGCTACGTTACAGTGATTTCCAGGAATACACTGTAACATAGCATTTTGCATGCAGATACAGCCGCAGTCATACACAGAATGTAGGCATGCCGCGTATCATTTCAATCAGCAGAATCTCCTTGTACCCCTAGGCATTCCAAATTCCATAGGCATTTTCCTAGTTTGACTATGCCTAGGGCCGGCTCTGCTCCCCATGTTCAGGCTCTTTCTCAGTCCTTCTGCTTCCATTTTCATAACATCTCTAAGATTCACCCTTTCACTCACCCAAGATGGTACTAAAATCCTCATCCAGGCACTCATGATCTCCTGTCTTGATTACTGTAGCCTTCTCCTCCCAGGCCTCCCTCTATGCCACCTCTCCTCTCTCCAGTCTATCCTTAACACTTCAGCTTTGCTTATTTTCCTCTCCTGCCCCACAGCATCTGCCTCCTCTCTCCGCAACCTCTATGCTGGCCCTCTCTGCTCTTTTTATGACTGCTGCCTCACCTCTACTCTCGTTATCTCTTTCCATGCTCACCTCCAAGATATCTTCCAAAGCACAACCTTACTTTTACTCTCCCTAGCTTTAAATATTCCCGAAGACATACAATACTGTGCTAAAGTTTTAGACAGGTGTGGAAATAATGCTGCAAAGTAAGAATGCTTTCAAAAATAGAAGTGTTAATAATTAATTTGTATCAATTAGCATAAAGCAAAGTGAATGAACAGTAGAGAAATTTAAATCCAATCAATATTTGGTGTGACCACCCTTTGCCTTCAAAACAGCATCAATTCTTCTAGGTACACTTGCACAAAGGCTGGAATTTTGTAGGATTATAGTCAGGCGTAAGATTCACTAATCATTCCAACCAGGTGATAATGATCATCATTTTCATATGTAGCTTGAAACACAGTCATTGACTGAAACAGAAACATCTGTGTTGGAGGCTTAAACCTGGATTAGGAACAGCCAAACTCTGCTACAAAGGTGAGGATGTAGAAGGCATCATGTCACAGGTCATGCACCATGGCAAGACTGAGCACAGCAACAAGACACAAGGTAGTTGTACTGCATGGGCAAAGATTTAAACAGACTGGGGTTTCATGATGTGCTGTTGAAGCTCTTTTGAAGAGGCACAAAGAATCGGGTAATGTTGAGGACCGTAGACGAAGTGATCAGCCAAGGAAACTTGCATTAGATGAAAAACACATCATGTTCACTTCCCTTCGAAATTGGAGATGTCCAGCAGTGCCATCAGCTCAGAACTGGCAGAAACCAGTGGGACACAGGTACACCCATCTAATATTCGGAGAAGTCTGGCCAGAAGTGGTCTTCATGGAAGAACTGCGGCCAAAAAGCCATACCTTCGACATGGAAACAAGGCCAAGTGACTCAACTATGCACGAAAACATAGGACCTGGGGTGCAGAAAAATGACAGCAGGTGTTCTTGACTGTTGAGTCCAAATATTAAAAATTTGGCTATAACAGAAGGCAGTTTGTTTGGCAAAGGGCTGGAAAGCAATACAAAAATGAGTGTCTGCAGCAACAGTGCAGCATGGTGGAGGTTCCGTGCAAGTTTGCGTCTGCATTTCAGCAAATGGAGTTGGGAATTTGGTCAAGATTAATGGTGTCCTCAATGCTGAGAAATACAGGCAGGTACTTATCCATCATGCAGGGGAGGTGTCTGATTGGCTCCAAATGTATTCTGCAGCAGGACAACGACCCCAAACATACAGCCAATGTTATTAAGAACTGTCTTCAGTGTAAAGAAAAACAAGGAGACCTGGAAGTGATGATATAGCCCCCACAAAGTCCTGATCTCAACATCATCGAGTCTGCCTGGTATTTGAGCAAGCTTACAGCTACAAAAGCTCTGTGGTTAGTTCTCCAAGATGTTCGTAACAACCTCACTGCTGAGTTCCTTCAAAAACTGTGTGCAAGTGTACCTAGAAGAATTGATTCTGTTTTGAAGGCGAAGGGGGATCACACCAAATATTGATTTGATTTAGATTTGTCTTCTGTTCATTCACTTTGCATTTTGGGGGTGATCAGACCTGATCGTTGCTGTGCTAAATTTAGCACAGCTACGATCATCCACACTGACATGCGGGGGGACGCCCAGCACAGGGCTAGTCCGCCCCGCATGTCAGGCCTGGCCCCACCGCAATAGTACAAAAGCATTGCACAGCGTCGATGCTTTTGTACTTGAAGAGTAACTCCCAGCGCAGCTCCTGCGTGCTGGCTGGGAGTTACTCGTCGTTGTGATGATCGCAGCGGCTGCGTGTAACATCACACTGCGGCCCGCCCCCCGCATGGTCCGGCCACACCTGCGTTGTCCGGACCGCGCCCACAAAACGGCGGCTAAACACTGCCGTGCCACCCCCTCCTGCCCAGCGACCGCCTCTGCCTGTCAACTGCGGCACCAGCGCATGTGCACTTCTGACCTGATCGCTGTGCTGCAATGAACGGCAGTGGTCAATCAGGTCAGAATGACCCTCTTTGTTAATTGATAGAAATAAACTATTAGCACTTCTATATTTGAAAGCATTCTTACTTTGGAGCATTTTTTCCACACCTGTCTAAAACTTTTGCACAGTTCTAGACCTCTACACCAAACTCTGCCAGCCCTACTCTTTCTGACACTGCCTATTCGCCTATGTGATGCGTACAGGATCATTGAGCAATATGGTGTGCCTAGGGATGGCCATCAGTGTGGTTGCCATGGATGGTGAACTGTGAGTGGCCCTCAATGGTCAGCAACTATGCTACAGGAGACCATTGATGGTTTCACTTATCGATGGTCATCCCTGTTATTTTAGTGAATGACCCACGGGCCAATCACAGCCCGGGGGCGGAGTATCGCGGGTGTCAGGGATGGGGCTATGCTCAGAGAGTCGGCACCTTGCAAAAAATAAAATATTTATTTATGCTGTGCCATCGATGGAGGGAAACCATCTGGTTCTTTCCTATTGATAGCAAAAGCATTCTACATTGGCCACAAACCATCGATGAATCATCATTGGTTGATGGCCATCCCGAGGTGTGCCTACCATTGCAACCCAACACTGCCTGCTGACTGTTTTGGATTGTACACTTTTGTACTTCTGCTATTTACTTTACTGGCTTTTACTTCAACTCTTGCATGGCGTTACATACACCTTGTGGCCCCTAACAATATATAATAATAAAAATAGTAACAACAATAGTAATGCGCTCAGTTCACATTGGGGGTAATTCCAAGTTGATCGCAGCAGGACATTTTTTAGCAGTTGGGCAAAACCATGTGCACTGCAGGAGGGGCAGATATAAAATGTGCAGAGAGTTAGATTTGGGTGGGGTGTATTCAAACCAAGATCTAAATAGCAGTGTAAAAATTAAGCAGCCAGTATTTACCCTGCACAGAAACAAAATAACCTACCCAAATCTAACTCTCTCTGCAAATGTTATATCTGCCCCCCCTGCAGTGCACATGGTTTTGCCCAATTGCTAACAAACTTGCTGCTGCGATCAACTCAGAATTACCCCCATTGTGCACTATAGTAATGTGGCCCTCAATGGCTCCATCTTCCGGTGTATCTACAGATATAAGAATGTGCTCTAATAATGTTCCCCTCTACAGATCCACAGTCTGAAATTTATGTAGAGGTCCGACTGTGCTGTAGTAATGTGGCACTCTACAGCTCCACCTGCTGGTATTTCTACAGAATTCAGACTGTTCTGTAATACTAATGTGGCACTCTATGGGGGTAATTCCAAGTTGATTGCAGCAGGAATTTTGTTAGCAGTTGGGCAAAACCAAGGGGGTAATTCCAAGTTGATCGCAGCAGGATTTTTTTTTTTAGCAGTTGGGCAAAACCATGTGCACTGCAGGGGAGGCAGATATAACATGTGCAGATAGAGTAAGATTTGGGTGGGTTATTTTATTTCTGTGCAGGGTAAATACTGTCTGTTTTATTTTTACACTGCAAATTAGATTGCAGATTGAACACACCACACCCAAATCTAATTCTCTCTGCACATGTTATATCTGCCTCCCCTGCAATGCACATGGTTTTGCCCAACTGCTAAAAAAAAAAATCCTGCTGCGATCAACTTGGAATTACCGCCTATGTGCACTGCAGGGGGGGCAGATATAACATGTGCATAGAGAGTTAGATTTGGGTGTGGTGTGTTCAATCTGCAATCTAATTTGCAGTGTAAAAGTAAAGCAGACAGTATTTACCCTGCACAGAAATAAAATAACCCACCCAAATCTTACTCTATCTGCCTCCCCTGCAGTGCACATGGTTTTGCCCAACTGCTAACAAAATTGCTGCTGCGATCAACTCAGAATTAGGCCCTAAATCTCCACCTTGTACTACTAATACCCCTTTTCCACTTGCTAGCACGGGTCGCAGCCGGGTGCCTGACATGGCTACGACCCGTGCTAGAGCCCCCTTCTACACTGAGCTCACCAACCCGGCATATTGCCGGGTTAGTGACGTTGCTGCTGACGCGGCAGGGGCGGCGCTGGGAGATCACATGATCTCCCAGCGCCGCCCTTCCATACACTGTGAACGGGAGCCGTCGGCTTCCGCTTACACAGCTTACCGGGTTGAACACGTAGGATTCCCGGATCACTTGATCCAGGAATTTGCAGGGTGGGCCGTTTAGAAAAAAACACGGGTAAATGCGCGCCCCTGCGCATTTACCCGTGTTTTTAGAGCTAGTGGAAAAGGGGTATTATACAGATGTAAGGGCCTGATTCAGACCTGGTCGCTGCTGTGTGTTTTTGCACAGTCGGCGATCAGGTCTTAACTGCACATGCGTATGCAGCACAATCCGCGTGGACAACAACAACGGGCATCGCCGGTCAGCGACAGGATGGTACGAAAATGTCTTTCGCATGGGCGTTCGCAATGTAATTGACAGGAAGAGGGCGTTTGTAGGTGGTAACTGACCGCTTACTTGAAGTGTTTGGAAAAATGCAGGCGTGCCCAAGCATTTTCAGGGAGGGTGTCTGACGTCAGCTCCAGTCCCGATCAGCCTGATGTGATCACACTGTAGGAGTAAGTCCTGGGTTGTGCACAGACTGCACACAGTGAATCTTTGCAGCTCGGCGTACGCATGGTATTGCACACTTGCACAGCGAATTTACACTCCCCCTGGAGGCGGTGACTATCTGAATGCAGGACAGCAAAGTTAGCAGCCCAGCAATCAGGTCTGAATCGCCCCCTAAGACCGTACTGTAGTAGTATATTCCAAAGCAGTGGTAACCCCTTTTTCCATAAATTTATGTGTAAAAAAAGGGATTGTCACTAATTCATCCAATTTACAAAATGGAATATCACATAGAAATAAATGATCTCATGTGCTCCCATGATTACAGAAGTATATGACTCCCCTACATATAGGCTTACCATACTATCTCTTTAAACTGGGACACTCATGAATTACACAGGTTCTGTGGCTGGCTGACTTCAAGCCTGCATTTCACTTGGTTTTAATCAGCTAGAGAACCTGTGTTATTCATAAATGTCCATGTTTAAATTGATAATATGGTAACCCTACCTAAAGATAGTAAATGGGATTGTAGTATGGCATAAATTCCCAGATTAGTGTATCACAGTTTCCTAAGGCAGGCTCAAGGTGACATTATGCTCAGAAGTATCCGCTGGAGAGAAGAGTCTGCTGTGTCTTCAGAAGGATGTCAATCAAGCTGTAGATGTCCAATGATCGCAGCATAAAGGAAACATTGTGCTACTATGTAAACCATTTGGATATTTATAAAATCCTTCGGGGGCCATACAAAAATGATCAACTTAAAAATTACACTGCCCTCTGATTGGCTAGCGAACCGGCGGCTGGTTTGAGATCCTACCCGCCACTGCTGCCGGACATAGCTGTGCTCTCCTCCCTGCCCTGACAGCTGAGACACACCACTGCCGGACTGAGGGTCTTGCTGACACACAGCAGCGGGTGGGCTCGGAAAACAAACGGCTTTGCGGGCAGGAGGTTCCCCACCCCTGATGTAAACATTCACGCCCCAGTTAGGGAGTGGAAATAGATGGGGGGAAGTATTTTTTTTTACAATAAAAAAGTATATAAACTTTTTTGGGCCCGGTTCTTGTGCATCCCGGTTCTTGTGCAGATACACAGGTGGGTATTCTGCCCCGACATGCTCTACCACAATAACACCCCACCACAACCCTGTATCAAGTCCCAGCTCTGCATAAATTGCTGAGTGGAGTTTGTGTGCTGATTATACTCTATACTGCTCCACACATCAGCCATCACATACACCGGGATGTAGTTATGTGAACGACGGTCAGGCGCAGAGGAGGATTTACCACAAGGCAACTAAGGCAGCTGCTTAGGGCCCTGTGGGTCCCCAGAGGGCCCGCTGATATGGCTGTATGGAGGGCATTTCCGGTGGACCAAAACCTCTACTGACTGATGATATATATCAATATGCCATTATACTCTATTTTAAGTACTACTGTATATTGATGATGAGGGCCTGCCTGCTAAAATCAGTGGGGCACTGATAAATAATCAATATAGTCACACTGACTGAAAAGGGTAATAAAGGGTATTATAAAATGATGATATAAAATGCAGTCAGTGAGTGGACATGGTACACTTAATGAAGGAGGAAAGTAATACACTGTAATAGAGGTGGAAAAACAACAAATTATGGTGGTCATTCCGAGTTGATCGCTCGCTAGCAGTTTTTAGCAGCCGTGCAAACGCTATGCCGCCGCCCACAGGGAGTGTATTTTAGCTTAGCAGTAGTGTGAACGAAAGGATCGCAGAGCGGCTACAAAGATTTTTAGTGCAGTTTCAGAGTAGCTCAATACCTACTCAGCGCTTGTGATCACTTCAGCCCATTCAGTTCTGGATTTGACGTCACAAACACGCCCTGCGTTCGCCAAGCCACGTCTGCGTTTTTCCTGCCACGCCTGCGTTTTTTCGAACACTCTCTGAAAACGGTGAGTTGACACCCAGAAACGCCCACTTCATGTCAATCACTCTGCGGCAGCCAGTGCGACTGAAAAGCTTCGCTAGACTCTGTGTGAAACTACATCGGTCGTTGTAATAGTACATCGTGCGTGCGCATTGCGCCGCGTATGCATAAGTGCCGTTTTTTAGCCTCATCGCTGCACAGCGAATGAATGCTGCTAGCGAACAACTCGGAATGACCACCTATGTAAGAGGCATAAATCAGGAAGGAAAATATAGTGTTGAGGACTGTTTGAGGGAGGGTGCCCCCAAATCTGTATCTTGCTTAGGGCCCCATGAGGTCTAAAGCCACCTCTGGACAGGAGACCCATGGTCATAATACCAACCCCTGCATCCTGACCCCTCAAAATCCTGGCAGTCAGCATACCGACTAACAGGGACTTTTCCCAGTTGTGGCTGTCCACTACACCCATAGAGTGGGAATAGAACTTGTGGCGAAATGGATAAAAGAGGAAGCGGATACTAGGGATCCGCCCCCTTCTGTCTCACCAGCCCTGCACTGTCTGTACAGTGTCAGCAAATGTGCCCTTCTTTCTCTTCAACCCCACTGTCTGTACAGCTCTAGCCAGTCCCCTTCTGTCTCTCCAGCCCCCTCATTTGAATGACATGAGTCATGACACGTACCATTACCTTCTACTTCTGTCCTGGCTGCTCCTCATGTGCCACAGCTCCTCTCACTTTCAGCGGCGTGTCGTGACATCATGACGTCATGTACGCCAGAAAGCAAACCCCCCAAAAAAACTTTATTGCATGATGGTAAGAGTGGGCAGTAGTAGCAGGCCCCCTCTCTCGCTTTTGTGCATGTTGGTAGTGATGGGCAGTAGGAGCGAGCTGGGCCCCACTCCCTGTCTGACTGTCCACTGTTCAGGCCCTGGACTACAGTCCTGGCAGCCCCCCCCCCCCCTTCCCCCCGGATGACGACCCCGGTTCCCCAATTCAGCTGCAGCTATTTGGACACAGAGCAAAGCCTATATCCCCCATGATGCATCAGGGGGAGTCTCAGGTGCGGGCACATATGCAGTCTAGGAACCCAGAAGATTAGGTATATATCGGGAAGAGTCTCAGGAATGTTCGCATGTGTAATCCAGGATCCTGAAAGAGGAGATATCTTAAAGCATTGCTCACCTGTCTTGCAGTGTCAGGCCGCAAATGAGTCCAGGGTTTCGCACAGCTACCAGGGCTCAGTAGGGAAATGCATTCAGGGTCCAATGACAGACAATCAGCTCCTACTGTCATTTTTCAAACACATGACAGTTAAGAGCTGGAGCATCATTTATCATATGCAACAAGTTTTACATAGCTTAAATTTGTACCCAGTGGGTGGGATGCGCCTCCACTCTCAGTCTCAATATCACCTGAGGAAGCGGTGGGTGTACCAGGAAACACGTTGCAAAAATCTCCACAAACCGAGAAATACTTTTAGATTTTATTTTTATTATTATTTATTTTATTGTGTATGTTTTCATTTGTTTTATCAGATGTTGCTAAACATTTTATTGGTTCAGAAGCGTCATTTATAGCTTCTATATTTTGCTGAAACACTGTCTTGCAATTTATATTTATGTACAACTTTGTTATCACCTTTTAACACATTGCTTTAATAATCAGAATTTATTTAAATACTGTGCGGAGGATTGAACACAGGGGGTCATTCCGAGTTGATCGCTCGCTAGCTAGTTTTAGCAGCTGTGCAAACGCTATGCCGCCGCCCACTGGGAGTGTATTTTAGCTTAGCAGAAGTGCGAATGGTTGTATTGCAGAGTGCCTGCAAACATTTTTTGTGTAGTTTCAGAGTAGCTCAAAACCTACTCAGCGCTTGCGATCACTTCAGACTATTCAGTTCCGTATATGACGTCACAAACCCGCCCAGCGTCTGGCCAGCCACGCCTGCGTTTTTCCGCACACTCCCTGAAAACGGTCAGTTGCCACCCAGAAACGTCCTCTTCCTGTCAATCACTCTGCGGCCAGCAGTGCGACTGAAATGCATCGCTAGACCCTGTGCAAAACTACATATTTGCCCGTACATCGCGCATGCGCATTGCGCCTCATACGCATGTGCAGAACTGCCGATTTTTAGCCTGATCGCTGCGCTGCGAACAAATTCAGGTAGCACTCAACTCGGAATGACCCCCACAGTACTGAGGTATTTTGCATAAATACTGAAATATTACTATTTTAATTCCATATTGTGGCTGTTTCAGTATTTCCCATCTACCAAAAAAATTATGAGGCTCTTTCCGCTCCGAGCTGCAGCCAGTCACCATATAGCCGAGCTGACACCATGGCAGACTGGAAAACTGTTCCTGTTGGGGCCGAGACCCCTGAAATGAAGCTGTTTGGGAAGTGGAGTACAGACGACGTCCAGATCAATGACATATCGCTGCAGGATTACATTGCTGTGAAAGAGAAATATGCCAAGTTTCTGCCTCACAGCGGGGGGGGGGGGGGGCGTTATGCCGCTAAGCGCTTCCGCAAGGCCCAGTGCCCCATTGTGGAACGTCTCACAAACTCCCTCATGACGCACGGGAGGAACAACGGCAAAAAACTAATGACTGTCAGAATTGTGAAGCACGCGTTCGAGATCATCCACCTGCTGACTGGGGAGAACCCTCTGCAAGTGCTGGTGAACGCCATCATTAACAGTGGTCCCCGTGAAGACTCCATGCGTATTGGCAGAGCTGGAACAGTGAGGAGACAGGCTGTGGATGTGTCCCCCTTCTGAAGAGTCAATCAGGCTATCTGGCTCCTTTGCACCGGTGCTCGCGAAGCTGCGTTCAGGAACATTAAGACCATTGCAGAATGTGTGGCCGATGAGCTCATCAATGCAGCCAAGGGCTCCTCTAACTCCTACGCCATCAAGAAGAAGAAAGATGAACTGGAGAGAGTAGCTAAGTCCAACCATTAAGGTGTCTGTGGCCTCATGTTTCAATTCCCCCAATAAAAATATTTCTGTCAAAAAAATGATGAGGCTACATAGTGCTTCCTTTTATAGTAATTTGCTGTTGCTCTCATTCACAGACCACGATATTACAGGGTGTCACGCTGGGTGTGGATTGGGGAGCCGGGTTAGGTGTAGGCGAATCTGGGAGTAAGGTTTCTTTGTCCAGAAGATGAGCCAGGCGTATGAAGGTTCTTCTCATGGGTTTATTAGAAATTGATAACGCAAGGCAGAGTGTCTGTGGATATTACACTGGCACCCTTTAGGAGTAGGAAACCATGAAAGACGTTCCGGCCTGTACGGGAGAACAACTGAAGCTGGTTAACCGTGATGCGGCGTTGGCAGGGATGACATGGCCCCAGGATTAGCGCCGCCTCCCCCATCACCCGGGCTCGCCTTTGCTCTCTACTTCCCTAACTAACCCTCTTCATCGCAGGAGGATAACACAAAAATATCCTAATGCATGCCTCTCAACATGACCCTCTCCAGGAGGGACAAAATGCTCCGCTTCTGCACTTTTCTCTTAATGTATGATTGCCGGCACCTGTGTTGAACAGGTTAATCGATCAGAAAGGTGTTTCAGCACAGGTGATGGCAATCATAAATTAAGAGGGAAGTCCAGGAGAAGAGCATTCTGTCCCTCCTGGAGAGGGTCATGTTGGGAGGTATGTAATGCATGTTGCGAACATGTTGCAAAATAGCGAACATGTTGCAAAATAGCGAATATCCACCTCCAACGTATTTTTGCTAATTCGTCCACAGTATAACATAAAGTGGGCGTACGCCAAATGACATCGCAGCAATGCGAAACCATCGCATTAACACAAACCTCAATGTAAAAATACAAAGTTTTCGTAGATTTACACATTCTTCTTAAAAGTGCACACTTTTGCGGAAAAACGCACAACAATGGGTTTTTTTTTCCTATTGAGTGAAATTACACCTTTCAGTTAAAGACCACAAGCCCTCCTCAATTACGAATCCAATTAGTGTAATGAATGACAATGGTCCTGACCAATTAAGTCTTCAAAGAATACCAGAAGAAAACTTTGTAGGCATAATTGGCCATAAACATTGATCTGGGAAATTTACAAATATAGATATGGGTAATGTGCCTGGTCTAATGCAAATGTTTGTAGTATTGTGTAGATGTGTAGTGTGTGAATAAATGTGTTCACATGTATTTATAATCCATAACCTCCTAACGTGTTTTTTTAATTAAAATTTTTGTTGGTGTATTTTTATAAAATTATTCTAAAGTAAGATGTGTGAACTGTTTTAGGTCACCAATTTCTGCACGCCAATGTGCTGTTCCTTTATAGCATAAATAAACACAACATCCGCTTAACTTAATCAATTTTTGTATTTATTTTTTTTTGTTTTTGTTTTTCAGATATAAAACTGTTAACCCAATAAAAAAATAAAAATAAAAAAAATGTCTCCATTGCCTCTATATCGGCAATTACTGCCCTCAAATGGCCTTTTATGCGCAGGAAAATTGCCGGAAAACTGTTGGGATCTCCAACTGCAGCATCTGAAAAGAAGAGTCAAAGAAAACATTACTAACTTACTCACATTACCTATTATACAAGCAAGGCAGAAAGCACACTTTAATGCCAAAGTGACTACATCATGGCTGTTTTAAGGATAAATCAGTAGCACAACAACACACAAGCCTGCTCAGCAATGTTTTTTTTTTTTTTTTTTTAAAGTGTACCACACCATGGGGTACATTTACTACTATGGGAGTTCTATTTAAGATGGGACGTTAACCATAGCAACCAAACAAATAAGACATATTATCTTGTAGAAGGGGTATAAAAATTTACAAGTATAATCTTATTGGTTGCTATGGGCAACATCCCATCTTAAAGAGAACTACCATCTTAGTAAATGTAACACCATGTTGGCATTCATTCACATCTGGAGTGAAGCCAACTTATCTTTTTTGGGGTTGGCCCTGCATCATCACACTGCATATCAACATCTTCAGAAGGACCAGTGCCGTAACTAGGCATTTTAGCGCTGTGTGCAAGAAACGACATTGGCGCGCCCCATGTAAGATAGGGGCAGTGCGCGCCGTAGGCGTGCAAAAAATATATAGGGGCGTGGCTTCATGGGGAAGGTGCGTGGCCACAAAATAATAGCAATTCATACTACGGTGCACAGTAGTCTACATTATTCAAATTACGCTGCACAGTAGCGCCACTACACCAGGTAGAGCCCCTTTTATACATTACAGCAGACAGCGTCCCCCTTTTTACACATTACAGCAGACAGTCTCCCTTTTAACACATTGCGGCAGCCAGTCCCCCTTTTTACACATTGCGGCAGACAGCGTCCCCGTTTTTACACATTACAGCAGACAGCGTCCCCTTTTTTAACATTACGGCAGACAGCGTCCCCTTTTTACACATTACAGGAGACAGCGTCCCCGTTTTTACACAATACGGCAGACGGTGTCCCCCTTTATACACATTGCGGCAGCCAGTCCCCCTTTTTACACATTACGGCAGCCAGTCCCCCTTTTTACACATTGCGGCAGCCAGTCCCCCTTTTTACACATTATGGCAGCCAGTCCCCCTTTTTACACATTGTGGCAGCCAGTCCCCATTTTTACACATTGCGGCAGCCAGTCCCCATTTTTACACATTGCGGCAGCCAGTCCCCCTTTTTACACATTGCGGCAGCCAGGCCCCCTTTTTACACATTGCGGCAGCCAGTCCCCCTTTTTACACATTGCGGCAGCCAGTCCCCCTTTTCACACATTGCGGCAGCCAGGCCCCCTTTTTACACATTGCGGCAGGCAGTCCCCCTTTTTACACATTGCGGCAGCCATGCCCCCTTTTTACACATTATGGCAGACGGTGTCCCCCTGAGAGAGAGAGAGAAAGAGAGAGAGAGAAAGAGAGATACATACTTACCATCTCCCCGCTGACAGGCTCCTCGTGCAGCTCCCTCGGTGCTGGCAGGTGAGAAGGAGGAGGAGGGAGGGGGACTGGAGCCGCAGCAGCGCTATTTCATTGGTAGTAAGCGCCGCTGCAGCATCCCCCTCTCCTTCCGTATTGGCTGCCCGGCGCTGCTGTGGATGCTGGGATGGAGGAACCGCATCCCAGCATCCACAGCAGCGCCGGGCAGCCAATACGGAAGGAGAGGGGGATGCTGCAGCGGCGCTTACTACCAATGAAATAGCGCTGCTGCGGCTCCAGTCCCCCTCCCTCCTCCTCCTTCTCACCTGCCCGGCGCTGTAGCTCTCCTCCACAGCGCGGCGGCGCACGGCGCTGACTTCAGAGGCATGTAATGAGTCAATTTGACTCATTACATGCCGCTGGCCGTGCGCCCTCAGGGCAACTGCGCTGTGTGCCAAGCCCACTCGGCACACACGTAGTTACGACCCTGAGAAGGACCACATATCGTAGCATGCCCACACTCCATGAAAGCCTGCCTTACAACATAAGGTCAAACAGCTTTATAAATGTATAAATCCTAAATAGTAGGAGTGTAACTTTCACAACACAAATCACTGTATCCTTAGCCTGCCTAACAAAGTGACTCCTGCAACTTTAATTTGAAAATCTTGCAATACCCAGGCACAATTGTAAAAGTAAAACCACACAAAAAGTACCACTCAGGTCTAAATGTTTTGCATATAATGTATCACATACAAACCCTGTTGTGCAGCCAAACCTGTCGACATAGTGATTGGCGACCCAGAGTGGCCATCCTCAACATTGCAGATGTAGACACTGTACATATAATGTTCCTTACACAAATGTAAATGCATCATCCATACCATGATGAAGAAGACAAGCATTTAACCTTGACAAAAGATTGGCCACAGTACAACACTGCATTTATTTGAATGTGTTGTTTTTGAACCAAAATAAAAATTAAGAAATGTGTGTGAACTTACTCTCCTCTGCCACTTGCCCACCTCCCTCAAGTGGCTCCGGGGCCTCTGCTGCCCATTCACATGGTGGCGAAGGTGGCTGGCTGGGGGATGGAGGCTAGATGGGGGATGGGTGCTGGATGGGGGAAGGAGGCAGGATGGGGGAAGGAGGGTCTAATTGTGTAAGAGTATGGAAGGGGGAGGTCCTTACAGAGGGGGTTTGTGAATGATAGGGTGACGGTGGTGGAGTGGTTTTTTGGGACACAGAGGGGGAGGGGGGCAGAGAGGGGAATTGGGAAAGAGAGTGGGATTGGGCTGGAGAGGGGGATTGGGAAAGAGAGTGGGATTGGGCTGGAGAGGGGGATTGGGAAAGAGAGTGGGATTGGGCCGGAGAGGGGGTGGGGGCCGGAGAGGGTGAGGTGGCTGGAGAGGGAGAGTGGTCCGGAGAGGGGGTGTGGGCCGGAGAGGGTGAGGTGGCTGGAGAGGGGGAGTGGTCCGGAGAGGGGGTGTGGGCCGGAGAGGGTGAGGTGGCTGGAGAGGGGGAGTGGTCCGGAGAGGGGGTGTGGGCTGGAGAGGGGGTGTGGGCTGGAGAGGGGGAGTGGGCTGGAGAGGGGGAGGGGGCCTGAGAAGGGGCCTGGTGTGGGCTCCCAGCAGCAGCTTGCCGTTGTGTTCGCCCTAGCATGACATATGTAATATTTAGGTTTTAGCATATACATTTTTAACATCAGCATATTCCTATTACTCTGTTCTGTCCTATGTTAAAGAGACAGGGGTAACATTAATAAGTTTGCAAAATGTTTAAACTGGTGATGTTGCCCATAGCAACCAATCAGATTATACGTAAACTTTATTAAGCTGCTTCTATCAGATAATATATAGAATCTGATTGTTTGATATAGCCAACATCACCAGTTCCAAAAACCACCCACATTATAAGAATAAACCCACTGAGCAAGCTATTGGGTTCAGTTGACAGCCTGTGTAGCAATTATGCACAACAACATTAACTTTTGCAGAAGCACCTTGATACACAGTCAGTACTGCTTGCCCTACCCACACACACAGTCATGTGTATTCTACAATAGTTTATTGTAAGTGTGCTAATTTTCACACTCTCACTTAGTGAAAGTAGGCAAAGTTTATGGCAAAAATCTGTTATGTACTGTAATATTTTACTTACTGCGCCTACGTAGGTTACGGATTTGTTGGCGGAGCTCGGCCAACAGGTCCGGCGTACGCCTGCGGAGGTCGCTCCACCGCCTCTCCAGCTGTATGATGGTCCGCCTGCTGCGGACGCTGGTCCTCAATAAGTGGCGGACCTCCGCGTAGGCCTCGCGCTTTACCCTATTTGGGACAAAGGCCCTGCGCGGCCTGCGCTGCCTACGCGGCGGTCCATCACTGCCACCAGGACGCGCAGCTCGCGGCGTGTGAATGCTGCTGTGCGCATCATGGCAATGGCGTTTTCCATATATGGGCTTATATTTATAGTTTGTGGTTGCATGTGATTGGTTGGAAATGTATGGTGTCATCTGTAATAAACTTTATTGATATGTGTACATTGATGTGCAGGACAGTTTGTATAGTTCTCATGGGCGGTGATTCGCACCCGCGGACACACACACACACACACACACACACACACACACACACACACACACACACACACACACACATATCATTCAAATATGGCTTCAAATCATAAACATATTAGTCTTCACATATATATAAAATAAAAACATTTTAAAAAAATAAAAACCATTGGATACAACAATCTTACACAACATACATGAAAAGGAGAATATTGCATAAAAAAAATGTACTGAAACAATATAAAATACTCTCAAAACTCACTCAGAAATGTGCTTACTCAGAAATGTCCGCCGTGCTTCAGTAATTTTCCGCATACACCCACACACAGGCTGGGCGTTCATATAGCCAGTGCAGCAATTACTGGACCAATTAGCATAATATACACCTGCGTGGAATTCCGCACCGGAAAATGCAAGCAGCTATAAATAGCTGAACACTCGTGCATACACACATGCTACCAGCAACATGGCTACTCGTGAGCAGACGGCAGCAGAGATGGACGAGGTGCAGAAGCAGATGGCAGCTTTAGCACATAGAAGCTTAGCACTGCGGAGGCAGATGCTTGAGTTTGCCAATGCTGACTCTGAAATAGCAGGACCCAGTACTATACAAACTCCTTCTTCTGCTACCCAGGAGTTAGGAGTGAATCCCCTGCCAGACATAGCTAGTGAGGAAACTGAGGGTGATTCTGGACTAGCAGCTCAAACACAAACTACACAAGCAGCTAGTGAAGAGGAAGATGGTGATGAAGGTCAGGATGATAGCTCACAGGCTACTTCCAAAAAAAAGAAAAGACAGCCCGCCTTCACTAAGAGGGAGTTACGGATTTTGGTCACACAGGCCATGCAAAAAATACATCGAGGACCCAAAAACATGGATGCTGCAACCAAAGACAGAATTTGGAGGGACATCACTAATTCTATTAATGAAGTCGGCTCAATAGTCCGCACCTCGCAGGAAGTTCGAAGACGGTAAGTGTATATTGCCAGTCCATTTTCTGTGCCAAGTATTATTAAAAAGTAACTTAGATGTGATGTTGCCTATAGCAACCAAATGCATAGCATGTGTACTATATATTAAAGCAGGTTTTCAAAATTTAACACTACCTTGCCCCTATTTTTCCCCACATATGTAGTTGGGCCGACTTCAAATCCCGCCTGAAGGGCAAGAGGTCTGCGGAGTGGAATGCCTCGAGGGCAACAGGGGGAGGACCAGCTGCCACTGTGGAATACACAGATCTGGAGGAGATAGCGATGGACTGTGTGAGCTACGAGGAGGGGGTTGGGGTGTCTTATATGGACACGGACCTGCCTGAAATACTCCATGCACATGACTTGCCAGGTAAGTTTACACACATATTTTTTTTGTTGAAATTTTTTTGGATACAAAAGTCTCATATTGTTTGTATCTACTCTTTTTCCACTCATTCTTCTATTTGCTTTGCACATAACACAGCACAGGGGGGTGAGCAGGTAGAGTCACAGGAGGGTTATGAGTCTGAGGTGGAGGGACCTAGTGTGTCTGGTAGTGTGGGACCACAAATCCCACCCATCCCGATTCCAACTGGCCCCCCCACCCAACCCTCTGCTATCCCGGAAATCCTGACTGAAATAGCCAGGTATGGTGAGAACCTGAATGCTTTTCAGGACAGGATGCTCCGGGAGGTAAGCCAGATACCTGTCCGGCTCACTGAGCACAGAACCAGTGTGGAGCAAGGTGTAGCTCAACTCTGCCAAGGTCTGGCAGAGATCAGGCAGGGACAAGATTAACTCGCCTCCTCCTTCCATGAACTTGCCAATTCCATTCGGCAAGGGCTCCAGGACATCGCTGTCTCCCTTGCCCACAGTGGCAGAGAGCCAGCCACATCGGCTCCCTCCCCTCACCCTGCCCAGGAAGAACATCCCACTGGGCAGGGCACTCAAAGGTCGCTCCGCAGACCAAGCCAAGAAGAACATCATCAGGCGGGGGAAAAAAAGAGAAAGTGATGTCTCTCCAGATGGGCAGCACCCATGTTTTACATGTTGCCTCGATGTATTTTTTTATTTTGGCTTGTGTGGCCAGAATGTAGAACTCCCTCAAAGTGAAAGGTTTTCTTTAAATTGTAGCCTGTGAGTTATTTGTGCCTACACCTGAGCCATCTTCCTCTTCCTAGCGTGCTGTGTATGTTTGTGTTTGTGTGTTTGTTCCGGAATCTACCTCAGTTCCCCTAAAAGTTTAGTCTGGCTGGGGGTTCACTTACTTAATTGAAAACATCATATTTTGTCAGAAGAAGGGGTTACCATAGTACTGGGTTCTGCTATGTGCATTTGCCCAATGCCATCTGCTTGCTGCTATGTCCATCTCTGTATGTGATGCTCATTTGTAGCCATGTTGTGTTGTTGATTTTGAACTTTTTTTTGAAGTAAAAAAAAATTACTTTACAATTGTTTGTGTGTTTTATTAAAGGTTATGCACTCATGAAAACTGTGCCCTGTAAACTTGAACATGGCATATTGACATTTGTGGAACAAGGGAACAATCAGAATATTAAGACAAACATTGCATAGTGTAATTTTAAATCTGTATGCCTTGCACAACACTTAATTTACCATATTAAAAAAAAAAAACTTGGGTTACTAGGGGCAACATGATATAGTATTAGATATGGACACATATTCCCCAAAAAAAACAATAAAAAAAACATATTAAGTCACATGAAATGTAGGCTGCCTTATGGTGCTCATGTTATTTGGTATGTACAAAGGAATATGTCTATGTTGAGAAGATTTAGCTGATGTAGTTTATAAATTTGGTTAGTCACATTTGAGATTATTAAACAAATAATTAAAACATGCATTTAACATCAGTTAATTTTTATTGGTACAAAAAATACAGTGCATTATTTGTGAGTGTGTCAGATTTGTTTGTGCTAACAATACAAATATGAAGTGGCCATATAATTGCTGTTTGTATTATTTTGTAAGAGCAGTGTTTTGCGAGTAAATGCTCAACAGGTGAATTCAGTTGCTAATTAATTGCTAATTAGAGCAGACACACACTTGTAACAGTACTTCGCAAGTGCTGAGTAGCTGCAGACTCACTCTTCGGCTGCGTCAAGATAGCGAACATTTGTTATGTACTTTTAACATAGGATACGCATTTTTGCCAAAAACACGCCTACTGCTGGATGCATACTCCCACACTAGCCGCCCACTTTCACGCCCATTTCGTAGGATTGCGAAGCCGTGCCTCTGCCACGCCTCCGTCACTCCCCATTTTCGTTTGTGTATTACGAGTAGTTTTTCTTATAGTATTTCTGCACAAGTGTCGTATCGCTATCTTTGCGCATGCGTATTTCCGCTTTTGCGCTTGCGCAGTATGAGGTTTTCCTGCCGTTTGCAATGCGATGATCCGCTGCGAACAACTCGGAATGAGGGCCCATGTTGGGAGGTATGCTAATGTGTGACAAATCTTTTAACTGTCCAATTATCAAAACACTTGAAAGGAATCAGTATATCATAGGTGCACTCAATCCCTTATTCACATTTATTTCAAAATAAGTCTTTATTAGATTAAATTAGAAGCAGAGGCATCAGAAATTATCCTACAAATGTAATGCTACTTATTGCTCACTTCTTACAAACAGTTTTTAATTGTAACCCCTATAACTGGGCTGATTCAAGCGAAGTATTAAAAAAGAAAAGAATACAGTAATAAAGAAATAACGTAGTAGAAAAACAAGAGATTATGTGTAAATAAATAAAAGTTTCAATAATCAGAAGGCTGTGCACTGTTATTATTCATAGATATTATGTAAATGGATTTGTGTGTGTATAAAATGTAAAGCTGATGGGGGTGATTCAGACCTGATCCCTGGTGTGCGTATTCGCACACAGCAGGCGATCAGGTTATAACTGTGCATGCGTATACACCACAAGCGCATGCGCAGTCCCGGCGCTACCCGCTCAGTGAAGGGATGCAGTGCAGGGAGGCACTGGGACGGAGAGGCGCTCCCCCTGCTCTGCATCCCTTCCCTGCTGCTGCACCGTCCTGTCCCCCCTGCTGCTGCTGCTGTATGACAGGCAGCGGCGGCAGCATGAAAAGCCTCCTCCCCTCCCCTGTGTGACAGCGGCTGTGTACGGCTCAGAGGAGGGGGCGGAGCTACATGGGATGGAAGGGGCGGAGCTAAATGTAACAGAAAGGGGCAGTGCTACCTGGACCATGCTGCTGTACAGAGAGAGGCAGAGTAATTGCAGTGACGGCCAGCCAGACTTAGGTAAGTGGAGGGTGAGAGAGAAATGTATGTATGTGTGTATGGTGATAGTGTGTGTGTGTATGGTGCGTGTATATATATATATATATATAGAGAGAGAGAGAGAGAGAGAGAGAGAAAGAGAGACTTTGAACAAATGCACACTCTCCAGCAATTCTCAAATGGTGCTCCTTTCAGTCCGTTCCTTCACAGGTACAGGATATTTAAATTTTGTAGTTAAAGGGCACTCAAACTTCTTAATTAGTATATGAAAGTTTATTATTTCCAAAAGAGACACTTTAAAAAAAAACCATATCAAATGGCAATGGTGAAGGAAAAATGCTTATATATCCATAAATTCTTAAGCAAAAAAAGGCAAAAAAACACTTCTCTCCAATCCAAGAGATTTTCAACATCAATGCAACACTTTAGAAATATATGTTAGAAAGTCAAACTTATCCGTTGTCGACCTCGGTCATTTATATAAGCATTTTTCCTTCACCATTGCCATTTGATATGGTTTTTTTAAAAAGTGTCTCTTTGGAAATAATAAACTTTCCTATACTAATTAAGAAGTTTGAGTGCCCTTTTACTACAAAATTTATATATATATATATATATATGTGTGTGTGAATTGTGTGTGTGTGTGAGGTATGTCTGTGTGCGCGCGCATTATGGACACTACTGCTGGGGGGGCATTACATGTAAGGATGCTACTACTACAGGGGGAGCATTACGTATAACGACGCTACTACTGAGGGGCCATTACATATAAGGACGCTACTATTACTGGGGGGGGGGGGGGGGCATTACACATAACAATGCTACTACTACTACTGGGGGGGCATTACGTATAAGGACGCTACTACTACTACTAGGGGGGAATTACGTATAAGGACGCTTCTACTACTGGGGGTGCACTATGTATAAGGACGCTACTACTACGGGGGGAGGGGGCATTACATATAAGGGCGATACTACTACTAGGGGGGAATTACATATAAGGACGCTTCTACTACTGGGGGTGCACTACATATACGGACGCTACTACTACTGGGGGGGCATTACGTATAAGGACGATACTACTACTAGGGGGGAATTACATATAAGGACGCTTCTACTACTGGGGGGCATTACGTATAAGGACGCTACTACTACTGGGGGGGCATTACGTATAAGGACGATACTACTACTAGGGGAGAATTACGTATAAGGACGCTTCTACTACGGGGGGTGCACTACATATAAGGACGCTACTACTACTGTGGGTGCATTATGTATAAGGATGCTACTACTACTGGGGTCCATTACATATAAGAACGCTACTACTACTGTGGGTGCATTATGTATAAGGATGCTACTACTACTGGGGTCCATTACATATAAGAACGCTACTACTACGGGTGGGACATTACGTATAAGATGAATAAGATTGTGCTACTGTGTGGCGTAATTTTAAATGGGGGTACTATTGTGTGTCCATGCCCCTTACTTGTGAGACCACACCCCTTTTCCCGGCACACGCCAAAGGCGTGCGCTGACCCTTTGTGGAATATGGGAGGGCGCAAATTTATAGTTTGCAGGGGGGCGCCAAACACCCTAGCACCGGCCCTGCGCATGAGCATCGGACAACAACAAAGGGCATCGGCGGTCAGCGACGGGAAGGTACAAAAATTCAGATCGCACGGGCGTTCGCAAAGTGATTGACAGGAAGAGGCCGTTTGTGGGTGGCAACTGACCGTTTACTGGGAGTGTCTGGAAATATGCAAGCGTTTTCATGGAGGGTGTCTGACGTCAGCTCCGGCCCCAATCAGCCTGTTCTCATCGCATTGTAGGAGTAAGGGGTCTGTTTACTAAGATTTGGATGGAGATAAAGTCGACGGAGATAAAGGGGGTCATTCCGAGTTGTTCGCTCGCTAGCAGTTTTTAGCAGCCATGCAAACACTATGCCGTCTCCCACTGGGTGTGTATTTTAGCTTAGCAGAAGTGCGAACGAAATGATCGCACAGTGGCTACAAAAAAACCATTGTGCAGTTTCAGAGTAGCTCCAGACCTACTCAGCGCTTGCGATGACTTCAGACTGTTCAGTTCCTGTTTTGACATCACGAACACGCCCTGTGTTCGGCCAGTTACGCCTGCGTTTTTCCTGGCACGCCTGCGTTTTTTCAATCACTCCCTGAAAACGGTCAGTTGACACCCAGAAACGCCCTCTTCCTGTCAATCACTCTACGGCTGTCATTGCGTCTGAAAAGCTTCGCTAGACCTTGTGTAAAAATGCAACGCCTGTTGTGAAAGTACGTCACGCGTGCGCACTGCATCGCATACGCATGCGCAGAAGTGCCGTTTTTTACATCATCACTGCGCAGCGAACATTTTTAGCTAGTGATCAACTCGGAATGACCCCCAGAGTACCAGCCAATCACCTTCTAACTGTCATTTTTTAAACTCAGCCGATTGGTTAGTACTTTATCTCCGTGGACTTTATCTCCATCTAAAGCTTAGTAAATGGACCCCTCAGTCCTGGGCTGCGCAGAGACTGAACACAGTGGATTTTTGCAGCTCGGCGTACACATGGGGTCGCACGCTTGCACAGCGAATTTACACTTCCCCTGGATGCGGTGACTATCTGAGCGCAGGACAGCAACGTTAGCAACCCAGCGATCAGGTCTGAATCACCCCAATATTTGGTTTTCAATCGTATAATTTGTAACAATTTGTCCTGAGTAGAAAAATAGTTACTATTCAGATTATACACTTATGGCAGGTGCTAAATAATAATTCTAAACTGATGTTCTGTTGCATAGGGTATGAGTCACACGCCACAAGTCTCAGTAAAGGGCCCCATACACTACAGCGACATGTCTAAGGCTAAATTCGGATGCGATTTCCCTTGAACCGACCGGCAGCTTCACGGGCGGCAGGATCGCATACGATACATCGTATGCGGTCCTTTTGCATACAATGTATCGTATGCGATCCCAGCCATTCCTGCGGGATACAACATATTATGAATGCAGCACTAACGACCATGGGGCTCTGATCTGATGCTCATGTGACCGCGGATTGGATGTAAAACACATCCAATTTGCCACTTTTCATCAGATTTATCGGCCCAAAAGTTCTAAATCAGATTAAATCGATTTAGAAATCGTTCTAGTGTATGGGGCCCTTAACACATTTTTAGATTGTATTAGACATATTTGATTGAGGCTGTATGAATTTCATTACTTATTATACCCCTTTTCCACTGCTGATATAATCCAGGTTATTGTCGTGATAAACCGAATCATGGCTCAGTGGCAAAGGGTCCCAAACACCACCCCCGGGTCCAGTTACCCGGCAATCCTTCCCTGGTAGCCACCAGTGTTGGTCCCGGGTAAGGCTCATACCCCTTTCAGACCGCCACCTCTGAACACGGGTTATTGGCACATGAGCGCGCATAACCCATGTTCAGGTGCAGTCTGAAATGTGCAAGGGTTGAAATACCGGGTCGAGTGGCAGTATTTCAACCCTGGTCATGAGCAGGGTTGAGCTCTTGTTCAACCCGGCTCACTGTGCAGTGTAAACGGGAGCCGGGTCGATGCAACCCGTTTCCTGTTCACTGTGTGTATACGGGCAGTGTTTGGAGAACATGTGCTCTCCAAGTGCTCCCGTGTCAGGCTCCCGTGTGCGACCCGCGTCAGGCGGTCTGAAAGGGGTTTTAGAGTTACAGCATGGGGAGAGACAGATTTCCTGGCACTTGGATCTGATATCATCTCCAAGCGCCAACAGAAGAGAGACTGCAGTACTATGCAAAAGTTTTAGGCAGGTGTCGAAAAAATGCTGCAAAGTAAGAAAGCTTACAAAAATAGAAGTGTCAATAGTTTATTTTTATCAATTACCAAAATGCAAAGTCAACGAACAGAAGAGAAATCTAAATTAAATCAATATTTGGCGTGACCAACCTTTGCCTTCAAAACAGCATCAATTCTTCCAGGTGTATGATTAACCATTCATACTATACAGGTGATAATGATAATCATTTTCATATGTGTGTTGAAACACAGTCATTAACTGAAACAGAAACAGCTGTGTAGGAGGCTTAAAACTGGGTGAGGAACAGCCAAACTCTGCTACAAAGGTGAGGTAGTGGAAGACCTTTTCATGTCACAGGTCATGCACCATGGCAAGACTGAGCATAGCAACAAGACACAAGGTAGTTCTACTGCATCAGCAAGGTCTCTCATGGGCAAATATTTAGGCAGACTGGGGTTTCATGATGTGCTGTCCAAGTTCTTTTGAAGAAGCACAAACCCTTTGCCACCCTGACCACCCTTTGCCTTCATGTAACATGAATATTGTTTGTTATTGCTTGTTTCTCTTTAATTAAATTTATATGGTTATTATTAGTATTAGCAAGAATGTGTAATTCAGGTAAATATACTGGGGAAAACTATATAAATTTACGTTATATGTAAATAATGTAATAGTGGTCTGTTCACATAGTTTTAATAAAGCAGTGGTTGTGTGTATTTTGAGGTGGGCTCGAGACATTGTGAGATTGGCAATAGCCTGCAGGGCCGCCAAGGCGGGAAACAAAGGTACTTCACATCTCCCTCGCGCTGCGGAGCAACACTCTGTAGGGCGGGAATAGCTGTCCACGAGCGGGGGTTCAGGGCTGACCGCGAGCGGCTTAGATTGGGAAGCACTGGTTGGCGGTGACTAGGGACAACGGACCAATTGCGAAAGGCTGTGTGGCGCGAGTCTTTTGAACCATGAGTATAAACAGAGCTCATTTTCGCTGCTGGGGAGTCTGCTGTTCCCCCGGGTAGTGTGTGCACTTGATCTCCAGCGCATCGCTAAATGAGCTGTGGCGGCGCTGAGGGGATCATATAGCATACCGGCACCGGGCATACCTGCTGATAGATGCTGGAGCAGGGGGAGGCGAGCCGCTGATGAATGGGCGGAGGCCGGTCTGCCGCGGTAGTAGTGAAGCTGAGCGGAGAGGAAGCAGCAGGAAGCTGGTGAGCGGTTCCCTAGCAACCGAGGGGAAGCCGTATCTATGCCGCATCCAGTTGGCTGAAGCGGGGGCATTGCAAAGTAAAAGCACCTCCTGTAGCCGCACCTTATAGCCTGTCAGCGCCTGTCAGAAAGCTGGGGGAGGAGTTGGTGACTCACCGCACAGCCGCAGCAGCATCTTCAAACGGAGTAAGTGACAATATCCCGCTCCCACACTGCACCCGGCACTATAGAGTGGAGTACACGATAAAATACGTACTTAGTGAGGGATAGCAGCAAATGGGAATGACATGGGGCAATAAGCCCAGAATATGTCTCGGTGCCCTTATTCATTCATTATATGGCACCCTAATATTGGAAGCTAACTCCAAGTGGCTGGAATAGCTGAAGAAATAATTAGAACATAATTATACTACACATGTCATAACTAAGCAACTGGTGAAAACGGTAGCCTCTATGATTAAGTAATTAACTATAACTGTAAATATGCATAGAGACTGAGCAATAATAAGAAGAGATGGTTGCTAAGCCTAGCCTCAGTTAAAGCAGATTTGTATGACAACATATATGATTGCTTAACGGACAATAAGCTAAAGCCGTTATAATTGTAATAGATGTTATGAGCTTAGAACTGAAGAAACAGTTATTTAACTTTTACCTATTCTAGCAACCATCCATATACTGTAAGATTATAACTGTACTTGAAAGGTCTATTGGCTCAAGCATAACTATACCAGTGGATCTCATTCAATATAGACAGGAAAGCAGAAGACACATTGTTATTCATAAACATTTATATTTGTGTCTACATCCTGCTCAAGTGGATACAGTTATCAAATATAATCCTCAGTCAACCTGACTTTCTAGGATACAAAAAGGTAACATCAACTTGCTACAATATTAACCTACTACATAAAGGAAACCGTTGCAATAATTGTCAAGGAGACATAATATTTCTGCAGTCCAAGGAGGAACATAAGAAGTACACAGCCGGTGTTATGATGAATTTAAGCTAATTTCATCTAGTCATTAATTCCCGGATAACTTTGTTTGGTATATATATTGACAGAATTACCACAGGTCCATTTATAGGATAACTGTTAACAAATAACACTGAAGACTTAATACCTACTGTTATTATATATAAAAGGAGGACATTTCAGGGAGATATATCTAGTTAATGTGTATTAATATATTTGATATAACTTATTTAATGTATATTAATTATTTTTTATTAATGCCCTAATTGTGCACAGAAGGGTTAACAGAGTACCCGGGTAACTCATTATCAACTGAGGATAGGAGAGTTTTTTGTATTGCATGCGAACGAATATGTATAGGAGTAGTGCGAATATTGCTGACAGTATTACTTTATTTATGTCAAACTAAATGTATTTATGTATAAGTTTCAATAGTTGTTGTGTAATTAAATTGCATTACTTACCTTTATACTTGTGGATGGAATCGGATCGTGGAAAGCTGAAAGAGAAAGACAGGTACAATATGATATGTAAGGAGTAATTAATGTGAATACACTCACACATACACTGCGGGTGAGAGGCTTACCCAAGCGAGCCTTACACTAACCGGCTAGGGTGGAGGCACATATACTGATTAAACCCTCCCTTAGTGAAATAGGTAGTGGACTTATAGTATAGTAATAAGGGAGGGGTTACATTTGGAGGCACCGCGTGAGATCAATTTGTAGGATACTCAGGGGCAAATGAGCACAGTAGCCAGAATGCCACAATATACCAGGAGTGAAGTTTTTGACTGGTGTATAAGGAAGGGAGTAACTCCTGAAAGGAGTTTTGTATTGATGGGGGATCTCACAGACACCACTGATGGCACAATTATGACAGAGATGTTGTTTCTGTTTGGGGTGAAGCAACCAAGGATTGCTGATAAACAATTCAGGGAAAGTGGAGAGATGTGTGCTGTATTAATAACTACCAGTCGTGATTTAGAGTCTGAGTTGCTTCCTACAGTGGTGGCTGTGAGATCTAACCCAGAACGCCGGTGGATAATTATATGGCCTGAGAAGGATGGAAGTGAAAGGGCTGCTGAACCATTAATTGTGGGTGACATGTCTACTCCGGCTAGTGGAGATCCCTCCGCGACTGTGGGAGAGGGTAGTCAAACACAGGGCATTGAAGAAAAATTAGGCAACCAGTTAGAGGTCATAGCTGATAAGGTAGTACATCAATTGGAAAGGTGGCACTATGAGGGTAGTTACAGGCGATTGAGACTTTTTTCAGGAATAATTCCTGTGCCTACTGGTGAGGAACCTTATGAGGCCTGGAGGGAGGCAGCTATACAGCAGTCTGAGGAGTGGCATTGCCCCGATCATATAAAGAAACAAAGGATAGTAGAGAGTTTACGGGGACCCGCTATGGGAATTATTCAAGCTACTAGAAAAAGTAATCCTGGGGCTGCTGTGGCTGACTACTTTCAGGCCTTAGAATACACATATGGGACATTGGAGGACGTAGGTGATTTGGTTGCAAGATTCCATCATACGTATCAGGAGACAGGAGAAAAGTTATCACAGTATGTGTATAGACTCGATAAACTAATTCATAAAATTATAGATAAAGGAGGGTTAGCTCCCGCGGAAGTGGATAGTAGCCGCTTGAAACAATTAATTAGGGGAGCATTAACAACTGACCCTGTAGCACAGCGGTTGCGTTGTACCACTTTATTATTAGGCAGTCCCACCCTTAATGATCTAATTAAGGAAATTACACAGGAAGAAGCTTTAATCGCTAATAGGGAAAAGACTCATGCCAAATCTGACAAAATGGTGGTACCCTCCCCTGAGGCCCAAGGGTCAAAGGAAGACAAGTTGGTTACCCTGGTAGTGGAACAAAATAAGAAAATAGACCAGCTTATTCTGGCACTAAATAAAAGGGTGGAACCCTCCAGCATTACTTCCAATAATTCCACTAGGGGGTTTAACAGTGGCAGGGGAAATTTTAGGAGAGGTGGAAATTTTATAAACAGAGGCTGTTTCCGCTGTGGACAGTTAGGACATAGGGCCATGGAATGTTCTATAGACTGGGGAATGAATGAAGTGGGAGCTAATGTTCAGTCAAATACTTCTCTTCATCAGGGAAACGATGGAGGGAGATTGGCGGGCCCCTCGCCATCTCCCAGAAATTAGGTATAGATTCAATGGGGAGTACCCAGTGGGGTAGTTCTATTCCGGATGGTATGGTAGGACCTGCTCCACGTGTGGTTGGTAAATTAAATGGACATCCCTGTCCTGTTTTGCTGGACAGTGGGTCCCAGGTGTCCATTATATTTGAGCATTGGTATAGACATTATTTATCTGATGTCCCTATCCTGCCCCTGGAAGGACTGGTAATTTGGGGATTGAGTGAACAGAAATACCCATATTTAGGTTATGTGGTAATTAACATAGAGTTTCCGGAAGGATTTATGGGTGTGTCAGAGCCATTACCTCTAATTGCTCTGGTATGCCCAGAATCACCAGGTGATAAAACTGCAATGCCAGTGATCATTGGGACTAATGCTCATTTATTTAGGGTCCTCAGTGATTGGTGTTTAAAAATGTGTAGGGAAAAGACTGCTTTTACAATGGCGACTGGCTATGAGGAGTACAGGAGCGGGGAGTCTGAGCACAGAAATTCCTCTCTTGATCAGGGTATGTCCCTGGAAGACTTAAATACATGTTTCCAGGGGAGTGACACTGAGTTGGTAGAAAGAAATATTTTATGTGAGGAATTGCTGGAACGAAAGCATGTCTTTTCTCTTGGGGAATGGGATTTGGGAAAAGCGAAAGGTGTGGAACATTGTATAAAGCTGACTGATGATACTCCTTTCAGGGAGAGGTCACGCAGACTTGCTCCTGCAGATTTCGATGATGTCAGACAGCATCTTCAGACTCTTTTGGAAACAGAGGTTACTCAACACTCTGAAAGTCCATATGCCTCTCCCATTGTAGTGGCTCGTAAAAAGAATGGCAAAATTAGAATGCGTATTGATTATCGCACCCTTAACCAGCGCACTGTGCCAGATCAGTACACGGTTCCTAGGGTAGAGGAGGCATTGGACTGTTTGCAAGGGAGTCAGTGGTTCACAGTATTGGATCTTCGGAGTGGGTATTACCAAATACCTATGAGTCATCAGGATAGAGAGAAGACTGCTTTTATTTGCCCTTTGGGTTTCTTCGAATTTTTGAAGATGCCCCAGGGAATCAAGGGTGCCCCGGCAACGTTTCAGAGGACCATGGAGCAGACGGTGGGTGATATGAATTATCGTGAGGTATTAGTTTATCTCGATGATATTATTGTTTTTGGGTCCTCCTTGCAGGAACATAACCACCGTCTGCTCAGGGTACTTGATAGATTATTGAAGAAAGGTTTTAAACTTTCTTTGGACAAATGTAAGTTCTGCCTGCCCTCTGTTACCTATTTGGGACATGTGGTAAGTCGACAGGGCATTTCCACTGATCCAACAAAAGTTGAAGCAGTGAATGAGTGGCCTAGACCCACTAAATTAAAGGAATTAAGATCTTTCCTCGGGTTTTGTGGGTACTATCGCCGCTTTGTGCCCTATTATTCCGTAATATGTCGCCCTCTCACTGATCTGACAAAGGGGTATCCGCCAGTTGGTAAAACCACAACTGCCTCATCTTATAAAACAAAAAAATATTTAAAACCATATGAAGAGTTCGGGGATAGATGGACCCAGGCGTGTGAAGAGGCCTTCCTCAAGTTAAAATGGAGTCTTACCAATGCTCCTGTATTGGCCTATGTGGATCCCAGTCTGTCGTATACATTACATGTGGATGCATCTTTTGATGGTCTGGGTGCTGTGTTGTATCAAACTCATGACGGAAAGTTGCAACCTGTATCTTATATCAGTCGAGGATTGTCCAATAGTGAGAGGAGATATCCTGTACATAAATTAGAATTCCTTGCTCTTAAATGGGCTGTGGCTGATAGATTTCAAGAGTACCTGTATGGGGCAAGTTTTGAGGTGTTCACTGATAATAACCCTTTGACCTATGTGCTTACCACTGCAAAATTAGATGCCACCGGGCACAGGTGGTTAGCTGCCTTGTCTATTTATGATTTCAAGATTAAATATTGCCCAGGCATCAATAACATAGACGCAGACTCTTTGTCCAGGTTATCTAGAATTGAGAAGGAAATAGATAGATCTGAATGGATTGAAGTTCCTGCAACTACCATTAAGGGACTATGCTTTAGCATCTCATGTGTAGTTGCAGAAAGTAGGGAATGTATTAGTGCCCTTGGAGCTACTGACAAGGCTTTACCTCTGGCCTATTGCTGGTTAAGCCAATTAGAATTAGGGGGTTTGAAACAACTAAGTCAAGACCAAATTCGCATTGATCAACGGAATGATCCTGATATCTCCCTTGTCATACGCTATCTTGAGTCTGGTTGTGCTGAATATGATGATGTTAGTTCTCTGACACATGCATCTAAGTTATTGATGCGGCAAATTAAGCAATTGACTCTGAGGAATGGAATAATGTATCGTGAATTATTTAAATGCAACGGGAAGTTCAAATTACAATTAGTTACTCCACAGTGTTATAGAGAAACTATTTTGAATGCATTACATGATCAGCATGGCCATCTTGGAGTAGAAAAGACATCGGGGCTGGTAACTGACCGGTTTTACTGGCCATTAATGGAGCAGGATATTGAGAACTATTGTAAGACCTGTGGTAGTTGTGTTTTGAGGAAAACTCTTCCCACTAAGTCCGCTTCTCTCATTAATCTTCAGAGCAGTGGTCCCATGGATCTGGTATGCATTGATTATTTATCCTTGGAAACTTCACCGGGAAAGGAATGTAACATACTTGTAGTAACGGATCACTTCACCCGTTATGCCCAGGCTTATGTTACTTCTGATCAAAAAGCCGTTACAGTAGCCAAAACTCTATGGGAGCGGTTCTTTGTTCATTATGGTTTACCAGCCCGATTGCACTCCGACCAGGGGCGGGATTTCGAGGGAAAATTTATTAAGGAGCTTTGCCTGTGCTGCGGGATTAAGAAATCCCGAACTACTCCTTACCATCCGCAGGGTAATCCTCAGCCAGAACGTTTTAATCGTACCCTGCTTGACATGATGGGCACTTTGGGACCCATGTGCAAAACCAAATGGAATAGAAAGATATGCCATCTGGTGCATGCCTATAATTGCACTAAGAATGAATCTACTGGGTACTCCCCATATGAGCTGATGTTTGGGCGTGAAGCCCGACTGCCCATAGACGTCTCTTTAGGACTTCCATCCAGGGATGCAAAGGGACAAACTCATTCTCAATATATTAAGAATTTACGAAAAGAGCTAAAATATGCTCATGATCTAGCTCAGGAAAAGGCTAGGAAAGCTGGTATAGCAAACAAAACAAGATATGACATAAGAGTGAAAGAAAATGTATTAAACATAGGAGATCGAGTTCTGGTGCAGAAATTAGGACTCCCCCACCGACAAAAATTAGCTTATCGATGGAAACCCGATCCTTATGTGGTAATTGAAAAATTACCTAACATACCAGTTTATAAACTAAGGTCAGAATCGGGGGAGGGACCCGTTCTTACATACCACCGACAGCATCTGTTGCCTATATCACAAAATCTTCGTCTCCCTGACTATGTTGAAAATGAGCCCCCCTTAAGATATAATTGGAAAGACAGTAATAGATTACGATCTTCTCAGGGCCCATGCCAATCTCCAGACCTTTCAGAGGGATATAATGATGATGCTGAGGACAGGGAACCAGGCCCAGGATATTTTTATTATGATAAAAGTGCTAATGACTCTATTCCTTTGTTATCTGATCGTAACAAACCTGGGATGTTTGCTTACAGATCCCCAGAAAATGATGGTAATATATCCGTTAATACTAATAACGAGGAAGGTGGGTTAGAATCTGAGTGGGGACTTCTATCAGAAAGGGGTATAGGTGACACTGAAGTTACCCCAAGCATGGATTCTAGTAGTGAATCCAGGATCTTAGAGGCTGGTGAGGATAACGTGCTTAATTATAGGACATCCAGGGAACGAAAACCTCCGTTGATATTAACCTATCCGGAATTAGGTAAACCTGTATATTTACCTCAAATAATTCACCCAAGTATAGTACTTACCTGGCCCTACTTTGGGTATTGGAAAGAAGAGGATATTTGGTGATCTTATAAATTGGGAAGGAGAGATATATAGATCACCAGGGGGAGAGTGTAACATGAATATTGTTTGTTATTGCTTGTTTCTCTTTAATTAAATTTATATGGTTATTATTAGTATTAGCAAGAATGTGTAATTCAGGTAAATATACTGGGGAAAACTATATAAATTTACGTTATATGTAAATAATGTAATAGTGGTCTGTTCACATAGTTTTAATAAAGCAGTGGTTGTGTGTATTTTGAGGTGGGCTCGAGACATTGTGAGATTGGCAATAGCCTGCAGGGCCGCCAAGGCGGGAAACAAAGGTACTTCACATCTCCCTCGCGCTGCGGAGCAACACTCTGTAGGGCGGGAATAGCTGTCCACGAGCGGGGGTTCAGGGCTGACCGCGAGCGGCTTAGATTGGGAAGCACTGGTTGGCGGTGACTAGGGACAACGGATTAATTGCGAAAGGCTGTGCGGCACGAGTCTTTTGAACCATGAGTATAAACAGAGCTCATTTTCGCTGCTGGGGAGTCTGCTGTTCCCCCGGGTAGTGTGTGCACTTGATCTCCAGCGCATCGCTAAATGAGCTGTGGCGGCGCTGAGGGGATCATATAGTATACCGGCACTGGGCATACCTGCTGATAGATGCTGGAGCAGGGGGAGGCGAGCCGCTGATGAATGGGCGGAGGCCGGTCTGCCGCGGTAGTAGTGAAGCTGAGCGGAGAGGAAGCAGCAGGAAGCTGGTGAGCGGTTCCCTAGCAACCGAGGGGAAGCCGTATCTATGCCGCATCCAGTTGGCTGAAGCGGGGGAATTGCAAAGTAAAAGCACCTCCTGTAGCCGCACCTTATAGCCTGTCAGCGCCTGTCAGAAAGCTGGGGGAGGAGTTGGTGACTCACCGCACAGCCGCAGCAGCATCTTCAAACGGAGTAAGTGACAATATCCCGCTCCCACACTGCACCCGGCACTATAGAGTGGAGTACACGATAAAATACGTACTTAGTGAGGGATAGCAGCAAATGGGAATGACATGGGGCAATAAGCCCAGAATATGTCTCGGTGCCCTTATTCATTCATTATATGGCACCCTAATATTGGAAGCTAACTCCAAGTGGCTGGAATAGCTGAAGAAATAATTAGAACATAATTATACTACACATGTCATAACTAAGCAACTGGTGAAAACGGTAGCCTCTATGATTAAGTAATTAACTATAACTGTAAATATGCATAGAGACTGAGCAATAATAAGAAGAGATGGTTGCTAAGCCTAGCCTCAGTTAAAGCAGATTTGTATGACAACATATATGATTGCTTAACGGACAATAAGCTAAAGCCGTTATAATTGTAATAGATGTTATGAGCTTAGAACTGAAGAAACAGTTATTTAACTTTTACCTATTCTAGCAACCATCCATATACTGTAAGATTATAACTGTACTTGAAAGGTCTATTGGCTCAAGCATAACTATACCAGTGGATCTCATTCAATATAGACAGGAAAGCAGAAGACACATTGTTATTCATAAACATTTATATTTGTGTCTACATCCTGCTCAAGTGGATACAGTTATCAAATATAATCCTCAGTCAACCTGACTTTCTAGGATACAAAAAGGTAACATCAACTTGCTACAATATTAACCTACTACATAAAGGAAACAGTTGCAATAATTGTCAAGGAGACATAATATTTCTGCAGTCCAAGGAGAAACATAAGAAGTACACAGCCGGTGTTATGATGAATTTAAGCTAATTTCATCTAGTCATTAATTCCCGGATAACTTTGTTTGGTATATATATATTGACAGAATTACCACAGGTCCATTTATAGGATAACTGTAAACAAATAACACTGAAGACTTAATACCTACTGTTATTATATATAAAAGGAGGACATTTCTGGGAGATATATCTAGTTAATGTGTATTAATATATTTGATATAACTTATTTAATGTATATTAATTATTTTTTATTAATGCCCTAATTGTGCACAGAAGGGTTAACAGAGTACCCGGGTAACTCATTATCAACTAAGGATAGGAGAGTTTTTTGTATTGCATGCGAACGAATATGTATAGGAGTAGTGCGAATATTGCTGACAGTATTACTTTATTTATGTCAAACTAAATGTATTGATGTATAAGTTTCAATAGTTGTTGTGTAATTAAATTGCATTACTTACCTTTATACTTGTGGATGGAATCGGATCGTGGAAAGCTGAAAGAGAAAGACAGGTACAATATGATATGTAAGGAGTAATTAATGTGAATACACTCACACATACACTGCGGGTGAGAGGCTTACCCAAGCGAGCCTTACACTAACCGGCTTGGGTGGAGGCACATATACTGATTAAACCCTCCCTTAGTGAAATAGGTAGTGGACTTATAGTATAGTAATAAGGGAGGGGTTACATTCAAAACAGCATCAATTTCTCAATTGCAGACAGGTACACTCATAGGCGAACGCAGCACATTTTATTAGGGGGTGCACTGTCGGAGGGGCGTGTCTAGCACCACCTAATGGGCGTGTCTAGCACTGCCAATTGACATTCCCTTTCATTCCATATGCACCTTACCTATATGGTGGTTTCTCACAACGGGGACCCTGTGAAGAAATGTATCCTTCCTGGGCAGATGCCGTTTTCAGTCGGTATTCACCATTCATGTAGGATATCACATAGTACGGAAGATGCCTGTTTGTGTAGGAATGTAATCAGTCATCATCATACAACAGCGATTCAACCAGACTTGTGTCACCTCCTTGTGTCACCTCCTGTAGAGGATGATGCGTCTCTCAGCCACATCATCACCCCATCCCTGCATCTGTCAACCACACCATCTTCCACCTGTGTTTCTTAACCACACCATCATCTCCTGTTTGCGTCTCTTTGCCATGCCATCGTCTACCATCTGCATCACTCAACATCCCCCTCCACTTCACACATTACACCACATAGTAGAGGCCCTTACTTACATTACACCGCACAGTAGTGTCCGTTTTGACATTACAGCACACAGTAGCGTCCCTTATACACATCACACCTGACCACACAGTTGTGTCCGTTATTCATATTACACCAGACAGCAGAGCTCCTTATACACATTGCACCACAGTAAAGCCCTTCCTCCACATTCCTCCACCTCATCATCATTCCTCTTCCTTGTCATGTCGCCATCTCCTCATCTTTCACCCAATCCCTGCAAAACTCCACTTCTGAAACTTTGCAGAGAATATATGTTACCTCGGCTTATGGCTCTTGGTGCAGGGGGCAGAGGTGGGCAGTTACAGGGTGTAGGGAGGGAAGGTGTAGGGTGCAGAGGAGGGCAGTTACAGGGTGTAGGGAGGGAAGGTGTAGGGTGCAGAGGTAGTCAGTTACATGGTGTAGGGAGGGAAGGTGTAGGGTGTAGAGGTGGGCAGTTACAGGGTGTAGGGAGGGAAGGTGTAGGGTGCAGAGGTAGTCAGTTACAAGGTGCAGGGAGGGAATGTGTAGGGTGCAGAGGCAGTCAGTTAAATGGTGTAGAGAGGGAAGGTGTAGGGGGCAGAGGTGGGCAGTTACAGGGTGCAGGGAGGGAAGGTGTAGGGTGCAGAGGTAGTCAGTTACAGGGTGCAGGGAGGGAAGGTGTAGGGTGCAGAGGTGGGCAGTTACAGGGTGCAGGGAGGGAAGGTGTAGGGTGCAGAGGTGGGCAGTTACAGGGTGTAGGGAGGGAAGGTGTAGGGTGCAGAGGTAGTCAGTTACAGGGTGCAGGGAGGGAATGTGTAGGGTGCAGAGGTAGTCAGTTACATGGTGTAGGGAGGGAAGGTGTAGGGTGTAGAGGTGGGCAGTTACAGGGTGTAGGGAGGGAAGGTGTAGGGTGCAGAGGTAGTCAGTTACAAGGTGCAGGGAGGGAATGTGTAGGGTGCAGAGGCAGTCAGTTAAATGGTGTAGGGAGGGAAGGTGTAGGGGGCAGAGGTGGGCAGTTACAGGGTGCACGGAGGGAAGGTGTAGGGTGCAGAGGTAGTCAGTTACAGGGTGCAGGGAGGGAATGTGTAGGGTGCAGAGGTAGTCAGTTACATGGTGTAGGGAGGGAAGGTGTAGGGTGTAGAGGTGGGCAGTTACAGGGTGTAGGGAGGGAAGGTGTAGGGTGCAGAGGTAGTCAGTTACAGGGAGCAGGAAGGAAAGGTGTAGGGTGCAGAGGAGGGCAGTTACAGGGAGCAGGGAGGGAAGGTGTAGGGTGCAGAGGAGGGCAGTTACAGGGAGCAGGGAGGAAAGGTGTAGGGTGCAGAGGAGGGCAGTTACAGGGAGCAGGGAGGGAATGTGTAGGGTGCAGAGGTAGTCAGTTACAGGGTGTAGGGAGGGAAGGTGTAGGGTGCAGAGGTAGTCAGTTACAGGGTGCAGGGAGGGAATGTGTAGGGTGCAGAGGTAGTCAGTTACAGGGTGTAGGGAGGGAATGTGTAGGGTGCAGAGGTAGTCAGTTACAGGGTGTAGGGAGGGAATGTGTAGGGTGCAGAGGTAGTCAGTTACAGGGTGCAGGGAGGGAATGTGTAGGGTGCAGAGGTAGTCAGTTACAGGGTGTAGGGAGGGAAGGTGTAGGGTGCAGAGGTAGTCAGTTACAGGGTGTAGGGAGGGAAGGTGTAGGGTGCAGAGGTAGTCAGTTACATGGTGTAGGGAGGGAAGGTGTAGGGTGTAGAGGTGGGCAGTTACAGGGTGTAGGGAGGGAAGGTGTAGGGTGCAGAGGTAGTCAGTTACAGGGAGCAGGAAGGAAAGGTGTAGGGTGCAGAGGAGGGCAGTTACAGGGAGCAGGGAGGGAAGGTGTAGGGTGCAGAGGAGGGCAGTTACAGGGAGCAGGGAGGAAAGGTGTAGGGTGCAGAGGAGGGCAGGTACAGGGAGCAGGGAGGGAATGTGTAGGGTGCAGAGGTAGTCAGTTACAGGGTGTAGGGAGGGAAGGTGTAGGGTGCAGAGGTAGTCAGTTACAAGGTGCAGGGAGGGAATGTGTAGGGTGCAGAGGCAGTCAGTTAAATGGTGTAGAGAGGGAAGGTGTAGGGGGCAGAGGTGGGCAGTTACAGGGTGCAGGGAGGGAAGGTGTAGGGTGCAGAGGTAGTCAGTTACAGGGTGCAGGGAGGGAAGGTGTAGGGTGCAGAGGTAGTCAGTTACAGGGTGTAGGGAGGGAATGTGTAGGGTGCAGAGGTAGTCAGTTACAGGGTGCAGGGAGGGAATGTGTAGGGTGCAGAGGTAGTCAGTTACAGGGTGTAGGGAGGGAAGGTGTAGGGTGCAGAGGTAGTCAGTTACAGGGTGCAGGGAGGGAATGTGTAGGGTGCAGAGGTAGTCAGTTACAGGGTGTAGGGAGGGAATGTGTAGGGTGCAGAGGTAGTCAGTTACAGGGTGCAGGGAGGGAATGTGTAGGGTGCAGAGGTAGTCAGTTACAGGGTGTAGGGAGGGAATGTGTAGGGTGCAGAGGTAGTCAGTTACAGGGTGCAGGGAGGGAATGTGTAGGGTGCAGAGGTAGTCAGTTACAGGGTGCAGGGAGGGAATGTGTAGGGTGCAGAGGTAGTCAGTTACAAGGTGCAGGGAGGGAATGTGTAGGGTGCAGAGGTAGTCAGTTACAGGGTGTAGGGAGGGAAGGTGTAGGGGGCAGAGGAGGGCAGTTACAGGGAGCAGGGAGGGAAGGTGTAGGGTGCAGAGGAGGGCAGTTACAGGGTGTAGGGAGGGAAGGTGTAGGGTGCAGAGGTAGTCAGTTACAGGGTGCAGGGAGGGAATGTGTAGGGTGCAGAGGTAGTCAGTTACAGGGTGTAGGGAGGGAAGGTGTAGGGTGCAGAGGTAGTCAGTTACATGGTGTAGGGAGGGAAGGTGTAGGGTGCAGAGGTGGGCAGTTACAGGGTGTAAGGAGGGACGGTGTAGGTTGCAGAGGTGGAAGGTGTATATTGTTGGTGAGCAGATACAGGATACAAGATGCAGGAGTATCACCTGCAGGGAAGGCAGTTTCAAGGTGCAGGGGTCAGTTTCAGGGTGCAGTGGGGGGGGGGGCAGTTGCAGGGTGCAGGGGGACAGGTGCACAAAAGGAGAGTAAGGAAAAAATGGTTAATAGTACCTTAGAGGTGGTGTATCACAAGGTAGGTAGCTCAGGGATAAGGGTCCCTTAGCAGCAACAGGAGGCTTGAAACATCCCACAGACCAACAACAGCAGTAAAAATCCATTAAAAAAATTAGCAAACCAACACAGGGGCCAGAAGTCAAGGTGATCAAAGGGGAGATCTGCACTGTGCAGAGACTGGGGTACACCAACAGCGCTTAACAGTGGGAGGCACCCACAACCCCCCACCACCCTCTCCCCCAGCAGCCGGCATAAGCCTTCTGCTCAGACCCAGACGGACACATGCCATCATCACAGCGACTATCCGCCACCTCGCAGCACTCTCCTGGCAATCCAAACAGAGGCCCCCAGCGCCTGAGCAAGCCGCCTACTAGACTGTTGATTAGGAGAGGCAATGTATCGTCCGACGTTGCAACCCCCAGCGACTGCCCGGGGATCACTGCAGCAGGCGTGTGTGAGGGGGGTGCCGGACGTTAGGCACCCCCCATGCGTACACCTATGGGTACACTTGCACACAGTTTGTGAAGGAACTTCACAGCAAGGTTGTTTCAAACATCTTATATATATATATATATATCTGCACCTCTTGTCATCTGTCTGTCGCCCCTCCCCACTAGATTGTTAGCTCTTCAGAGCAGGGCCCTCTTTTCTCTTGTTATCTAAGCCCTCGTCTCGTCACATTTCACTCGCAGCTCTCCCCTACTCAACGACCATCTTTATCCTGCTAGTAAAGGCTCATCTCCATCTATGGCCGCCAGCCTCTAGTAGTACGATGATCACTCCATCAATACTTACATCTTAGCTGTATTATGTCTTGAGAACGTGTGGTGCTCTATGTTACCTGTACTCTATTTCTGTTATTTATTTACTGTAATGCTATCTTTTGTCTCCCTGTACTGTCCTTTGTACGGCGCTGCGAAACACTTGTGGCGCTTTATAAATAAAATTTAATAATAATAATAATATTGCAACCAACAAATGAGGGAGGTCATTCCGAGTCGTTCGCTCTGAAAATTTCTTCGCATCGCAGCGTTTTTCCGCTTAGTGCGCATGCGCAATGTCCGCACTGCGACTGCGCCAAGTAAATTTGCTATGAAGTTTGGATTTTTACTCACGGCTTTTTCTTCGCTCAGGCGATCGTAGTGTGATTGACAGGAAATGGGTGTTACTGGGCGGAAACAGGCCGTTTTATGGGCGTGTGGGAAAAAACGCTACCGTTTCCGGAAAAAACGCGGGAGTGGCTGGAGAAACGGAGGAGTGTCTGGGCGAACGCTGGGTGTGTTTGTGACGTCAAACCAGGAACGATAAGCACTGAACTGATCGCAGATGCCGAGTAAGTCTGAAGCTACTCTGAAACTGCTACGAGATGTGTAATCGCAATATTGCGAATCTTTCGTTCGCAATTTTAAGAAGCTAAGATTCACTCCCAGTAGGCGGTGGCTTAGCGTGTGCAATACTGCTAAAATCGCCTTGCGAGCGAACAACTCGGAATGAGGGCCGAGGTGCGGCACTCAAGCTTTCTTTCAATAATACACAGGAGCCATAGTCTGAGTTATCAACGTTACAATATGTCAAATATTGTCATCAGGATGCTGTGTATTATTGAAAGAAAGCTTGAGTGCCGCACCTCATTTGTTGCATGCTATTTTTAGTGAAAGCACCGACACAGTATTGGATTGAAATTGGGAGTGCCAGACCCTGGACATATGATATATATATTTTTGGTTTTGGATTCGGTTCCGCGGCCGTGTTTTGGATTCGGACGCATTTTGGCAAAACCTCCCTGAAATTTTTTTATCGGATTCGGGTGTGTTTTGGATTCAGGTGTTTTTTTTCAAAAAACCCTCAAAAACAGCTTAAATCATAGAATTTGGGGGTAATTTTGATCCTATAGTATTATTAACCTCAATAACCATAATTTCCACTCATTTCCAGTCTATTCTGAGCACCTCACACCTTACAATATTATTTTGAGTCCTAAAATTTAACCGAGGTCGCTGGATGACTAAGCTAAGTGACCCAAGTGACCGGCACAAACACCTGGCCCATCTAGGAGTGGCACTGCAGTGTCAGACAGGATGGCACTTAAAAAAATTGATGCAATCAATGATCACATGATGCAAAGATAAAAAAAATTAAAAAAGAGGTGCAAGATGGAATTGTCCTTGGGCCCTCCCACCCACCCTTATGTTGTATAAACAGGACATGCACACTTTAACAAACCTATCATTTCAGCGACAGGGTCTGCCACATGACTGTGGCTGAAATGACTGGTTGGTTTGGGCCCCCACCAAAAAAAGAAGCAATCAATCTCTCCTTGCTCAAACTGGCTCTACAGAGGCAAGATGTCGACCTCATCATCATCCTCCGATTCCTCACCCCTTTCACTGTGTACATCCCCCTCCTCACAGAGTATTAATTCGTCCCCACTGGAATCCACCATCTCAGGTACCTGTGTACTTTCTGGAGGCAATTGCTGGTGAATGTCTCCACGGAGGAATTGATTATAATTCATTTTGATGAACACCATCTTCTCCACATTTTGTGGAAGTAACCTCGTACGCCGATCGCTGACACGTTGACCGGCTGCACTAAACACTCTTTCGGAGTACACACTGGAAGGGGGGCAACTTAGGTAAAATAAAGCCAGTTTGTGCAAGGGCCTCCAAATTGCCTCTTTTTCCTGCCAGTATACGTACGGACTGTCTGACGTGCCTACTTGGATGCGGTCACTCATATAATCCTCCACCATTCTTTCAATGGTGACAGAATCATATGCAGTGACAGTAGACGACATGTCAGTAATCGTTGGCAGGTCCTTCAGGCCGGAACAGATGTCAGCATTCGCTCCTGACTGCCCTGCATCACTGCCAGCGGGTGGGCTCAGAATTCTTAGCCTTTTCCTCGCAGCCCCAGTTGCCGGAGAATGTGAAGGAGGAGCTGTTGACGGGTCACGTTCCGCTTGAGTTGACAAGTGTCTCAACAGCAGGTCTTTGAACCTCTGCAGACTTGTGTCTGCCGGAAAGAGAGATACAACGTAGGCTTTAAATCTAGGATCGAGCACGGTGGCCAAAATGTAGTGCTCTGATTTCAACAGATTGACCACCCGTGAATCCTGGTTAAGCTAATTAAGGGCTCAATCCACAAGTCCCACATGCCTAGCGGAATCGCTCCATTTTAGCTCCTCCTTCAATCTCTCCAGCTGCTTCTGCAAAAGCCTGATGAGGGGAATGACCTGACTCAGACTGGCAGTGTCTGAACTGACTTCACGTGTGGCAAGTTCAAAGGGTTGCAGAACCTTGCACAACGTTGAAATCATTCTCCACTACGCTTGAGTCAGGTGCATTCCCCCTCCTTTGCCTATATCGTAGGCAGATGTATAGGCTTGAATGGCCTTTTGCTGTTCCTCCATCCTCTGAAGCATATAGAGGGTTGAATTCCACCTCGTTACCACCTCTTGCTTCAGCTGATGGAGGGGCAGGTTCAGGATTGTTTGCTGGTGCTCCAGTCTTCGGCATGCGGTGGGTGAATGCCGAAAGTGGCCCGCAATTCTTCGGGCCACCGACAGCATTTCTTGCACGCCCCTGTCATTTTTTTAAAAAATTCTACACCACCAAATTCTATGTATGTGCAAAACATGGGACGTGCTGGAATTTGCCCACATGTAAGGCACGCACAATATTGGTGGCGTTGTCTGATGTTACAAATTCCCAGGAGAGTCCAATTGGGGTAAGCCATTCTGCGATGATGTTCCTCAGTTTCCGTAAGAGGTTGTCAGTTTGTGTGCCTCTTCTGGAAACCGGTGATACAAAGCGTAGCCTGCCTAGGAACGAGTTGGCATTTGCGAGATGCTGCTACTGGTGGTGTCGCCACTGCTGTTGTTGCTGCGGGAGGCAATACATCTACCCAGTTTGCTGTCACAGTCATATAGTCTGCCCTGCTCCACTTGTCCACATGTCCATGGTTGAGTGGACATTGAGTACAACTGCAATTTTTAGGACACTGGTGACTCTTTTTCTGACGTCTTTGTACATTCTCGGTATCGCCTGCCTAGAGAAGTGGAACCTAGATGGTATTTGGTACCGGGGACACACTACCTCAATAAATTCTCTAATTCCCTGTGAATCAACGGTGAATACCGGACACACGTTTAACACCAACACAGCTGCCAAGGCCTGAGTTATCCGCTTTGCAGCAGGATGACTGCTGTGATATTTCATCTTCCTTGCAAAGGACTGTTGGACAGTCAATTGCTTACTGGAAGTAGTACAAGTGGTCTTCCGACTTCCCCTCTGGGATCATAGGTGTGCGCAGGGGGGGGGTGCCTGGTGCGCACAGGCACCCCTTAATGTCTGGCACCTCGATCTCACATGCCTGATGCAGCGATCGCTGAGCAGGCTGATTACTGTCCCCTCTGCGCTGCACCCTGTCAGGACTGCATTACTGACCAGACGCCTGGGTTAATCAAGGATGCCACCGTCCACCCGTCACACCCGCCACACGCCCACCTCTCTCCTTTTATGCTATGCCAACGCCAGCCACTGATGAGGATCAGCACGCAGCCAGCGTTCCTCTTAGGAAGACAAATTCAATACTGGCAGGCAGCCGGCAGCAGCATTGACACGTCATTCGTTTTTCCAGCAGCAGCAGTACTAGTCTGCGACTGTCAGTGTCAGTGAGTGGCTGACTTGTAAGTAAGCTGCTGCAGCTTGCAGGGGAAAGAGAGGGGCAGCCAGACCAGGCTGAGGAGGAGCAGTGTAATTGCAGTGAGTGCCATCATGGGTGTTTGTTTGGTGCACACCACAACATCTGACAATGGCCCTCATTCCGAGTTGATCGCTCGCAAGGCGAATTTAGCAGAGTTGCTCAGGCTAAGCCTACGCCTACTTGGAGTGTATCTTAGCTTCTTAAAATTGCGACCGATGTATTCGCAATATTGCGATTACAAACTACTTAGCAGTTTCAGAGTAGCTTCAGACTTACTCGGCATCTGCGATCAGTTCAGTGCTTGTCGTTCCTGGTTTGACGTCATAAACACACCCAGCGTTCGCCCAGACACTCCCCCGTTTCTCCGGCCACTCCTGCGTTTTTTCCGGAAACGGTAGCGTTTTTATCCACACGCCCCGAAAACGCCGTGTTTCCGCCCAGTAACACCCATTTCCTGTCAATCACACTACGATCGCCGGAGCGATGAAAAAGCCGTGAGTAAAAATACTATCTCCATTGTAAAATTACTTGGCGCAGTCGCAGTGCGAATATTGCGCATGCGTACTAAGCGGAATTTCACTGCGATGCGATGAAAAATACAGAGCGAACGACTCGGAATGAGGGCCGATGTATCTGCTTTATTAGGATTGGCACAAGGGTGGATATTTTATATTGCGTTGACATCAATAGATGGTGCTAGACACGCCCAAAAGGCGGTGCTAGACATGCCCAAAAGGCGGTGCTAGACACACCCCTCCGATGGTGCACCCCCTAATAAAATGTGCTGCGCACGCCTATGTCTGGGATGACGATCGACTCCCAGCAGCAACAACAGCAGCGCCAGCAGCAGTAGGCGTTACACTCAAGGATCCATCGGAGGAATCCCAGTTAGGAGAGGACTCGTCAGACTTGCCAGTGACATGGCCTGCAGGACTATTGGCGTTCCTGTGTAAGGAGGAAATTGACACTGAGGGAGTTGGTGGTGTGGTTTGCAGGAGCTTGGGTACAAGAGGAAGGGATTTAGTTGTCAGTGGACTGCTTCCGCTGTCACCCAAAGTTTTTGAACTTGTCAATGACTTCTGATGAATGCACTCCAGGTGACGTATAAGGGAGGATGTCCCTAGGTGGTTAACGTCCTTACCTCTACTTATTACAGCTTGACAAAGGCAACACACGGCTTGACACCTGTTGTCCGCATTTCTGTTAAAATAATTCCACACCGAAGAGGTGATTGTTTTTGTAATTTGACCAGGCATGCAAATGGCCATATTCATCCCACGGACAACAGGTGTCTCCCCGGGTGCCTGACTTAAACAAACCACCTCACCATCAGAATCCTCCTTGTCAATTTCCTCCTCAGCGCCAGCAACACCCATATCCTCATCCTGGTGTACTTCAATAGTGACATCTTCAATTTGACTATCAGGAACTGGACTGTGGGTGCTCCTTCCAGCACTTGCAGGGGGCGTGCAAATGGTGGAAGGCGCCACCTTTCCCGTCCAGTGTTGGGAAGGTCAGGCATGGGGATTTGTGATTTAGAAGAACGCACAGTTCTTTGCTGTGCTTTTGCCAGCTTAAGTCTTTTAATTTTTCTAGCGGGAGGATGAGTGCTTCCATCCTCATGTGAAGCTAAACCACTAGCCACGAACATAGGCCAGGGCCTCAGCCGTTTCTTGCCACTCCGTGGCGTAAATGGCATATTGGCAAGTTTACGTTTCTCCTCAGACGCTTTTAATTTAGATTTTTGGGTAATTTTACTGAACTTTAGTTTTTTGGATTTGACATACTCTCTACTATGACATTGGGCATCGGCCTTGGCAGATGGCGTTGATGGCATTTCATCATCTCGGCCATGACTAGTGGCAGCAGCTTCAGCACGAGGTGGAAGTGGATCTTGATCTTTCCCTATTTTACCCTCCACATTTTTGTTCTCCATTTTTTAATGTGTGGAATTATATGCCAGTAATATATCAATAGCAATGGCCTACTGTACTGTCTGTACTACTACTGCTGGTCACCAAAATGCTGCACTGTCCTACTATATACTGTGCACAACAATGCAGCACAGATATGTATAGTATACTTGACACAGAGATGCAAGATACAGCAATGGCCTACTGTACTGTACTACTGTATATGTATACTGGTGGTCACCACAATGCTGCACTGTCTTACTATATACTGCTCACAACAATGCAGCACAGATGTGGATAGTATACTTGACACAGAGCTGCAAGATACAGCAATGGCCTACTGTACTGTACTACTGTATATGTATACTGTTGGTCACCACAATGCTGCACTGTCTTACTATATACTGCTCACAACAACAATGCAGCACAGATATGGATAGTATACTTGACACAGAGCTGCAAGATACAGCAATGGCCTACTGTACTGTACTACTGTATATGTATACTGGTGGTCACCACAATGTTGCACTGTCTTACTATATACTGCTCACAACAACAATGCAGCACAGATATGGATAGTATACTTGCCACAGAGCTGCAAGATACAGCAATGGACTACTGTACTGTACAACTATATACTGTTGGTCACCAAAATGCTGTACTGTCCTACTATATATATACTGCTCACAACAATGCAGCACAGATATTATGGATACTTGAAGTGACACAGAGCTGCAAGATAGAGCAATGGCCTACTGTACTGTACTACTATACTGGTGGTCACCAAAACTCTGCACTGTACTATATACTGGTCACACAACAATGAAGCAGATATTGAGCACTGATGATCAGGATACTGTCTAGAACTGAGTCTGACACGGAGCTGCAAGATACAGCAATGGCCTACTGTACTGTACTACTACTATAACTCATACCTCCCAACTGTCCCGATTTTTGCGGGACAGTCCCGTTTTTTGGGGACTGTCCCGCTGTCCCACCCGCGGGCCGCAGTGTCCCGCGGTGGGGGGGTCAGTTGGGAGGCTCTGTCAATCGCTGCTCTGCTTAGCAGAGCAGCGGTGAATAGACGCTGTGCGCATGCGCACAGCGTCTATTCAGTGGAGTCAGAGGGAGAGGGAGCATGCCAGCGGCTCACAGAGCGCTGGGCATGCCCCCTCAGTGACGAAAACGGGGGCGTGGCTTGCGATCGCGGGTCCTCCTGTGAAGCCACGCCCCCTTTTCATATGCCACGCCCAGTAAAGTTGGGAGGTATGCTATAACTATATACTGGTGGTCCCCACAATGCAGCACACTGAGCACAGATATTTGCAGCACACTGAGCACAGATACAGAGCTTTTCAGGGAGAGAACGTAGCCACGTCCTCTCCGTTCAATCTCCAATGCACGAGTGAAAATGGCGGCGACGCGCGTCTCTTTATGTAGAATACGAATCTCGCGAGAATCCGACAGCAGGATGATGATGTTCGGCCGCGTTCGGGTTAACCGAGCAAGGTGGGAAGATACGAGGCTGCCTCGGACTCGTGTAAAATAGGTGAAGTTCGGAGGGGTTTGGATTTCGATGAAACGAACCCGCTCATCTCTAATATATATATGTGTGTGTGTGTGTGTGTGTGTGTGTGTGTGTGTGTGTGTATATATATATATATATATATATACAAACAAACAGGAAGTTCAGCACTCACCAAAGCAAGCTCACTTATTTTCACAACATCAATAAATAAATGATGGGGGTTTAGTAAGTGAATTGGCCAATGCATGGAAACCTGCAAACCGCTCGCCAAGGTACCCCATATTCATGCAGGTCCTACACTATCACAGAGTCTCAAAAATTAAAACCTAGCAACTGTATCACACATAACATAACTGCAAATATGCCTACTTGGTTTAATGTGTATCTGCCAAATACTCCATGGCCTTTAAAAGCCATAAAACCCCAGTGGGTGAAATGAGCGACCTGCTAAATTGAGCCTGGTGCAGGCCAATCTAGCACCAGCGATAGCGATGCGCAGCCTCGCGCATCGCTATCGCTGTGGGGGTACACACGGAGAGATCACTTCTTAAAATCTAAGCAATCTAGTCAGATTGCTTAGATTTTAAGCAGCGATCACTCCTTGAGTACCCCCCTTTAGACAGAAGTTTGGTTAGTATCACTCTTAATATATCCTTTGATATAGATAAAGGACTGGGTTTTCAAGCTCCTCCCCCCACACACACACACCTTTTAGGAGATTATAATGAAGCTCATGTATCCAAGTAAGTAATTGAAGCTGCTTTGAGGCTACATATTGGTGCTCAGGTGCTTTCAGCAGTTTAGTAGTTGTGCAGCTGAGTCTGTTTACTATAGTAAAAGTGCAATTTCTTCTAATAAAATATTGCCCCTTATACTGGAATAGTATTATTGTGTTGTTACCATATATTATAAAAGCACTGATATTGCCATGAAACAAATATCATAAAATCACTTAATCCTATATGGTTTCCGTAGGGAAATTTCTTCCCATAAAAAAAGTTTTTTTATTGCCATTAGGTACAATACATGTCAATTTTCACATATACTTAAAAGTTGCTAAATACATTCCCCCCAGTCGGGTATATTCCCATGGGGTATAATTTCCTTTTTTTATATGAATTGCTGCAATATATTGCTAGATGGTGTGGTATGATCCTTGCCAGTGGCGGTTCTTGCCACGGGCAAGCAGGACTTTTGCCCGGGGCGCCGCCTTCCGGAGGGCGCTGGCGCCATCCGGAGGGCGCCGCACCGTGGCAAGATCCGCCACTGCTGCCCGCTGTGTCCCCCGTCCGCCTCCGCTGCCCGCTGCCGTCCCCGTCCTCGGCGCCTCCTGTGAAGGGAACTAGACGCTATGCGTCTAGTTTCCCTTCGTGGAGAGTAACTGCTGAGCGGTGCGCGATGACGTCATCGCGCACCGCACAGCAAAGGTCCTCTCCACGAAGGGAACTAGACGCATAGCGTCTAGTTTCTCTTCGTGGAGAGGACCTTTTGCTGTGCGGTGCGCGATGACGTCATCGCGCACCGCTCAGCATTCAAGCGGCGCTTTCAATGTACAGGGGGCATGACTCACCACGCCCCCTGTATTAGGCCACGCCCCTTTCCTGCCCGGGGCGCTCTGCGCCCTTGAACCGGCCCTGATCCTTGCATACAGAATTAGCACTGAGGCCCCACAGCTGAAGCAACATGTATATTAAGAATTCTTTTTACCGTGATTTCAGTACTTCTAGGTACAAGCAAACAACACACACACATGTAATATTATTGTCATAGATAGTACATGTATGAACAGTGCAGAGCAATTTCAGTGCGAATTTCGCTTAAGCAGTTTTATAATGGCTACAGCAGTGTTGGAGACTGAAAGTGTGAATGGATTGATCCATCTATTGTTGGAGATCTCTTTGCGTCAAATAAGCATATCTGGACAGTAGTTGGGTAGTGACTAAATGATTGGAACTGATCTGTCTCATGGGAGCTTTGCGGACACAGATGAGACGCCTGTTTCTGATGGATTCAGCATGGATGGTGGTGGTGATAGGAGGGGGGGGGGTATAAGTGCCGATAGTAACAATGATGACTGTGGACGTAAAAACAGTGGACGGGCTGGCAATCCACATGAAGCCACACAGATCATTGATACAGACAGGTGGCTACTTTAATTAGCATAAGACAGTAAAACGAGATTTATGGTAAGAACTTTACTCTCTTTCTGCGAGGTACACTGGGCTCCACAGGGAATGACATTGGGGTGTAGAGTAGGATCTTGATCCGAGGCACCAACAGGCTCAAAGCTTTGACCTTCTTCCCAGAATGCATAGCACCGCCTCCTCTATAACCCCGCCTCCGTGCACAGGAGATCACTTTTTGTTAACCAGTCCAATGCAGTAGCAGGCAAAAGAGACGACAACTGTTAGTAGCCACATACACCACTTTCTCACGACAGGAGAAAGTGTCAGCAGCTAATGCCTTACCAACCCAAAGAAGCTAAGTGCGTCAGGGTGGGCGCCCTGTGGAGCCCAGTGTACCTTGCAGAAAGAGATTTAACAACGGTACCATAAATCTCGTTTTCTTCTGCGGGGTACACTGGGCTCCACAGGGAATGACATTGGGGATGTCCTAAAGCAGTTACTCATGGGAGGGGACACACTGTAGCGGGCACAAGAACCCGGCGTCCAAAGGAAGCATCATGGGAGGCGGAAGTATCGAAGGCATAGAAGCTTATGAACGTGTTCACTGAGGACCACGTAGCCGCCTTGCACAATTGTTCAAGGGTCGCACCAGGGTGGGCCGCCCAAGAAGGTCCAACCGACCGAGTAGAATGGGCCTTTATGGTAGCAGGAGCTGGAAGGCCAGCCTGTACATAAGCATGTGCAATCTCCATTCTAATCCATCTGGCTAGGGTCTGCTTGTGAGCAGGCCAGCCACGTTTTGGAAAACCAAACAGAACAAAGAGAGAATCCGATTTCCTAATGGAGGCAGTTCACTTCACGTAGATACGGAGAGCCCGTACCACATCCAAAGACGGCTCTTTGGAAGACAATTCAGGAGAGGCAAAGGCCGGAACCACAATCTCCTTATTAAGGTGGAAAGAAGATACCACCTTAGGTAAATACCCGGGACGTGTTCTAAGAACCGCCCGATCATGGTGAAAAATCAGATATGGTGACCTACAAGATAAGGCACCCAAATCCGACACCCGTCTAGCAGAGGCAATAGCCAGCAGAAACTAAACCTTAAGAGAAAGCTACTAAAGGTCTGCAGATTCAAGGGGCTCAAACAGAGACTCTTGCAACGCCTCTTGAACCACCGACAAGTCCCAAGGAGCCAAAGGCGGGACATAAAGAGGTTGAATCCGCAACACACCCTGAGTGAACGTATGAACATCAGGTAAAGTCGCAATTTTTCTCTGGAACTAAACCGACAAGGCAGAAATATGAACCTTGATGGAGGCCAGACGAAGGCCCAAGACCAGGCCCTGTTGTAGAAAGGCCAAAAGTTTGGCCATACTAAACTTGTAAGCGTCATGATTGTTAGATGTGCACCAAGCAAAGGAAGTATTCCAGACCCTATGGTAAATCCGAACAGAAGCCGGTTTCCGGGCCTTCAACATAGTTTGAATGACCGCCTCAGAAAAACCTTTGGCCCTCAAGACGGAAGCTCCATGCCGTCAAAGCCAACCAAGCTAAATTCTGATATACACAGGGGCCCTGAACGAGGAGATCTGGGTGCTGCGGAAGTAGAAGAGGACACTCTATCGAGAGACCCTGAAGGTCTGAGAACCAATGCCGTCTGGGCCACGCGGAAGCGATCAGAAGTAGGATTCCTCCTTCTTGTTTGAACTTCCTTATTACTCTGGGCAGGAGTGACACTGGAGGGAACACGTATGGCAGACGAAAGTTCCATGGAATTGCCAGTACGTCCACGAACGCTGCTAGAGGATTCCTTGTCCTTGCTCCGAAGACCGGAACCTTGTGATTGTGTCGAAACGCCATCAGGTCCACATCTGAAAGGCCCCACCCGTCCACGAGGAGTTGAAACACTTCTGGATGGAGGTTCCACTCTCCGGCGTGTACGTCCTGATGACTGAGAGGTCCTGATGACCTGGAATGAATACTGCCGATATGGCTGGCAGATGGCGTTCCACCCACTGAAAAATCCTTGATACTTCCCTCATTGTCATGCGGCTTCGAGTGCCACCTTGATGATTGATGTACGCCACTGTGGTGGCATTGTCCGACTGTACTTGAACAGGTCTGTTCTGTATTAAATGCTGGGCCAAGTTCAGAGCATTGAACACCACCCACAGTTCCAGAATGTTTATCGGTAGGAAAGACTCCTCCTTAGTCCACCGACCCTGAAGGGAGTGTTGCTCCAACACCATTCCCCAACCTCTCAGACTGGCATCCGTCGTCAGAAAGACCCAGTTGGAGATCCAGAAAGGACGACCCCTGCTCAATCGTTGGCCCTGAAGCCACCAGCTCAGTGACAGACAGACCTCCGGAGACAAGGAGAACATTTGAGACCTGATCCGGTGAGGCAGGCCATCCCACTTGGCAAAAATCAACTTCTGCAGAGGGCGGAAATGGAATTGAGCGTACTCCGCCATGTCGAAGGCCGACACCATGAGACCTAGCACTTGCATTGCCGAATGTATCGACACTTGCGGACGAGATTGGAAGCATCGAATCCTGTCCCCAAGCTTCAGGACTTTCTCCTGAGTCAAGAACAATCGCTGGTTGTGAGTGTCCAACAACGCCGCCAGGTGCACCATGCTCTGAGCAGGGACCAGGAAAGATTTCATCCAGTTGATGAACCACCCGTGGCTTGCAGAAACTGGATAGTCAGATCCAGATGGCGTAGGAGAATTTCTGGGGAATTTGCCAGGATCAACAAGTTGTCCATATACGGTAGGATCCTGACCCCTTGACAGCGGAGTACAGCCGTCATTACCGCCATGACCTTGGTGAAGACTTGCGGAGCTGTGGTCAAACCAAAAGGTAATGCCCGAAATTGGTAATGGATGTTGCCAACCGCAAACCTCAGGTACTGCTGATGCGACACTGCAGTGGGAATATGCAGGTAAGCATCCTGTATGTCTAGGGAGACCATATAATCCCCAGGTTCCAAGGCCAGAACAATAGAGCAAAGAGTTTCCATACGAAACTTAGAGACCCTCACAAATTTGTTCAAGGACTTGAGGTTGAGAATGGGCCGGGAGGACCCATTCGGTTTCGGGACTAGGAACAGCGGTGAATAGTACCCCTTGCCTCTCTGAGCCAGAGGCACCTGTACTACCACTCCTGTGTCCAGGAGGGACTGTACCACCGAATTAAGAGTTTTTGCCTTCACCTGATCCAAAGAGACGTCTGTCAGGCAAAATCGATGAGGGGGGCGATTCTTGAAGGATACGGCGTAACCTCGAGTGATGACTTCCCGTACCCAGGCATCAGAAGTGGTCCTCAACCATTACTGGGTATACCCTAGAAGTCGGCCCCCCACCCTGGGATCCCCCAGAGGGAAGCCCGCCCTGTCATGGCTTGTCAGTTTTGGAAGCAGGCTGGAGGGCAGCCCAGGCCCTTTTGGGTTTGGGCTTATTGGGTTTGGAAGTGCGAACCTGTTTCGGGTACGCCTGACCTTTTGCTTTCCCTGAAGGATGAAAAGAGCGAAATGGAGTACTTTTAGCCTTCGGCACCGAAGGAGCAGTACTAGGTAGACATGCTGTTGTAGCAGAGGTTAAGTCAGCCACTATCTTGTTGAGGTCTTCTCCAAAAAGAATGTCTCCCTTAAAAGGGAGTACCTCCAGGGTTTTCTTAGAGTCCAGATCCACAAACCAGGACCGTAACCAGAGAATCCAGCGAGCCAAAATGGATGTAGTAGAAGCCTTGGCTGCCAGAATACCGGCATCAGAAGCTGCCTCCTTAATGTAATGAGAAGCTGTGACAATATAAGACAGATATTGTCTAGCATGATCAGAAGTGTTGGAAGGTAACTCTGCGTCCAACTCCTGAACCCATGCTTCAACAGCCTCTGCAGCCCATGTCGCTGCAATGGTGGGCCTATGCGCAGCACCAGTTAGGGTGTAAATTGCCTTTAAACAACCCTCCACACGCTTATCCGTCGGTTCTTTCAGAGACGTGATGGTAGTTACCGGCAGAGCTGAGGATACCACCAGCCGCGCCACCTGCGAATCCACTGGCGGAGGTGTTTCCCAACTTTTACTTAGCTCCACAGCTAGGGGGTAGCGAGCCAGCATCTTCTTTTAGGCATGAATTTCTTTCCTGGATTTTCCCAGGACTCCTGACGTATGTCAACTAAATGGTCAGAATGAGGTAAAATAAGATTTTAAACCTACCGGTAAATCTTTTTCTCGTAGTCCGTAGAGGATGCTGGGGACTCCGTAAGGACCATGGGGATAGATGGGCTCCGCAGGAGACATGGGCACTTTAAGAAAGACTTTAGATCTGGTGTGCACTGGCTCCTCCCTCTATGCCCCTCCTCCAGACCTCAGTTAGAGAAACTGTGCCCAGAGGAGACGGACAGTACGAGGAAAGGATTTTTGTTAATCCAAGGGCAAGATTCATACCAGCCACAGCAATCACACCGTATAACTTGTGATATACTATCCAGTTAACAGTATGAAAACGACATAGCATCAGTCCAAGACCGATGAGACTATAACATAACCCTTATTTAAGCAATAACTATATACAAGTCTTGCAGAAGTAGTCCGCACTTGGGACGGGCGCCCAGCATCCTCTACGGACTACGAGAAAAAGATTTACCGGTAGGTTTAAAATCTTATTTTCTCTTACGTCCTAGAGGATGCTGGGGACTCCGTAACGACCATGGGGATTATACCAAAGCTCCCAAACGGGCGGGAGAGAGCGGATGACTCTGCAGCACCGATTGAGCAAACAGGAGGTCCTCCTCAGCCAGGGTATCAAACTTATAGAACTTTGCAAAGGAGTTTGAACCCGACCAAGTAGTAGCTCGGCACAGCTGTAGCGCCGAGACCCCTCTGGCAGCCGCCCAAGAAGAGCCCACCTTCCTAGTGGAATGGGCCTTAACCGATTTAGGTAACGGCAATCCCGCCATAGAATGCGCCTGCTGAATCGTGTTACAGATTCAGCGAGCAATAGTCTACTTTGAAGCAGGGGCACCAATCTTGTTGGTTGCATACATGACAAACAGTGCTTCTGTTTTTCTGACTGTAGCCGATCTGGCCACGTAAATTTTCAAAACCCTGACCACATCAAGGGACTCGGGATCCTCCAAGTCACACGTAGCCACAGGCACCACAATAGTTCATATGAAAGGATGAAACCACTTTTGGCAGGAATTGAGGACGGGTCCGCAATTCCGCTCTATCCATATGGAAAACCAGATAGGGGCTTTTATGTGATAAAGCCGCTAATTCCGACACTCGCCTAGCCGAAGCCAAGGCTAATAACATGACCACCTTCCAAGTGAGATTTTTCAACTCCACCGTTTTAAGTGGTTCAAACCAGTGTGACTTAATGAAACTTAACACCACATTAAGGTCCCAAGGCGTCACCGGAGGTATAAAAGGAGGCTGAATATGCAGTACTCCCTTAACAAAAGTTTGTACTTCAGGGAGAGAGGCCAATTCCTTTTGAAAGAAAATGGATAAGGCCGAAATCTGAACCTTAATAGATCCTAATTTTAGGCCGAAATTCACTCCAGTTTGCAGGAAGTGAAGGAAACGGCCCAGATGGAATTCTTCCGTAGGAGCATTCCTGGCCTCACACCAAGAAACATATTTTCGCCATATACGGTGATAATGTTTAGATGTCATGTCCTTCCTAGCCTTTATTAGCGTAGGAATGACCTCATCCGGAATACCCTTATCCGCTAGGATCTGGCGTTCAACCGCCATGCCGTCCAACGCAGCCGCGGTAAGTCTTGGAATAGACATGGCCCCTGTTGCAACCGGTCCTGTCTTAGAGGAAGAGGCCACGGATCTTCTGTGAGCATTTCCTGCAGATCCGGATACCAGGTTCTTCGTGGGTAATCAGGAACAATGAGGATTGTTCTCATTCCTCTCCCTCCTACCATTCTCAATACCTTGGGTATGAGAGGAAGAGGCGGAAATACATAGACCGACTGGAACACCCACGGTGTCACTAGGGCATCTACAGCTACTGCCTGAGGGTCTCTTGACCTGGTGCAATACCTGTCACTGACCTAGGTTGGGGGTGTTGTGAACTCGGGGGTTCTCCCGATGGTAGGGGAGAGGAACCACAGTTGGGTCGGAACAGGGATGGCTTGATATAGGTCTTCCTCATACAGGACTCTGACAGTAAAGCTTGGTGAAAATATTAAAGAACTTTATTGCAGGAAGGGAGCAACACAATGTCACATAGCAGAGAAGGAACGTATGGAAGGAATGTCCAGGCTTATAGGAGAACTTGTAAGCAATGTTAAAGATTCCAGGGAAAAAAGTACTTGTGAGTGTTGGTACAAGATAATAGTGATTGAAGAACTTGTGAGTGATGTTTTTAAAGATACTGATGATTTGAAGAACTGGTGAACGGTGGTTAAAGACTCTGATGATTTGAAACACTTGTGAGCGGTGGTTAAAGACACTGATGATTTGTATGACTTGAGAGCGGTGACTAAAGAATCCGATACTAAATCAAGCGCTTTGTCACTCCAATCAATATGCTGCCAGCAACATAGGGCTATTCAACCCTATTAGATTAAAAAAGCAAACAAGCAACAAAGAAACTAGTGTCACAGCGCATATGGATTAGAACTAAAAAGTTTTTTTTATTAAAACACATATATAAATAATATGCAATTTGTACCACCGGCCGGTCAATGTACCATTACAATAATATGTTCACATGTAAACTGGATATTCCATGCATTACAACAAATTACTCTGTATCCACTTAAAATCCTTAACAACACCTGCTATAATAGCTAAAATGCAGCTTTTCCAATATTTAATGGCACGCACAGTTCTTCTCTGTGTACTATAGAATAGTCACATTTACAAGAAAAATGATGAAATGGAGTTGTTCCTCACATTGAATGTGGGCTTTTAAGCTGTCCACTTTATATAGCCAAAGTCCATTAATAAAGTGAAACAGTGTTTCCTCTACAAGTGTGTCTGGCCAGACAATTAAGCAATATGATCTCACCACTCCTATTTGTGGATTCTTTCACCAAGAAAATCCTCCCCGGCTGTTGGTGCTTGTAACCTTTATCATGCAGTCATCTCTGGGGGATCATAGATAGAGGTGAAGGATCCCTGGAGTGTTACAGCTGGCGTTTGAGATCTCCAAATGCAGTGGTACAAACAGCAATTTAGATGAGTAAATGACGCGTTTCCCCGCCTCCCTCCGGGTTCAGCGGCTTCATCAGAATGGATTTTAAGTGGATACAGAGAAATTTGTTATAATGCATGGTATATCCAGTTTACATGTGAACATATTATTGTAATGGTACATTGACCGGTCGGTGACTAAAGATACTGATGATTTATAGAACTTGAAAGCGGTGGTTAAAGACACTGATGATTTGTATGACTTGAGAGCGGTGATTAAAGACACTGTAGAACTTGAGAACGGTGGTTAAAGACACTGATGATTTGTATGACTTGAGAGCGGTGGTTAAAGACACTGGTAACTTGCAAAACTTGGGAGCGGTGGTTAAAGACACTGGCAACTTGCAAAACTTGGGAGCGGTGGTCAAAGACACTGATGACTTGTAGAATTTGAGAACGGTGTTTAAAGACACTGATGACTTGTAGAACTTGAGAGCGGTGTTTAAAGACACTGATGACTTGTAGAACTTGAGAGCGGCATTTAGCCCGCAGCCCACGCTGACTCCAAGAAGCACTGGTGACTGGATTGCAGAGGAACACACCAGCCGCTGTATACGCTGGAACTGTGCAGCAACTGGCACCTGGAAGTGCCGGAGACACTGGGGTACGACTGCAGAGAGATTCGCTTGGAACAAGAGCACTGGCATCCACTTCAGGGGAAAAGACGATACTCAGGCGCCGAGGCTCTGCCCGGCATCTGCCTTTGAATCTCCCGCCTCCGCTGGATTGGGGAACAATCTGATGACGTCACCCGCTCCCCGCCCACGTGATGCCGGGTGTCATGGCGGCGCCCCTGCCCCGGGGAACCGCCGGGAGCCGCGCCAGCCAGACGCCGGAGCCCGTGGACCATCGAAGGCGGAGGCCGCAACACAGACCAGCAGGCACGCAGGGGTAAGCGCGGTGAACGCCGCCTATGGCATGTGACAGTACCCCCTCCTCCAGGAGTGGCCCCCGGACACTTTCCAGGTTTTGTTGGATGTCTGGAATGAAAAATCCGCACCAGTCGGGGAGCCATAACTTCAGTAGCCTTGACCCAGCTCCTCTCCTCGGGGCCAAAACCTTTCCACTCCACCAAATACTGTAGATTCTTGTGAAGATAAGAAGATAACAAGAGTCAAGAATAGCTTTGATTTCAAAGTCCGTTCCAGCTTCAGACTCTGCAGAGGTTGGCCTCGGGGACTTTAAATGGAACCGGTTTAAAACAAGGGGGCAAAGGAGAGAGACATGAAAGGAGTTTGGTATCCGGAGGTAGGAAGACAATCCCAATTTACAGACAACCGGGTTCAGGACTTGTAACACGGGGTAAGGACCAATAAACTTTGGGGCGAACTTCATAGTGGGCACCCTTAACCGGAGGTTGCGGGTGGAAAGCCATACCCTGTCACCAACCTTGTATTGGGGAGCTGCTCGTCGCTTCCTATCCGCAAAGAACTTATAGCGGCCGGAGACTCTCTTGAGATTAGCATTAACTCGACTCCAAATTTGGCTGAAGTGCCGAAGAGTAGAGGCTGCAGCAGGAACATCCTCCGGAGGACAAATGGGTAATTCAGGAACTTGAGGATGGAACCCATAATTAATGAAAAATGGGGACTCACCAGTCGAAGAGTGGTACAGATGATTATGGGCAAACTCGGCCCATGGCAACAGTTCCACCCAATCATCTTGCGAGGGAGAAAGATAAACACGGAGAAAAGTCACTAAATCTTGATTGACGCGTTCAGTTTGCCCATTGGTTTGTGGATGGTAAGCGGATGAAAACTTGAGTTTTATTTGTAAGGCCGTACAGAGAGCTCTCCAGAATCTTGCAGTGAATTGTACCCCCCGGTCAGAGACGATTTCCTGAGGTAAGCCGTGCAGGCGGAAATGTTCTCGGATAAATAACAAAGCCAACTTGGGAGCTGATGGTAACCCGGTCAAAGGTACAAAATGTGCCATCTTAGAGAAACGGTCGATAGTTACCCAGACAGTATTGTGACCCTTGGAGAGGGGCAATTCGGTGACAAAGTCCATAGAGATATGGGTCCAAGGCCTCTGAGGAATGGACAGTGGATGCAACAACCCTGCAGGAGGCAAAACGAAGAATTTTGTGCTGAGCACACTGAGGACATGAGTTGACATAATCTTGAATATCCTTCTTCATAGTGTCCCACCAGTAAGACCTTCGTAGAAACTCCCACATCTTTTGAACTCCAGGATGACCGGAAAACTTGGAAATATGAGCCCACTGCAACAACCTTGGTCGAAATTTAGCTGGCACAGACATTCTCCCAGGAGGAGGACCCAGAGCGGTGGGAGCCGCTGACATAGAAACTGGACTGAGAATCAAAGCCTTCTCAACGGAATTCTCCTCATTCGAAGCTGTTAAGGAACGGGATAAAGCATCTGCCTTGGTGTTAAAAGTCCCAGCCCGGTACTTAATAACAAACGAAAACCGAGTAAAGAAGAGTGCCCATCTAGCTTGACGGGGATTCAAGCACTGGACCGTCTTGAGGTACAGCAAATTCTTATGATCAGTGAAAATTGTAATTAGGTGTTTAGCACCTTCCAAAAGATATCTCCATTCCTCCAAGGCAGATTTTATTGCCAAAAGCTCTTTGTCTCCAATGGTGTAATTCTGTTCCGCAGGAGAGAATTTGCGAGAATGGAAACCACATGGATGTAACTTCCCATCTGGAGCGTACTGCGAAAGCACGGCACCTATGCCTACCGTGGAAGCATCAACCTCCAAAAAGAATGGTTTTGAAAAATGTGGTTGTTGAAGTACTTGAGCGGACATAAAGGCTGCCTTTAACTGAGCGAACGCTGCTACAGCTTCGGAGGACCAATGACTTGGGTCAGAACCCTTCTTGGTTAGGGCAGTAATAGGTGCCACGATGGTAGAGAATCCCTTTATGAATTTCTGGTAGTAATTTGCAAAACCCAGAAATCGTTGTACCGCTTTCAAGGAAAGAGGCTGAGTGCAGTCCCGGATGGCTGTGAGTTTCTTTGGATCCATACGAAGCTCCGTGCCCGAAATGATGTAACCAAGAAATGGAATAGAAGGAACCTCAAAAGTACATTTGGAAATCTTGCCATAAAGATGATTTTCTCGCAATCGAAGAAGTACCTCTTTGACCTGTATTCTGTGCTTTGTGAGATTTTTAGAAAATATCAGAATGTCATCCAAATATACCACTACACTTAGGTATAGCATATCCCGAAAGACTTCGTTAATGAATCCCTGGAAGACGGCAGGGGCGTTGCTGAGGCCAAACGGCATTACCAGATACTCGTAATGCCCGTCCCTGGTATTGAAGGCCGTCTTCCATTCGTCCCCCTGTCGGATACCTATCAAATTATAAGCTCCCCTTAAATCAAGCTTGGTGAAAACTCGGGCTCCGCGAACTCTATCAAAAAGCTCCGTAATGAGCGGCAAAGGATACTTATTCTTAATGGTGACATCATTTAGACCACGATAGTCAATACATGGCCTCAGCCCTCCATCCTTCTTCTTCACAAAAAAGAAACCCGCCCCCGCAGGGGAGGTAGAAGGGCGGATGAATCCTTTCTGCAGATTAGACTTGATATAGTCCGACATAGCTTGGGTCTCGGGCAATGATAAGGGATAAGGTCGACCCCGAGGTGGCATTTTCCCCGGAATGAGCTCAATGGGGCAGTCCCAGGGTCTATGCGGTGGTAGCTGATCGGCCGTTTGCTCCGAGAACACGTCAGAAAACTCCCGATAGGCCTCCGGAATGAGCCCTTCATCTGACTTGAAAGATACACGGAGCGGATAGACAGGGGTGAGACAATTTGAATGACAAAAAGAACTCCAAGATGTTATTCGTGTCGAACTCCAGTCGACGTGAGGGTTGTGAAGTTTAAGCCAAGGAAGGCCAAGAACCAGATCGTGGGGCATCTCCCGAATCACTAGGAACCCTAGGTGTTCTTGATGCAGAGCTCCCACTTGCAGTTTGACTGGTACTGTACAACTTGAAATCAGACTGTTAGAAATTTGGGTACCATTGATAGCAGTCAACGTAATAGGTCGTTCGACCGACCGTAGTTGAAGATCCAGATCCTGGGCACAGGAAAGGGAAATAAAATTCCCTGCAGCCCCTGAGTCCAGCAGAGCCTTAACGGGTTTGGCTATTGACTCGGAGAACAGAGACACGGAGAGTAAACAATCCACTGGCGGAGAAGGTTTAGAAGAAACCCCTAGCTCGACTCCTCCGGAACAAGCTAGGACTGCCCGTTTCCCGGGCGAGACTTGCAAAACTTGAGAAAGCGATCCGCGGCTCCACAGTAGAGGCAGAGTCTACCCTCACGACGACGCTGACGTTCTTCTGGGGACAGCCGAGATCGATTAATCTGCATGGGTTCATCAGGACTTGGAATAACCGTTTGCTTAGACGGAAGAGATCGGACCCTTGATCGATCTGACCGACTACGTTCGCCACCTCATTCCTGCATGCGAAGATCCACCTTTACACAGAGGGAGATCAACTGTTCTAAAGAATCCGGCAAATCTCTAGTGACCAACTCGTCCTTTAGACGATCGGAGAGCCCGTTCCAAAAGGCAGCCCGAAGGGCATCATTATTCCAGCGCAGTTCTGAGGCTATGGTCTAAAAATTAATCACATACTGTCCCACTGAACGAGAGCCTTGTCGGACACGAAGCAAGTCTGCAGAGGCAGCGGTCGTCCTGCTGGGCTCATCAAAGATCCTCCGGAATGAAGTAATGAAATTGGTGTAACTAGAAACCAATGGATCAGATCACTCCCATAATGGAGACACCCAATCCAACGCTGAACCCTCGAGCAAAGAAATAATGTATGCCACCTTGGACCGATCAGTAGGGAAGTTATGTGAAAGAAGTTCAAAATGTACCTCGCACTGATTGAGAAAACCACGGCAATTGTTTGGATTCCCATTATAGCGAGAAGGAGTAGGGAGCTGAAGGCGTGACATGGTTCCAGAGGAGGATGGAACATTACTAGAGACAACCACTGGAGCGGGTACTGGAGCTGGGGCCGGTACTACTGAAGCCAGAGAAGTCTGAATTTGATCCAGCCGGCCAGATAATTCCTGGAGATAATGCATCACCTGGCCCTGTGCAGCTCCTGACTTTGTACTCGAGAAATCAAGTCCTGGATGGTACTTGCCTCTGGGCTCCGATCCCCCGGGTCCATGAGGCCTGAGTATACTGTCACTGACCTAGGTTGGGGGTGTTGTGAACTCGGGGGTTCTCCCGATGGTAGGGGAGAGGAACCACAGTTGGGTCGGAACAGGGATGGCTTGATATAGGTCTTCCTCATACAGGACTCTGACAGTAAAGCTTGGTGAAAATATTAAAGAACTTTATTGCAGGAAGGGAGCAACACAATGTCACATAGCAGAGAAGGAACGTATGGGGGGGAATGTCCAGGCTGATAGGAGAACTTGTAAGCAATGTTAAAGATTCCAGGGAAAAAAGTACTTGTGAGTGTTGGTACAAGATAATAGTGACTGAAGAACTTGTGAGTGATGTTTTTAAAGATACTGATGATTTGAAGAACTGGTGAACGGTGGTTAAAGGCTCTGATGATTTGAAACACTTGTGAGCGGTGGTTAAAGACACTGATGATTTGTATGACTTGAGAGCGGTGACTAAAGAAACTGATGATTTATAGAACTTGAGAGCGGTGGTTAAAGACACTGATGATTTGTATGACTTGAGAGCGGCGATTAAAGACACTGTAGAACTTGAGAACGGTGGTTAAAGACACTGATGATTTGTATGACTTGAGAGCGGTGGTTAAAGACACTAGTAACTTGCAAAACTTGGGAGCGGTGGTTAAAGACACTGGCAACTTGCAAAACTTGGGAGCGGTGGTCAAAGACACTGATGACTTGTAGAATTTGAGAACGGTGTTTAAAGGCACTGATGACTTGTAGAACTTGAGAGCGGTGTTTAAAGACACTGATGACTTGTAGAACTTGAGAGCGGTGTTTAAAGACACTGATGACTTGTAGAACTTGAGAGCGGCGTTTAGCCCGCAGCCCACGCTGACTCCAAGAAGCACTAGTGACTGGATTGCAGAGGAACACACCAGCCGCTGTATATGCTGGAACTGTGCAGCAACTGGCACCTGGAAGTGCCGGAGACACTGGGGTACGACTGCAGAGAGATTCGCCGGGAACAAGAGCACTGGCATCCACTTCAGGGGAAAAGACGATACTCAGCCGCCGAGGCTCTGCCCGGCGTCTGCCTTTGAATCTCCCGCCTCCGCTGGATTGGCGGAACAGTGTGATGACGTCACCCGCTCCCCACCCACGTGATGCCGGGTGTCATGGCGGCGCCTCTGCACCGGGGAACCGCCGGGAGCCGCGCCAGCCAGACGCCGAAACCCGTGGACCATCGAAGGCAGAGGCCGCAACACAGACCAGCAGGCACGCAGGTGTAAGCGCGGTGAACGCCGCCTATGGCGTGTGACAATACCTCTGTAGCTTCTTGTTGAGGCGGGACGCCATCATGTCTATCTGTGGCAGTTCCCACTGACTTGCAATCTGTGCGAAGGCTTCCTAAAGAAGTCCTCTCTTGGATGCAGGTCGTGTTTGCTGAGGAAGTCTGCTTCTCAGTTGTCCACTCCCGGAATGAACTGCTGAAAATGCGCTTACATGATTTTCCGCCCAGCGGAGAATCCTGGTGACTTCTGCCATTTCCACTCTGCTCTTTGTGCCGCCTTGGTGGTTGTTAGGAATATTTGTGTTTTGTTTTGCCTTGCATTACCTCATTCCTGCCTCTAGGGGTCTCACTTGTTGCCTCAGGTCTGAATGGCAGTTGCACACTGCCTCTGCAGGGTAATTACCTGATTGTGTGCACCTGGAGCCCAACACCCTGCTGCTATTTAACTCCAGCTCACAGGCACTTAGTTGCAGATCATTGCGGTTCCGTATGGAGTGAGACTGGGCTCTCTCCAGTAACCCTGTCCAGATTCTGCCTTATTTGCTTCTTGGAGACTTCCCTGCAGTTTGCTAAAACGCATGTGCCTTGCTTCTGACTTCTTACCCTGCCAGTTCAACATCTACATTTCTAGACTATTATTTGCAGTTTGTTTCCATTCCTGCCTGATCACTTCATTTTTGGTATGTTATTTTTCCCCTGCTTGATTTAAACCCGGATTTCTTCATGTTTATTTTGCATCTATGTTTAACCTGAAATATTCCATTTATCGTGTTTTGTTCCATGTAATCAAGCATCCAGTTTATATTTATTTTTACCACCACTTTTTCCACTTTTTCCACAATAAACTTTACTTAATTTTCACCTGGCTTCAGCTGACATCTTTCCAAGCACGCACACACAGAGAACTCTAGAAATCGTTACAGAATGATCTGCCAAAATAAATGTGTGCAGGAGTTTTGTTTTGATTCAGCTGAATCTCATAAAATGGCTTCACTTCAGAAAGGTTCCCTGCCTCTCAAGTTTTTGCCGTTTTTGAGTTCTGCATTGCTGGTGGATTTCAGAGAGAAACTGGAGGGTATTCAAATCCTATCTTCAGAGATACTGTCTGCTCTGCCTGAAGATTCAGTAAGGTTACCTGCTCCCTTTAAGGAGACGCAGGAAAAAAGGGGAAAAGATCAGTCTGGTACTCTCAATTCTGGCTGCTGTTTTTCTAGCGTAAGCAAAGGCAAGTTTTGGAGTTTTCCACGACCCAGTCTCTCTGAGGAAGAAAGGAGACATAGAAGGGATAAGAAGCTCTGTTTTTATTGCGGCAGGTCGAGACATTTTATTCAGTTATGTCCTGCTCGCAAACATAAAAAGAGCTTTCCTCATTCTGCCATAGTGCCAAATTCTGCTCAGTTATGCCACTGTGGTGCTCAAATTTCGAAAGGAGGGGTGTCCGGCCCAGCGACCCCAGGAGGGGTGTCCGGCCCAGCGACCCCAGGAGGGGTGTCCGGCCCAGCGACCCCAGGAGGGGTGTCCGGCCCAGCGACCCCAGGAGGGGTGTCCGGCCCAGCGACCCCAGGAGGGGTGTCCGGCCCTGCGACCCCAGGAGGGGTGTCCGGCCCTGCGACCCCAGGAGGGGTATCCGGCCCTGCGACCCCAGGAGGGGTGTCCGGCCCTGCGACCCCACGAGGGGTGTCCGGCCCTGCGACCCCAGGAGGGGTGTCCGGCCCTGCGACCCCAGGAGGGGTGTCCGGCCCTGCGACCCCAGGAGGGGTGTCGGTCCCTGCTGCCCTTGCCTTCGGGCATGAGGTCCCTGCTGCCCTTGCCTTCGGGCATGAGGTCCCTGCTGCCCTTGCCTTCGGGCATGAGGTCCCTGCTGCCCTTGCCTCACGGCATGAGGTCCCTGCTGCCCTTGCCTCACGGCATGAGGTCCCTGCTGCCCTTGCCTCACGGCATGAGGTCCCCGTTGCCCTTGCCTCACGGCATGAGGTCCCCGTTGCCCTTGCCTCACGGCATGAGGTCCCCGTTGCCCTTGCCTCACGGCATGAGGTCCCCGTTGCCCTTGCCTCACGGCATGAGGTCCCCGTTGCCCTTGCCTCACGGCATGAGGTCCCCGTTGCCCTTGCCTCACGGCATGAGGTCCCCGTTGCCCTTGCCTCACGGCATGAGGTCCCCGTTGCCCTTGCCTCACGGCATGAGGTCCCCGTTGCCCTTGCCTCACGGCATGAGGTCCGTGGAGTGTTGAAAATGGCGGTTAGTATATATGTGCTGCCTGCCCCTAGGTGGTCTCAGCTGAATGTGTGTGCAATCTATGGCTCCAAGCACATTGGGCATGCCAGCCAGCTCATAGAAATCTACCCTGACGGCATGCCACTGAGACTCCTGGGTAGGGAAGCAGATTGAGGCCTCGATGTGGGGCTGCAAAACAGCCAAAACCTGTGTGAACATTTTAACGAACAATAAACTTGATATTTTATGACAGAACTGGCCACCGAGAAATTAAAACAAACACAAAACAGAAGAGGTTGTTAGGTATAGATCACCTGTATTAAGATTCTTGAAAATGAGGGCTGTGAGATTCCTATGACATCTCCAGACACAGCCTGAAAGCTGTCAGTAGCCATAAAGTGCAACACAGCCAGGAGTTTGTGCAGGCCTGAGACAGGGCGAGAGCGTGCTGTCTCAGGGTCTAGGCCCAGTTTGACAAGGTCATACAGACGGAAAATGTTGTTACGATTTAGACGGAACATCTGTATGACCTTATCATCGGACAATGCGTTCAAGTTTAAACGCCCCCTAAAAAAACAAGGCCTGCGCAGCCTCCGCGGAACCGGTACAACCTGCTGACCATGTTCATTTTCTTGGACCTGGGTACTTACAGGCTGATGTCTGAGTCGGAGGAATCCCACAGCACACAAAAGATCACTGGCCCACAGTCCTGCTGCCATTTCTGAGTGTAGGTGTATTGAAATGGGCCTAACATCCTTTTATAGGCATCCTAATTCAGGTGTGAGTGATTTTTTATTGCCAACACATGTAAACACGACTGAAAAAAGCAGGTCTATTTTTTTGCCGCTTTTTTTAACGAATCGCAAAAAAATACGACCGCATTTGAGCACTCAGAGACTAACACCCAAATACGAATGAATAGTGAATTCCCGTATTCTATGAAATAACAGCCGCGTTTGACCGATGGTCTATTCATTCGTATTTCGGGACGTTGTCAGTCAAACCATTACGAATAGACCAGACACTGCCGAGATTGGTGCTTAGTGAATTCCCGGATTGGGACTTAGAAAAAAAAACACAAATCGACCAAACTCGGATTTTTAGTAAATATTGGCCAATGTGTTTACCCAGTAGTGCTGTAATACTATTATTTGCTGCCAATTATGTGCCCCCCCCCCCCCCCCCGTCTTCTCTGAAACCCCCTTTCACCGTGGATAAGCAGGGGAGAGTCCGGGTAGCTTCCTCTCAGCTGTGCTGTGGAGAAAATGGCGCTGGTGAGTGCTGAGGGAGAAGCCCCGCCCCCTCAGCGGCGGGCTTCTGTCCCGCTTAAATATAATAAAAACTGTCGGGGGCTCTTTATATATACAGTGCCTAGCTGTATATATATCTCTTTTGCCAGAAATGAGGTTTAAATTGCTGCCCAGGGCGCCCCCCCCCTGCGCCCTGCACCCTTACAGTGACTGCCGTGTGTGAGGTGCGTGGGAGCAATGGCGCACAGCTGCACTGCTGTGCGTTACCTCAGTGAAGATCATGAAGTCTTCTGCCGCCTCTGAAGTGCCAGCAGGCACCCTGAAAATAAAAAACCTAACAAATATACTTTCTGTCAGAAAGCTCAGGAGAGCTCTCTGAAAAGCACCCAGTCTCCACTGGGCACAGTATCAAACTGAGGTCTGGAGGAGGGGCATAGAGGGAGGAGCCAGTGCACACCAGATCTTTAGTCTTTCTTAAAGTGCCCATGTCTCCTGCGGAGCCCGTCTATCCCCATGGTCCTTACGGAGTCACCAGCATCCTCTAGGACGTAAGAGAAAACTTGTTTAACCACTTTCTGATGTTTAAACCTGTCCGGTTTCTTAGGGGCAGCGTCAGGCTCCAGGTCATCAGTAATTTGAAGAATGGTTCTGATAGCCTCCAACAAGTCAGGAGCATCCACCTGTGGAACAGATTCCCCATTAGAAGCGCTGGGATCAGTATAAACGCCATCCTCATCAGACGAGGAGTCTGGGACGTTGGTGGATTGTGAGGAAGTAATGCCCTGCTTAGAGGACCCCTTGGTCTTAGGCAGGCGAGGGTTACACTTCTGAGTAGTCAGTGATTGGTTCAATTGCTGTAACTGAGCGGACAGATGATCTGCCCATGGCGGGTTAACCGCAGGGACCATAAGCGGTTGTACCGGCACAGGAGGTCCCATAGGGGACATTAGTCTAGTTACCAGCGTATTCAATAGCATGGAGAAGGTAGCCCAAGGTTGGTCTTTTTGAACCCCGTTTGCTACAGTCCCACTTGGGGGTAAGGATCCCCCAGAACCTGAACCTGCTATATTTTCCTCAAATGTGTCGGCAGCGTCACCACCACACAATATGGGATCAGCTCCAGCACAATTGCCCTTTTTAGCTGACATATCCGAAAGCTCAATACAAGGCAACACAGTACAATATCAGCAGCACAATACCTAACAAGAACCCCCTGTGCAGTATAACAGCACAAACAGGGAATTAAAGAGGTATACAGTGACTAAAAATCACAGAGAAAAATACACACTGAGTATATCCTGTGAACTACCTATATTAAATGATAAACCTGACGCACTTAGCCCCCTCAGGTTATAGAATATAGGGATAGAAATCTGAGTGAGATACACGAAATGGACGTCACACAGCAGCTATATGCACACACACATAGTCACATTGTACAATGCAGAAATTATGACATGCAATAAAACTGCACTGGACTAGCAACACAGAGTAGTACTAAGTATAGCCATGCACTCAATAGATATAACAATGCACAGTAAAGACTGGATGTATATCACAGGGTACTTGTACTAAATAACCGCACTCTTTCTTAACTAACCCTGTCAGCAGACATGTAGAATACTTAAGTGTCCTGTAAAATGCACAGTGCTGACATGCAGGCGGCTTTACAGAGGAGGATTTGCCCAAACAGTCCCAGGATCAGCTCAGCTTGAGGTAATAGCGCCCAAACGCTGACAGGGAGTGAGGGAGAGAGAGAGATGCAGCTCCAAGGCAGGAACATTTACTCTAAATGGTGCCCTGGGGCTGGGGGAGGGGCTACAGGTCAGAGCCTTATCCCCCTGCTGTACTTCACCACCGGGTACTGTGGGCTTATATAAACGGTTTATGAAAGGAAACCGACCTGTGCCCTTGCCTGGTGGTCTAGTGGGGTCCCTGTACTGCCACAGTTTCCACGCCAGCGCGCGCGGCCCGCCTCCCACCGGCCGCACTGGATCGCGATTTGCAGCGGGTCCTGCCGGGGGCACCCACTTACCTCCTCCCTGAGTGCGGCCATGCGATCCAGGAGAACAGCGGCTGTGTGTGTGACTAACTGGAAGAAAACCGGAGCCTCCACTGTAGGCACCCAGCAATCAGGGCGCGGGAGTGTACAGCGCCGCTGGGGGAGGTGATGCAGCTGCAGCAAGAGATGTCTGACTGTCATCTAACACAGTCAGTGTCTCTGCTGCAGCCCCTGAAGTCTTCATTTTTCTTTTAAAAACTTCTTCTCAGGGCTGCTGGAGCAGCCCCCCTGTTGTATGCCTGCTTAGTGCATGGCACCAACTACAAAACTGAGCTCCTGTGCACGGAGGCGGGGTTATAGAGGAGGCGGCGCTATGCATTCTGGGAAGAAGTTCAAAGCTTGGAGCCTGTTGGTGCCTCGGATCAAGATCCTACTCTACACCCCAATGTAATTCCCTGTGGAGCCCAGTGTACCCCGCAGCAGAAACAGGCTGTACCAAAAATCTGCGATTCACTTTTTAGAACGTGATCTAGCCATTATGATAACAGAGATGGCATTTCTGTGCAGAAGAGACTGGGCTTAACACAGATGTGGTTGGTGGTGCTATCACTGCTGCTTCCTTGGATCTGCATCGGATCACTGGATTGACCATCGGGTGGTTTGCAGCACCCGTGGTGCTGTGCTAGCCACCGGTCGCAGGGGCCAGGAAATCTCTGTGCAACAATGGAGATCCCTGGCCTCTTTCCTCCCCCTAAACCGCGACAACATGCCTCAATTTGGAGAAATGGAGGCCATCAGTGCCCACTCCCTGCCCCCAAATGGCATCGGACTGTCAATCACTGACAGTCTGATGTTGGACTGCATCTTGTGTCACAAGACCCAGGAGAGGGTTCTGCACATGTGCAAACCAAAGTGCCGATTATCGGTACGTTGCGGCACAGGGCACACCTCTGTCCACAGCTGAAACAGGCCTACTGGCTCCAGAAGAGACTGGACCCAAGACAAAGTGGTTGGTTAGATTAAGGGGTCTATATACTTAACCTTGGATGGAGAAAAAGTCGCAGAGATAAAGTACCAGCCAATCGGCTCCTAACTGCCATGTCACAGGCTGTGTTTGAAAAATGACAGGAGCCGATTGGCTGTACTTTGGGGGTCATACCGACCCGTTAACACGCAGCGGTTCTTCGCTGTGGTGCGAATGGGTCAGAACTGCGGCTGTGCGGCACCCATAATGCGACACGCGCGTCGTTGCCCAGCGATGGTAGTCGCTGGGCAACGACGCCAGGACCGAAGAGAGCGATCGCAAGCCCGATTGCAAGAAGATTGACAGCGGGAAGGAGGATCGGGGCGTCTACTCATCGTTTCCCGGGCATGGTAAGGCGAACGCAGGCTTGTCCAGGCGTTTGGAGGGCGGATGTCTGACGTCACAGCCGGGACCTTCGTTGCTGGATCCGTCGTACAGGGTAAGTAGCTGGTCTTATTTTGCAGGAAACTTTTTTAGCATAGCAGGGCTGCACAAGCGATCACAGCCCTGCTATGCTAAAAAAACACTCCCCCATAGGCGGCATCAAGTTGATCGCACGAGCTGCAAAAGGTTGCTATGTGCGATCAACTCGGAATGACCACCTTTATCTCCAGCGACTTTATCTCCATCCAAGGCTTAGTAAATAGACCCCTAAATCTTCTATCTCCAGCAGCATCTTCTCATCCAGATGAGACTAGTGTGGACATCTATCATACACAGCAGTCAGCTAGGTAGGACTGGTTGTTGGTTCCTAATCATGCACTGTAAAGGGCCCTACACATTGGCCGATCCGCCGCCGAGCTGCCCGGCGGCAGATACGCCCGACATGCGACCCGGCGGCGGAGGGGCAGTGACGGGGGGAGTGGAGTTTCTTCACTCCCCCCGTCACCCGGCTGCATTGAAGTGCAAGCAAATATGGACGAGATCGTCCTTATTTGCCTGCATGTACAGCCGACGGGGGACCAGCGATGAACGAGCGCGGGGCCGCGCATCGTTCATCGCTGGTGCCTCCACACTCAAAGATATGAATGGTGTCTCGTTCATTTATGAACGAGATCGTTTATATCTTTGACTGATGTCGGCCAGTGTGTAGGGCCTATAAGAGAACAACCTCTGGAAGATAACAAGGGGGAATTTGGAAAAAAATACTTTGGAACCAATTCTTACCAATGCTGTTTTCTGCTACTACATATAACTATGTGTAACCTCACTTGGGAGGTCATTTCGAGTCGTTCGCTCGGAAAATTTCTTCGCATCGCAGCGTTTTTCCGCTTAGTGCGCATGCGCAATGTCCGCACTGCGACTGCGCCAAGTAAATTTGCTATGAAGTTTGGATTTTTACTCACGGCTTTTTCTTCGCTCAGGCGATCGTAGTGTGATTGACAGGAAATGGGTGTTACTGGGCGGAAACAGGCCGTTTTATGGGCGTGTGGGGAAAAACGCTACCGTTTCCGGAAAAAACGCGGGAGTGGCTGGAGAAACGGAGGAGTGTCTGGGCGAACGCTGGGTGTGTTTGTGATGTCAAACCAGGAACGATAAGCACTGAACTGATCGCAGATGCCGAGTAAGTCTGAAGCTACTCTGAAACTGCTACGAGATGTGTAATCGCAATATTGCGAATCTTTCGTTCGCAATTTTAAGAAGCTAAGATTCACTCCCAGTAGGCGGCGGCTTAGCGTGTGCAATACTGCTAAAATCGCCTTGCGAGCGAACAACTCGGAATGAGGGCCTTGGTACAATGTGAGGGGACAATGTGGATTTGCATAATTATTTTCTTTTATATGTCCTAGAGAATTTAATATTGTTTTCATTCAAATATTACATTGTGTTATAAGCCCCTGAAAGAATGCAAGGGTATTTGTGGGGGTCATTCCAAGTTGTTCGCTCGTTGCCAATTTTCGCTATGCTGCGATTTGTTGCTAATTGCGCATGCGCAAGACACGCAGGGCGCATGCGCTTAGTTATTTAACTAAAAACTTAGCAGTTTTGCTGTGGCTTCTGCTGCGCATTTCAGTCGCACTGCTGTTTGGTAAATGATTGACAGGAAAGGGGCATTTCTGGGCAGCAACTCAGCGTTTTCCCGGCGTTTGCAAAAAAACGCAGGCGTGTCAGGGGAAAACGCGGAAGTGTCTGGAGAAACGGGGGAGTGGCTAGCCGAACGCAGGGCGTGATTGTGACGTCAAACCAGGAACTAAACGGACTGAGCTGATCGCAATCTGTGAGTAGGTTTGGAGCTACTCAGAAACTGCAGGGAAATATTTAATAGCAGAACTGCTAATCTTTCGTTCGCTCTTCTGCTAAACTAAGATACACTCCCAGATGGCGGCGGCCTAGCGTGTGCAATGCTGCTAAAATCAGCTAGCGAGCGAACAACTCGGAATGAGGGCCTGTGTGTAAAAGCCGGGAATAGGATGTCCCGCCTCCTAGATAGGGTCAGCTGTCAATCACAGATTGGCTCTGCCCAGGACTCTCATACAGAAGAATTGCCAGCCGATGCATATGCGCAGAAACTACTATGGCAAAACCATCAATGGCATCACACAGAATAGGTACCTGCTATCGATAGTTTGTGCCACCATCATCATAGATTGTAACCTTTGGTGTAAAGGAACCGATGGCCATCCCTAGTCCTTACTTAATTGCAGCCTATAGGCATACACAACCTTTGGTATATCATGCCACACCCCACACAGTAGCCATGCCCCTTTTATATAAATATTTTGTTTCATTTTATAACAGCAAATCCCTTCAACTTTTTTGGTCCCTAATTTATTTGTATTTTTTATTCTTATGAAAAAAAGAAAAAAAAAGCGTAACAGTTCGCTGTGCAAGGAAGCATCTTTTAGTTGTTTATTCATGAAGCAGTGAAAAGAGTGGAGAAGTGAGCCTGTGGAGAAGTTGCCCATGGCAACCAATCAGCTGCTCCGTACAAATGTTTAGTATGCAAATTATAAATGTTACTTTAATGCTGATTGGTTGCTATGGGCAACTTCTCCACTGGCTCACTTCTCCACACTTTCCACTGCTTCATGAATAGAACACAAATATTTTTTTTCTGCTGCATCTGTGTTTAACACCTGATCATTAAAATAGGACTGAGTGCAGTTGTTTTCCCTTCAGTGCTGCCCTCTGAAGTGGTACATCAAAAGGATGAAGGCTTTGTAGTTTTTGCTCTATGGTGACAGTGCACTACAGTGGCGTGCGGTGAGGTCAGTGGCTGGTGAGGCACTACAGCCATAATGTCCGCCAAATCCTGCTGATGACCCCTACCGCCGCTGAGCCAATGCCTGCTACTGCCCCCCCCCCCCCCCAACACCACCCTGAACACCAATACCCTCGACCCCCGTACCCACACATACCTCGCCTGCGTGTTCCAATACCTGTAATACCTAAGTACCAAATAATAATAATACAGCACAGACTGAGTAGGGGTAGGACAAATAAGGGGCAAATTCACGAGCCATCAGACATTCACTTATGCTTTGGGGAAGATTCAATTAGCCATGGGTGTAGCGCAGCTGCAGCTTCCTGTTTAAGGCCCGAGGCTATTCAATTACTTGCCAATTTCAACACGCTGTAAGCCCACAGCAAACGCATGTATTGTTGTTAAGTCATAGCTCCTGGGTTAAGTGCCAAGAGCTATGGAATTACTCTGCGTCTGGGACTTACTGCATGGGGTAGATCCTGTAATTGAATATAGCTCATGGCAGTTCCATGGCTAATAGAATCTGCCCCTCTGCTTAACATATTCCTAGGGCTGTATGACGGAATATTAACCAGCAGCCTTCTCTGCCTACTGGATACAGAGAGAGAGGGGAGGAAGTGGGGAAAGATGGGAGAGATGGGTGGGAGAGGAGTATGCAGGGAGAAAGAGGGAGTGTAGGGGGGGGGGGGTGCCAGTGGGAAGAGAGAGAGAGAGAGAGAGAGAGAGAGGGGGGGGGGTAAGAGAGACAGAGAGGGAGGAGAAGAGAGGGGAGGGAGAAAAGAGATGGGGAGAGAGGGGCAGAAGAATTGAGAGAGGGTGATAGAGGGAGGAGAAGAGAGAGGAGAGACCAGGTTTGAAATGGCAATTAAACAAAATAAAAATACACGTACCGCAGTGCATACTTGCTGTACGGAAGTCTATGTCTGCGGAGCTGATGTGCATGCTGAGGCTGTCTCCGGCATGGGGAGGCTGTCTGCACTGCTGTGGATGGTGGTGCTTGCTGTTGAGCCGCAGCCCGTGCTGTGTGCTTGCTCCCGCCCGGGTCACCTCTTCCTGCTCCTCTTCGGTGGATGCATGTGCCGCTGCGGTTATAAAGTGCACTGTCCGCCCTACTGCCTTGAAGCGGAGACGGACAGAGAGGATGACGCGGAGCGCTGCGGCCGCGCACAGCCAGCAGATGCGATCTACTGTCACTCAAACTGAAGCTGGGCCTGTGTGGAGACCGGGATCTGGACGCGCCTGTGGCAGCGACATCAAGCACAAGGAGGAGGCTCCGGGTCCCAGTGAGTACTTCTGTGCACATCGCTTAGATGTTCCCCCGTACAGCGCTAGCAGTGACAGCCAATCACAGTGCCCATACTGTTCTGCGGCACTTACACAGGTGCCGCTTGTATTGCTTTTTTCAATGGGCTTTTACAGCCCTTTGCTTGGACCCACCCCCTGCCCGCCCCCTGCTTCCGCCCGCTTACAACGCACAGCGGGAGGCACCGTTCTCAGTGCCGCACAAAAGCAATTTTACATGTGAAAACATTAAAATGATATAAAAGAGATCCTTATGACACACAATATGTGTCATAACTATCTTCTTTGTATTCTTTTAATCAGGAATGACAGGGGAGGCACTGCCTCCCCTGCCTCCCCTGACTGCACGTCCCTGGTGCACTATCCATCCAGCAGCTAGTCATCATAATATTCAACAGATAACTTTGGAAATATATGCACACAACTATATCACTGTAGATCAAGCTGACTCTATTCTAGAAACATGCTGGGAATGTGTATTACATATCTGTGTTATTTATTAATACATTACACTTATTTATCAACAAATAATAATAATAAGCAATCATAACAAATAATGTATTTACTTATATGGTAGCACAGATGAGCATGACATAAACTGGGATTTATGTACTAAGCTTTGGAGAGAGATAAAGTGAACGGAGATAAAGTACCAACCACTCAGCTCCTAAGTGTCATTTTTCGAACCTGTAAGCCTGTAACACGACAGACACGAGCTTATTGGTTGGGATTTTTTTTTCTCCGTCCACTTTATCTCTATCCAAGGCTTAATAAGGAGACCCCCTGAGTTGGGTTCAGTTCATACTGTACTTACCTACTTTGATGGTTTCCTGGGGAGATGCAGACGGGAAGGGGTGGGCTAACTGCATCATTAGGCCCCGCCCATCATGGTGAAAGGGACACAATTATTGCTCATTTACATGGGGCGGGACCAAAATCACACCATTGCCATATAAATGTTTCATGAGCTGCGCTCGCCACGGGATCTATTTTCACTCTATATGTGTCGTAGACACCCATGAGTGGGAATAACCCCTCTGCGCCGGGATTCCGGCTGTTGCTACTGTCGGCTGTCAGGATTTCGACATCGGTATCCTGAACGCCGGGACCCCGACAGCCGGCATTTTAACTGCAACCCATGTGTACATATTGTATTGACTGTAATCTCCTCTGGGGCAGGGACTGATGTGAATGGCCACATATTCTCTGTAATATTACTGTGAAATATGTCTGTGCCATATAAATTACTGATAATATGTTTATACTATTAATGTAATAACAATGCTTACATGACCTTCTCAGTTGCTGAAGTTTGGGTGGATGTCCTAACTCAGGAGGTCAGGCTAGCTTTAGGGATGGCCATCGGTGGATTATCCATCAATGGTCACCATGGATGGTACCATTGATGGATAACCTCGATGGTGTAAAACCATCTGGAAGGGATCCATAGATAGTTTTACCCAACGATAGTCACCCCTGCATTTCTGTATAATAAAATGCGGGCCAATCAGAGCCCGGGGGCGTGGCTCACATGTGTCAGGCGGCGGGGCTAAGCTATGTGCCCTGACACTGAGATTAAAAAATAAATAAAAATATTCAGTAGCAGTGAACCAGCGATGTCTGGAAACCATCTGGTTCTCCCCCCTCAATGGTAAAAGTATTCGACATCAGTCATAGACCATCGATGATTTCAAATCATCGATGGTCAATGGCCATCCCTAGCTAGCTTTCACTATTTAGGGCTGCATCAGCTTGTCAAGGAACATATATACAGTCATTATCTTCAATCAATTATTTCTTTTCAAATAGTTTTAAAATAAAGACGATGACGTAGAGAAGAGTGTGAGCAAATAACATTAACAAATCTTGTACAAATTAAAAATAAACAAGGTCATTTAAAAAGGCAAAAAAAAAGGAGATGTAGAGAAAGGGGAGAACAACGAACAAGAGTAAAGTGACAGTGAGATGGGATTGTGAGCAGCCTCCCAGAGAGCCTAAACACCTCGCCAAGGGTTTCTCACAGGGGGACTGATTCTGAGTCAGGCTCAAGTGCAAAAGAAGACGGATCTTTGCAAACTGCTTATGCGCTGTGCCTGCATACAGAGGGGTCAATTCAATTAGAGCCCTAATTGTACACAATGGCTGATTATCACGCAATGGAGTTATTATTGACAGACTGCGCATGTGCCGTGAGTGCAATGCACATGTGTGAAGATGCCGCTGCAATCTCGCTCGTAATGAGGTTTACATTGCAAAGCGATTGACGGGAAGTGACCATTTGGAGGTGTCAACTGTGAATTTAAGTGAAGTGGTTGGCAAAACGCAGGTGTGTCTTGCCGTTATCGGTGCATGCAAGCTTTTCCATGCTAAAACATGACACCTGTGCCGCTACCAAGTCTTAGTGCCGATGTTCCTCTTTATAGCAACACGTTTTTCATAAAATTTCAGTCTTTCCAGCATTTTTGGGAACAGAAAGTGTTTATATAGTAATTTTTCACTGTTTTAATACCGTTTTGTTGGAATTGGAATAATTACTTCTGTCATTTTAAAGATCAAATACCCCACTCCCATCCAGTGGCATCAAGGGGGGAGGAACTGGTACTCTTTGCCTGGCTTGCTGGAGGGGCCCAGCGGGGCACTGCCGAGTCCTGGTGCCCCCCACCCCTCCCTTCCCTGTTGCACTTCAGGTAGGGAGAGAAAGGATTGACTGCTGCTGCAGCTGCCTCTCTCACCAGCCTAGCACAGCACATGCTGCTGTCCTCTCTCTCTCCCTGTGGGATCCGGTCTTTAGGTTGTCACTCATTAGGTTGACATCATTAGGTCGACATGGTCTATAGGTCGGCATAGCCACTAGGTCGACAGTTTTGAACTTTTTTATACTTTATGATCCACGTGGACTACGATTAGGAATAGTAACCTGTCTACGATTAGGAATAGTAACGAGCTTAGTAGTAATGACAATGATTAGGAATACTAACGAGCTAAGCGAGCCATGCGAGGGGACACGGTGCACTAATTGGAGTTCGCGGTCACAGAAAACACCCAAAAAAATGTAGAAAACTCATGTCGACCTTTTTCCATGTCAACCTTTTTTCATGTCGACATAATGATCGTGTCAACCTATTTCAGATGTCGACCTAGTCACTGTCGACCCTATGATCCACACCCCTCCGTGCGTGATGTGCTGTGGGGGGAGCGATAGCTGTGTCCAAAAAATGTTACCTTAAAATAATGATTTTCCCTACCTTCTCACTACCTAAGTTCTCACACCCTCCTTCTCACCGCCTCAGGAGCAGTGGCAAACGCAGGATTTGCATGGGGGGGTGTTTCCAGAACTGGGTGGAGCCAAGCACGGGGGTGGGGACTGAGGTGTGTATATATGTATTGTGACAAGAACACTGGGATAGTGTTTGAGGGCAGGTATATTTGTCCCAGGTTCTTGTCTTACATGTTTTAGAAAATGTTAACTGCTAGGAAAAATGCTTTTTGTTTTGTCTGAACCTTTTCAGTTTGCTGTAAAAGCTGGGTAAAGGCTCTGAGAGAGAGATAAGGCGAGTTCTAGACATTGAGCCCAGTTCGGGTCTTTGGCCTCACAGAGGGCTAATCAGGGTTTCAGCTGTGTAAGAGTGATATAGTGCTTCTAACCTGATTAGTATGGGCAGACTGCCTGGGAAGGGCTGCAGGATCTGTGTGTGAGAGACACGCTTTCTGATGCAAGTAAGCTATACAGTATGTACTGAAGAACTCTGTGTTTTGTTTAGTGACAGTTAGGAACATCTTATGTTTAGTTAGTGCCGGACAGGCAAGGTATTTTTATTTTGGGGTTTGTTTTATTTTCTGTTTCAATAAAACTGGCCGGGGTCAGTTGTACCAGAAACTGGACTTGTGTTGTTCCTCAGCTGCTGCGTGCTGCCATATTCCCCAGGAAAAGGCACCTTGCACCCCTACAGTGTTACAACTTGGTGGAGTATGCGAGCAGGCCGTTCTGCGCATAAGTGAAAGCAGCAGCTTTGTGAGGCCTGCAGAAAATGGTGGTTTATGCAGATACAGCCCAGTGTGAAGTTACTGAGACTCACCCCTGAGGGTTTGATATATGTCCTGGGTGAAAGCAGCTGCAAAGCCGCCTGAAAAATCTGTTGACATGGAGGATCTGCTTAAAGCCTTGCTGCAAGCTACAGCGGCTCAGCAGGAGGCCAACCGACAGCAGCAGGTGGCAATGGAGGAAAATAGGAGACAACAGCAGGCAGTTGTTGATGAACTTTACAGGCAACAGCGTCAGGATAGAGAGGCCTTAGCAGAAGTGGTGCAGAGACTTGCAGCTCGGGTTGGAGATGTGGCCGTCAGTGCTCCAACCAGCTCTAGTTCTATACGAGCCAGTCACTTCCTGCAGAAAATGACAGAGGCTGATGATGTGGAGGCCTATCTGACCACGTTTGAAAGGACTGCCGAGCGTGAGAACTGGCCGAAAGCACAGTGGGCCAGTCTGCTGGCACCTTTCCTGTCAGGTGAGCCCCAAAAAGCTTACTTTGATTTAAGCCCTGCTGAGGCTCGGGACTATGATAAACTAAAGACTGAGATCCTGACCCGCCTGGGAGTCACGCTGTCAGTACGAGCACAACGGGTGCACCGTTGGCTGTACGCCATGGAGAAGCCTCCGCGCTCCCAGATGCACGACCTTATTCAGCTAACAAAAAAATGGCTGCAGCCAGAGACATTAACTGGTCCCCAGATGGTGGAAAGAGTCGTCATGGACCGCTACTTGAGATCTTTGCCCATGGTCCTGCGCAAGTGGGTGAGCCATGGAAACCCGGGTACTGCTGACCAATTAGTGGACATGGTAGAGAGGTATTTGGCAGCAGAGGAACTACTGATGACCACCCAGCAACCCATAGATCCTCGACAGCGCCCTTCAGTAAAGACTGGTAAGACTGTTCCGTGGGAAAACGTTGCTGGGCGGTTAAGAGAACGCAAGGCTGGAGAGACTGTAAACGCTGGCCCTGGAAACAGGCCAATGGGGCTAGAACGGTCTATGCTGCCCAAATGGGTTGATAATCGTGTGGTTAAATGTTTTAGGTGTGGTATGCCAGGTCATGTTATTGCCAATTGCCCAGTCACGCAAGAACCCATGCAATGTGATGCTGCCTTTGAATGTCGCAGAATGTCTTTCTTTGCTAGGTTAGGCTGTACTGTGGTACCTTCACCTGAGCTGGAAAAACAAATGTGTGATGTGTTCTTAGAAGGTAACCGGGTAGAGGCCTTGCTAGATTCAGGAAGTTTAGTTACCCTCGTGAAAGCTGGGTTAGTGAACCCCTTAAACGTCCAGCAAATACCTATTGGGGTAACTTGCATACATGGGGATACCCAACATTATGCCACTGCTGAGGTGAATATAGAAACTTGTTGTGGGTCAGCAATGGTTAAAGTGGGACTGGTCCCTACCTTGGTGCATGAGGCCATAATAGGGAGGGATTTTCCTCATTTTTGGAAACTGTGGGAATCACGGTTATCAACAGATGTGAGAAGTAAAAAGCCAGTTGATAATACCGGTGATTTTATGGATGTACGTGGGTCTTCTGAACTTTCTGGCCCTTTGCCTTTTGCTAGTTTGGCTGGGGAAGTGACAGATGGGGAGTCCAGTGAGGACCCTCTTGCCGGGAACAGAGACATAGTAGTTAGAACTGAAAGCGTGCCTGACCTGGAGGTAAAGAAGGATCTGTTTGCGTCTGAACAGTTAAAGGATCCTACCTTAATAAAGGCTAGAGAGAATGTTAAGATTGTTAATGGGGAACCTGTGGTACCAGGTGACAGGGTTACGTATCCCCACATGGCCATCTGTAATGAGCTCTTGTACCACATTGTCAAAAGGGGTGAGGATGTGGTGGAACAGCTGGTAGTTCCCCAGCCTTATCGGAGAACGGTACTAGATTTAGCTCATAGTCACGTTACCGCAGGACATTTAGGGGCAGAAAAAACCACTGAAAGAGTTTTACAAAGGTTCTTTTGGCCAGGGGTTTATAAAGAAGTGTCTGAATATTGTTCTTCCTGTCCTGAATGCCAGTATCATGCCCCTAGACCCCATTTCAGGAGCCCACTAGTTCCCATGCCTATTATAGAGGTCCCGTTTGACAGAATAGCCATGGATCTCGTGGGGCCCTTGTTAAAGTCTGCTCGGGGCCATCAGTATATCCTGGTAATTATGGACTATGCCACTCGATATCCTGAGGCTGTCCCTTTACGCACTATCACAACCAAGGCGATAGCTAGGGAGCTGGTGCAGGTATTTAGTAGAGTGGGAATACCAAAAGAAATTTTGACTGACCAAGGTACTCCATTTATGTCAAGGATCATGAAAGAATTGTGCAAGTTATTTAAGGTCACTCACCTCAGGACGTCCATCTACCATCCCCAAACGGACGGGTTGGTGGAAAGGTTTAATAAAACATTAAAAAGTATGTTAAAAAAGGTTGTTGAGAGAGATGGGAAAAACTGGGATTGTTTGTTGCCCTACTTGTTAATGGCCATCAGAGAAGTTCCTCAGTCCTCTACGGGGTTTTCTCCATTTGATTTGTTGTATGGTAGACACCCCAGAGGGCTGTTGGATGTTGCCAAAGAGACGTGGGAAGGACAGCCCACTCCTTATAGAAGCGTTATTGAGCATGTAACACAAATGCAGGATAGGATTGCAGCCGTGGTACCTGTTGTCAGAGAGCACATGGAACAGGCCCAAAGTGCTCAACAGAGGGTCTATAACCGGAGTGCCAAGATACGGGAATTTGCTCCTGGAGATAGAGTTCTTGTTTTGGTACCTACTGTGGAAAGCAAATTCCTAGCTAAATGGCAGGGTCCATTTGAGATTAGGGAAAAAGTGAATGAGGTTAATTACAAAGTATACCAGCCGGGAAAGAGAAAACCCGAACAGATCTACCATGTTAACTTAATCAAACCCTGGAAAGATAGGTTGTCTCTGTCAGCGGAGCCTTGCCCTTCGGTGTCTTCACCCCGGTTGCTTCCCGCAGTGAAGGTGTCAGAGACATTATCAGCTGATCAGAACAATCAGGTTAAAGAATTTCTCATCCAAAATAGGGAGGTATTTTCAGAGCTGCCTGGCCGAACGACCATAATAAAACATGACATTGTCACAGAACCAGGGGTCAGGGTTCATTTAAAGCCATATAGGATTCCTGAAGCTCAGCGAGAAGCTATTTCTAAGGAAGTTAAAACCATGTTAGAACTTGGAGTCATAGAGGAGTCTAACAGTGAGTGGTCCAGTCCCATAGTGCTCATCCCGAAGCCCGACGGTAGCATACGCTTCTGTAATGACTTTCGTAAGTTAAATGAGGTGTCCAAGTTTGACGCATACCCCATGCCCCGTGTGGATGAGCTTGTAGAAAGGCTGGGAACAGCCAGGTTTCTCACCACATTGGACCTGACCAAAGGTTACTGGCAAATACCTTTATCTGATAGCGCCAAAGAAAAAACAGCCTTTTCGGTTCCGGAGGGGCTGTACCAGTATAAGATGTTACCCTTTGGGTTGCATGGGGCTCCAGCAACCTTTCAACGGGCGATGGATAAAATTTTGAGGCCCCATAGGAAATATGCAGCTGCCTATTTGGATGATGTGGTAATTCACAGTACAGACTGGGGGTCACATTTGGTTAAAGTACAAGCAGTACTGGACTCAATCAGAGAGGCAGGGTTAACTGCTAACCCAAAGAAGTGCTGCCTCGCAATGGAGGAGGTCAAATACTTGGGCTTCACCATAGGCAGAGGTCTGATTAGGCCCCAATTGAATAAAGTTGATGCTATTCAAAACTGGCCTCGTCCAGTGAATAAAAAACAGGTAAGGGCTTTTTTGGGAATTACTGGGTACTATAGACGGTTTATTCCTAATTTTGCGACCACAGCGGTGCCGTTGTCAGACCTTACCAAAGGGAAGCAGTCAAATGTGGTGAAATGGAACCCTGATGCAGAAAAGGCGTTCCAAGCATTAAAAGTGGCTTTGTGTTCACAACCGGTGTTGATAACACCAGATTTTTCAAAAGAATTTGTGGTACAGACAGATGCCTCAGAGGTAGGGATAGGTGCTGTGCTGTCCCAAACCAGAGATGGGGACGAACACCCTATCATTTATTTGAGTAGGAAACTCAATGAGCATGAAAAAAGGTATGCCATTGTGGAAAAGGAGGCTTTGGCCATTAAGTGGGCACTAGATACCTTGAGACAGGGTCTCTACCTTGGGTAGACAATTCAGACTAGTGACAGACCATGCCCCTTTAAAATGGATGTATGTAAATAGAGGCAAGAATGCTCGTGTAACTAGATGGTTTCTAGCGTTGCAGGACTTTAAGTTTACTGTCGAACATAGACCGGGAACACAATTGGCCAACGCAGATGCATTGTCTCGCATCTTCTGTTTGGGGGCTACAAGTGTTCCAGCCCCTAGGTCGAAACAGGGGAGGGGGATATGTGACAAGAACACTGGGATAGTGTTTGAGGGCAGGTATATTTGTCCCAGGTTCTTGTCTTACATGTTTTAGAAAATGTTAACTGCTAGGAAAAATGCTTTTTGTTTTGTCTGAACCTTTTCAGTTTGCTGTAAAAGCTGGGTAAAGGCTCCGAGAGAGAGATAAGGCGAGTTCTAGACATTGGGCCCAGTTCGGGTCTTTGGCCTCACAGAGGGCTAATCAGGGTTTCAGCTGTGTAAGAGTGATATAGTGCTTCTAACCTGATTAGTATGGGCAGACTGCCTGGGAAGGGCTGCAGGATCTGTGTGTGAGAGACACGCTTTCTGATGCAAGTAAGCTATACAGTATGTACTGAAGAACTCTGTGTTTTGTTTAGTGACAGTTAGGAACATCTTATGTTTAGTTAGTGCCGGACAGGCAAGGTATTTTTATTTTGGGGTTTGTTTTATTTTCTGTTTCAATAAAACTGTCCGGGGTCAGTTGTACCAGAAACTGGACTTGTGTTGTTCCTCAGCTGCTGCGTGCTGCCATATTCCCCAGGAAAAGGCACCTTGCACCCCTACAGTGTTACAGTATGCACAAATTGCACATGGATATATATGTACTATAATTAAAATAAAGTAAACTTTTATTAAGCACTTACAAGTGCCACCAGGAAGAAAGCAGGCTGCAGAGGACGCTAGACAGCCATTAATAATACTCATGCAGCAACAACAACAACAAAAAAAAATATTTTTTATTTTTTTGGTGGAGGGGGGTTTCTGGGTGTTCGGACCCCCCCCCCCCCCCCCGCCCCCTGGGTGCGCCACTGAGGAGGGTGTGCACAAAAAACATGAATTTCCTGTGAAAAAGTAATGTGAGTCTGGATTTGATTTGGAAATAAAATTCACAGTGCAAATTTTTACAGGACCCATCTAACACCTAATTAAATTGACCCTAGAGACTGCAGTGCCTGATTGATCCGTGGCTCCATCCAGCACTGTCTGTTTGGCTAGATAGTTACCTAAAAGCATTCAGATCAGTACAGCAACCTAGCAGGGCTGTGTGACATCCATGGGACCTAGGTACTGAGGTTGTGCCCCTTCCAACAAAAAAAAAGAAATCACTGTAAAATACTATAAGTGGCACGGGGTGGTATTCATGTGACCGCCGGTCAGCTGACCGACAGTCACATGACCTCCTCCACCAGCCCGACGGGTCACTATCCCGATGGTCGGCATGCCGACCAACAGGGACTATTTCCACTCGTGGGTGTCCACGACACCCATAGAGTAGGAATAGAACCCATGCTTGCTGCACTCGCCCCTCACCGCCGGGATCCCGGCATCGGCATGCTGCCGGGATCCCGGCGTCGGTAAACTGACCGCCGGTCAGGAGACCGCCGGTCAGCAGTACTACATCCGTGGCACGTGCAGCTCCCTGGCTCAGCCTGCCCCTGGTCCCATACTCATGTATTTTATAAACAATGTGCCATCTTCAAAAATTATTTGCTGACACAATGGCCCTCATTCCGAGTTGATCGCTCGCAAGCTGCTTTTAGCAGCAGTGCACACGCTAGGCAGCCGCCCTCTGGGAGTGTATCTTAGCTTAGCAGAACTGCTCGTAAAAATGTTAATGCAGTTTCTGAGCAGCTCAAAACCTACTCCTACCTTGCGATCACTTCAGTCAGTTTAGTTCCTGCTTTGACGTCACAAACACTCCCTGCGTTCGGCCAGCCACTCCCCCGTTTCCCCAGGCACGCCTGCGTTTTTACCTGTCTCGCTTGCGTTTTTTAGCACACTCCCTGAAAATGGCCAGTTACCACCCAGAAACACCCACTTCCTGTCAATCACTCACCGATCAACAGAGCGACGGAAAAGCGTTGCTCGACCTTGTGTAAAACTGCATCATTTTGTGTGAAAGTACTTCGCGCGTGCGTACAGCGGCCCATACGCATGTGCAGAAATGCCGCTTTTTCACCTAATCGCCGCGCTGCGACCAAAAGCAGCTAGCGATCAACTCGGAATGAAGGCCAATATGTAGTTCTAAAACAAATTAATTTTTAAAAAATAATAATACAATTTAGAGGAAAAAGGAATCTACTGACAAAAATGACAAGCATGCGCATGGCCACATTAGTGTATGGAGGCTGCTGTACTTTAGCATGAGGCTAACCTCATACACTCTTCAGAGCTTTATAAATAAAAGGGAAAAATGTAAACAGAATTACACGTGGCTTATTCTGAGGCTGGGGGAATGGCTGGAAAAATGCAGGTTTAGGCTTTAATTGAGAACTGATCCACATAGAGCAACATGCTCCTATTCAGGGATGTATTAAGAGAGGGAAGGCGCCCATGTGCAGTCTCCAACCGGGCCTCCTCTTCTCTCTCTTCCCGGAACCCGGGCCGCGTTGTCAGCGTCACTGTGAGTGATAGCGCCGGGTGCTAGTAGACTCTAGAGTAATGCCAGAGTCTACTGTGCATGTGTAGGACTTTGGAAAAATGTTGTGGTGACCACTTTCACGGCAATTATCTACTGCGCATACGCAAACTACGGGATAAAGGCCGCCACGCAATTTTCCCAGTGATTTTACAGGGTGGCTGGATTCTGTAGAAGTGAGTACTGAAGAAATGGGTGCAGCTTGTGCAGGGTCGGCAACAGAAATCTTGGGGCCCTGCACTGTGATATCTCTGGGGCCCCCTCAGATTATATATATATATATATATATATATATATAGAGCACAATGTAATGGGCGGCACTCCAATGGATTTTGAAAAAATCATACAGCTCACCAAGCCAGTTTCAATCATTGATTGAAACTGGCTTGGTGAGCTGTATGATTTTTTCAAAATCCATTGGAGTGCCGCCCATTACATTGTGTTGTTTGCTGGGCTTTGTAGTGCCCCGGGAGGGCACCCGGGTATTTGCTCTCTGCTGTAGGAGTGCCGGTCACATGTGTTTTTATATATATATATATATATATATATATATATATATATATATATATATATAAAACTGTATATCCCAGCGACTCCATGCTGCATTCCCAGCTCCCCCACCCCATCCCAAAGCCCTGTATCCCCTCACCAAGCCACTCTAACCCAGGGGGGAGACTCACCTGTGCTGCACTCCCCAGTATCCATACCTGAACACTGCAGGTACCAAGCGACCCTCACACCCGACCAGAAGAGGCCGGCACAGGGCATGGGAATCCTGGCTAGCAGATCTTCTGCTATGTCCCGTAACTGCCTGCAACAGATCTGGACCTGGAAGAGCGGGCATACACTCACGCTGCACAGTCACTGTGTGTGAGAGTCTCTGAGGCTGCAGCCACACAGCCTACAGCTCGCTGTCCTATTTGGACAAGATGGCTCACATCCCTGCCGGGCACTAAGTGGTGTATCCTTGGGACCCCTCTAATCCTTGAGGCCCGGTACAGGTGTCCACTTTGAGCCCCCTGTTGCCGGCCCTAAGTGTGTGCGGTGCACATGGGCCCCTCAGGTCCAGGGAAGCCCACACCGCAACCATTAAAAATATGTCACTGCACCCATACCTTTCATCAGCTTATCCCACCCACCTAGAAAAATCAGAACTAAGTTTTGGATGACTGCCTGGCTTGTTAATAAATCCATACCAATACTGCCTACATAACTTTTAACCTAAGTACAAATAGCTGTATATGATTTCCCCTGTGTACTTGCTACATGACTTCTTATGATATGTACATATAAATCTCTATGACATACCTCCCAACTTTAACCTTGACAAAATCGGTACTATCGTGCGGCTTCGCCGTGCGCTGACCTGAACAGGGGGCATGGCCTCGATTGTGAGGGACGTGACCTTGTCTGAGTGGGCATGGTCTTGTCAAATGGACCATTTTCCAGCATTTTGGGGGCGTGGCCAGCGCTCCCCGAGCAGCTTGGCAGCTCCCTGCTCCCCTCCTAGCACTGAATACATGCCCTGCGTTCGGTCAGCCACTCCCCGTTTCTCCAGACACTCCTGCGTTTTATCCTGGCACGCCTGCGTTTTTCCGCACACTCCCAGAAAACGGCCAGTTTCCGCCCAGAAACACCCACTTCCTGTCAATCACACTACGATCACTTCAACGATGAAAATTCTTCATTCGGACGTGAGTAAATCTACTAAGTTTTGTGCTAAATTACTTAGCGCATGCGCACTGCGTACCATGCGCATTTTCGCCTTAATCACTCCGTTGCGAAAATCGTCAACAAGCGAACAACTCGGAATGACCCCCTATGTACAGTATGTATGTGACTGTATTTGTATATACTGCATGTGTGTCTGTACTGTATATCATATGTATGTGTTTTGTGTGTGACTATGGGGGTAATTCTGAGTTGATCGCAGCAGCAAGTTTGTTAGCAAATGGGCATAACCATGTGCGGTGCAGGGGGGGCAGATATAACATGTGCAGAAAGAGTTAGATTTGGGTGGGATGTTTTGTTTCTGTGCAGGGTAAATACTGGCTGCTTTATTTTTACACTGCAATTTAGATTTCAGTTTGAACACACCACACCCAAATCTAACTCTCTCTGCACATGTTATATCTGTCCCCCTGCAGTGCACATGGGCCCTCATTCCGAGTTGTTCGCTCGCTAGCCGCTTTTCGCAGCAGTGCACACGCTAAGCCGCCGCCCTCTGGGAGTGTATCTTAGCTTTGCAGAATTGCGAACGAAGTATTCGCAATATTGCGAAAAGATTTTTCTGTGCAGTTTCTGAGTAGCTTGAGACTTGCTCTTCCAGTGCAATTAGTTCAGTGCTTGTCGTTCCTGGTTTGACGTCACAAACACACCCAGCGTTCGCCCAGACACTCCTCCGTTTCTTCAGCCACTCCCGCGTTTTCCCAGAAACAGCAGCGTTTTTTCACACACTCCCATAAAACGGCCAGTTTCCGCCCAGAAACACCCACTTCCTGTCAATCACACTCCGAGCACCAGAACGAAGAAAAAACCTCGTAATGACGTGAGTAAAATACTAAACTTCTTAGCAAATATACTTGGCGCAGTCGCAGTGCGAACATTGCGCATGCGCAATTAGCGGAAAATCGCTGCGATGCGAAGAAAAATAAGATTTTAAACCTACCGGTAAATCTATTTCTCCTAGTCCGTAGAGGATGCTGGGGACTCCGTAAGGACCATGGGGTATAGACGGGCTCCGCAGGAGATAGGGCACCTAAAAGAACTTTGACTATGGGTGTGCACTGGCTCCTCCCTCTATGCCCCTCCTCCAGACCTCAGTTAGAGAACTGTGCCCAGAGGAGATGGACAATACAAGGCAGGATTTAGCAATCCAAGGTGCAAGATTCATACCAGCCCACACCAATCATACCATGTAACCTGGAACATACATAACCAGTTAACAGTATGAACAAACAACAGTAACGGTCCAAGACCTATTCCAACTGTAAAATAACCCTTATGTAAGCAACAACTATATACAAGTCTTGCAGAGTTTCCGCACTGGGACGGGCGCCCAGCATCCTCTACGGACTAGGAGAAATACCGGTAGGTTTAAAATCTTATTTTCTCTTACGTCCTAGAGGATGCTGGGGACTCCGTAAGGACCATGGGGTTTATAACAAAGCATCCAATCGGGCGGGAGAGTGCGTATGACTCTGCAGCACCGACTGAGCAAACTCTAGGTCCTCATCAGCCAGGGTATCAAACTTGTAGAATTTAGCAAAAGTGTTTGACCCCGACCACGTCGCCGCTCGGCAAAGTTGTAAAGCCGAGACGCCTCGGGCCGCCGCCCAAGAAGAGCCCACCTTCCTAGTGGAATGGGCCTTAACCGAATTTGGTACCGGCAATCCAGCCGTAGAGTGAGCCTGCTGAATCGTATTACAGATCCAGCGAGCAATAGTCTGCTTCGAAGCAGGAGCGCCAATCTTATTGGCCGCATACAGGACAAACAGAGCCTCTGTTTTCCTAATTCTAGCTGTCCTGGCTACATAAATTTTTAAGGCTCTGACTACGTCCAGGGATCTGGAATCCTCCAGGTCACTTGTAGCCACAGGCACCACAATAGGTTGATTCATATGGAACGAAGAAACCACTTTAGGCAAAAATTGCGGACGTGTCCTCAATTCAGCTCGATCCACATGAAAAATCAAGTAGGGGCTCTTGTGTGACAAAGCTGCCAATTCTGACACTCTCCTTGCTGATGCTAAGGCCAACAACATGACCACCTTCCAGGTAAGAAATTTCAACTCAACCTTGTTAAGCGGTTCAAACCAGTGTGATTTTAGGAACTGCAACACCACGTTCAGGTCCCATGGTGCCACTGGAGGCACAAACGGGGGCTGGATGTGCAGCACTCCCTTTACAAACGTCTGGACTTCTGGAAGAGAAGCCAATTCCTTCTGAAAGAAAATCGAGAGGGCCGAAATATGTACCTTAACAGAGCCTAATTTCAGGCCCATATCCACTCCTGTCTGTAGAAAGTGGAGAAGACGACCCAGATGAAAATCTTCTGTAGGTGCATTCTTGGTCTCACACCAAGACACGTACTTTCGCCAGATACGGTGATAATGTTTTATCGTCACTGTCACTCACCGCGGGCAGCGGCGGCCGCGCTTGTCCCTGCGGGTGACCTGGTCTGCCCGGCGCCTCTCTTCTCCCGGCGATCTCCGGTTCCAGCGGCGGGTCGGCGCGTTCCTCCGGCGGCTTCCCGGAGCGAGGGCGCCGCCATCATAGTGAGGTCAAGGAGGCGGAGCAGGACTGACGTCACCTGCCTGCTCCGCCAATCAAGCAAGGGCGGGGAATTCAAAACCAGACGCCGGGCAGAGATCCGGTGCCTGAGTATCTTCGTTTCTCCCGCAGAAGCTGTGATTCCAGAGCTCCCACGTTCCTGTGATCTCCGTGCCTCCAAGCACCTCCGTGCCTCCAAGCACCTCCGTGCCTCCAAGCACCTCGTGCCTCCAAGCACCTCGTGCCTCCAAGCACCTCCGTGCCTCCAAGCACCTCCGTGCCTCCAGCACTTCAGTGCCTCCAGTGCCTCAGCATTCAGTCTCACTGTGCTCCCGGCACCTGTGTGTCTCAGTACCTGTACTACCAGCACCTCAGTGCCTCCAACACCACAGTGCCTCCAACACCACAGTGTCTCCAATACCTCAGCATTCAGTATTTCTACAAGTCTTGTCTTTCAGGAAACCTTCAAGAATTCTTCCGTGCTTCCTGCCTGCCGTCTTAATCCTGCATGAGGAAGACCTACATCCGGCCATCTCTACTGCGACCCAGTAGCGGTTCCTCTTCCCGGTCATCGGAAGAAGCCCCGAGTCCACAACACTCCCAAATCAGGTCAGTGATAGTATACTCAGGCCAGATGGACACGGGGAATCGGAACACGGACTCAAGTGCCATCCAGAATCTGGCTTCCCGAGTACAAAGTCAGGAAGCGGCACAAGGCCAGGTGATGCAGTACCTCCAGCAGTTGTCCGGGTGTCTGGATCAGATTCAGGCGTCTCTAGCCTCTGTAATTCCGGCACCTGTTCCAGTAGTCGCACCAGTTGCCGTTGCCAGCAATGTTCAACCATCGGCCGGTATCACCCCACCCCTTCAGCTGCCTACTCCGTCCCGCTATAATGGGAATCCTAAAAATTGTCGCGGTTTCTTAAACCAATGCGAGGTACATTTCGAGCTACTTGCACACAACTTTCCTACAGACCGGTCCAAGGTAGCATATATTATTTCTCTGCTGGAAGGGTCTGCCTTGGATTGGGTGTCTCCATTATGGGAACGATCTGATCCCATGGTTTCCAACTATACCAACTTCATCACGTCCTTTCGAAGAATTTTCGACGAACCCGGCAGAATGACCACTGCTTCTTCCGACTTGCTCCGTGTTCGACAGGGCGCCCGTTCCGTGGGTCAGTACGTGGTTCATTTCCAGACCATTGCCTCCGAACTACGCTGGAATAATGATGCCCTGAGAGCTGCCTTCTGGAACGGTCTTTCCGACCGGCTGAAAGATGAGCTGGTTACCAGAGATCTGCCGGATCCATTAGAAGATTTGATTTCCCTTTGCGTCAAGGTGGATCTTCGGATGCAGGAGCGTGAAAGGGAACGTAGCCGTTCGGATCGTTCCAGGTTCCGGAATCCTACTCCTAGACCAGTGGCCTCACCTAGCTCGGACGAGCCCATGCAAATTAACCGATCCCGACTGTCTCCGGAAGAACGACAGCGTCGTCGTGAGGGTAAACTCTGCCTTTACTGTGGAGCCGCAGATCATTTTCTTAAATCTTGTAAATCCCGTCCGGGAAACGGGCAGGCCTAGCTTGTTCCGGAGGAGTCAAGCTGGGAGTTACGACAAAAGCTTCTCCAACTTCGGACTGTTTGCTTCCTGTAACTCTAGTCTCCGATTCAGTCTCCAAGTCTTGTGAAGCCCTGTTGGATTCCGGGGCTGCGGGGAACTTCGTATCTTCCTTCTGTGCCCAAAGCTTGGGTTTAAAGTTACGGCCTATCGAGCGGCCAATTTCACTGACGGCTATCAACGGGACTAGAATTTCCAAAGGTCTTATAATGTGGCGCACGGGGCCAGTTAAGCTGCAGGTCGGGGCTCTACATCAGGAAGGTCTGGAACTCCTGGTAATCCCAGAAATGCACCATGATCTGGTTCTTGGAATGCCTTGGCTAAAAAGTCATAATCCCCACATTGACTGGAAGTCTTCACAAATTCTGTCCTGGAGTTCCTTTTGTCACACTAATTGTCTCACTCCTGTTTGTCCGCTCCGTGTCTCCTCCAAGACGGATGAAGAGCACATTCCGGAGGCGTATCAAGGGTACAAGGACGTATTTTCGGAACAAGCAGCTGATCTGTTACCACCTCATAGGCCTTGGGACTGCCCTATTGACCTTGTCCCAGGGAAGACGCCACCCCGTGGTCGCACATATCCTCTGTCACTTCCCGAGACTCAAGCTATGTCGGAGTATATTAAGTCTAATCTGCTCAAGGGATTTATTCGCCCCTCTTCCTCCCCTGCTGGAGCGGGCTTCTTTTTCGTGAAGAAAAAGGACGGGGGGTTGAGACCATGCATCGACTACCGCGGCTTAAACGATATTACTATCAAGAATAAATACCCCTTGCCACTAATCACAGAGTTATTTGATAGGGTTCGTGGTGCCCGCATTTTTTCCAAACTCGACTTGAGGGGAGCTTATAATCTTATACGCATCCGAGAAGGGGATGAATGAAAGACTGCCTTCAATACCCGAGATGGGCATTACGAATACTTGGTGATGCCGTTCGGTCTCAGTAATGCTCCCGCTGTTTTCCAGGGATTTGTCAATGAAATCTTTCGTGACATGTTATATCAGAGTGTTGTGGTATATTTGGACGACATACTGATCTTTTCCAAGAATCTTGTCGAACACAGGACTCAAGTCAAAGAGGTGCTCCACCGTTTACGAGAGAATCATCTCTATGCCAAGCTTTCCAAATGTACCTTTGAAGTAACATCAATTCCGTTCCTCGGTTATATCATCTCGGGGACGGAGCTTCGCATGGATCCGGAAAAGCTGTCTGCCATTCGTGACTGGACTCAGCCTCTTTCTTTGAAAGCAATACAAAGGTTCCTGGGCTTTGCGAACTACTACAGGAAATTCATTAGGGGTTTCTCCACCATTGTTGCGCCCATTACTGCCCTGACGAGAGAGGGTTCTAATCCAAGTTTGTGGCTTCCGGAAGCCATTGAGGCTTTTTCCCACTTAAAGTTAGCTTTCATGACGGCTCCAGTTCTCCAACAACCAAATTTCGATGAACCTTTCTTCCTAGAGGTTGATGCATCTTCAGTCGGGGTTGGGGCTGTTCTCTCTCAGTACTCCTCTGATAAGAAATTACATCCGTGTGGCTTCCATTCTCGTAAATTCTCTCCGGCCGAACGAAATTACACTATTGGAGACCAGGAACTCTTGGCAATTAAATCCGCCTTGGAAGAGTGGAGATATCTTTTGGAAGGGGCTAAACATGTGTTTACCATCTACACGGATCACAAAAATTTGCTGTACATCAAATCCGCACAATGCTTGAATCCTCGCCAAGCGAGATGGGCACTTTTCTTTTCTCGATTCTCGTTTGTTATCAAGTACCGGGCCGGGACTCTCAATATTAAAGCAGATGCGCTTTCCCGTTCACAAGCTTCCACAGACGAGGATGAATCTCCTGAGCGGGGTTTAATTCTAAATCCAGTTTCTGTCTCTGCTGCTTTAACTACTCCAGCTCCTCCTCCTGGAAGAATGTCCGTACCAGCTAGATTCCGGCCAAGAATACTACAGTGGGTCCATAACTCCAAGTTTTCCGGTCATCCCGGTGCCCAGAAGATGTACAAGTTTCTGCAAAGGTCTTACTGGTGGAACACCATGAGGAAGGATGTACAAGATTTCGTTAATTCTTGTCCACAATGTACACAACATAAATCTCCTCGTCTGCCTCCTGCAGGGTTACTTCGTCCTTTGCCTATCCCTGTGAGACCCTGGACTCACATTTCCATGGACTTCATCACTGACTTGCCCTGTTCCAAGGGTTGCAACACCGTTTGGGTAATCGTTGACCGTTTTTCGAAGATGGCACACTTCGTGCCTTTGACTGGTCTCCCGACAGCTCCGAAACTGGCTCTACTGTTCATCCAAGAACATTTTCGATTGCATGGGTTGCCACAAGAAATTGTTTCTGACCGTGGAGTACAGTTCACCGCCAGGTTTTGGAAAGCCCTCTGTTCAACTCTACAAATTAAACTTAAGTTTTCGTCCGCTTATCATCCCCAAACAAATGGTCAAACGGAACGAGTCAATCAAGATCTAGAGACTTTCCTTCGTTTGTATCTCTCCCCTTCACAGGACAACTGGGTGGAGTTGTTGCCTTGGGCGGAGTTTGCCCATAACCATTTGTTTCATTCTTCCACTGGGGAATCACCATTCTTCGTCAACTACGGGTTCCATCCACGTGTTCCAGAATTTCCAAGCCTTCCGATAGAAGAGGTTCCAGCTGTAGCGTCCACTCTACGACACTTCGGACAAATTTGGAGAAGGGTTCATGCTAATCTTAAGAAGGTTTCAGTCCGGTACAAGTTCTTCGCAGATAAGAAACGGCGAGCCGCACCTCAATATAAAGTTGGGGACAGGGTATGGCTGTCCACACGTAATCTCCGGTTGAAGGTGCCCACCATGAAGTTCGCTCCAAGGTTCATCGGTCCTTACCCTGTGCTACAAGTCTTAAATCCTGTGGTCTGTAAACTGGGTTTGCCTTCCCACCTTCGAATACCTAACGCCTTTTATGTTTCTCTACTCCGTCCCCTCATTCTGAATCGGTTCCACTCTGTAGTGACAGAAGCTGGAGCGGAGTTTGAAATCAAAGCTATTCTTGACTCTCGTTATCTTCATAAAAAATTACAGTACTTGGTGGACTGGAAGGGTTATGGTCCTGAGGAGAGAAGTTGGATTAAGGCTACTGAAGTAACGGCTCCTCGACTGGTTCGGATCTTCCACTCCAGACATCCAACTAAGCCCGGAAAGTGTCCAGGGGCCACTCCTGGAGGAGGGGGTACTGTCACTCACCGCGGGCAGCGGCGGCCGCGCTTGTCCCTGCGGGTGACCTGGTCTGCCCGGCGCCTCTCTTCTCCCGGCGATCTCCGGTTCCAGCGGCGGGTCGGCGCGTTCCTCCGGCGGCTTCCCGGAGCGAGGGCGCCGCCATCATAGTGAGGTCAAGGAGGCGGAGCAGGACTGACGTCACCTGCCTGCTCCGCCAATCAGGCAAGGGCGGGGAATTCAAAACCAGACGCCGGGCAGAGATCCGGTGCCTGAGTATCTACGTTTCTCCCGCAGAAGCTGTGATTCCAGAGCTCCCACGTTCCTGTGATCTCTGTGCCTCCAAGCACCTCCGTGCCTCCAAGCACCTCCGTGCCTCCAAGCACCTCCGTGCCTCCAAGCACCTCCATGCCTCCAAGCATCCCGTGCCTCCAAGCACCTCCGTGCCTCCAAGCACCTCCGTGCCTCCAAGCACCTCCGTGCCTCCAAGCACCTCCGTGCCTCCAGCACTTCAGTGCCTCCAGTGCCTCAGCATTCAGTCTCACTGTGCTCCCGGCGCCTGTGTGTCTCAGTACCTGTACTACCAGCACCTCAGTGCCTCCAACACCACAGTGCATCCAACACCACAGTGTCTCCAATACCTCAGCATTCAGTATTTCTACAAGTCTTGTCTTTCAGGAAACCTTCAAGAATTATTCCGTGCTTCGGGCCTGCCGTCTTAATCCTGCATGAGGAAGACCTACATCCGGCCATCTCTACTGCGACCCAGTAGCGGTTCCTCTTCCCGGTCATCAGAAGAAGCCCCGAGTCCACAACACTCCCAAATCAGGTCAGTGATAGTCACCTCCTTCCTAGCCTTTATTAAAGTAGGGATGACCTCTTACGGAATCCCCTTTTTTGCTAGGATTCGGCGTTCAACCGCCATGCCGTCAAATGTAACCGCGGTAAGTCTTGAAATACACAGGGCCCCTGCTGCAACAGGTCTTCCCTCAGAGGAAGAGGCCAGGGATCTCCTGTGAGCATCTCTTGTAGATCCGAGTACCAGGCCCTTCGAGGCCAGTCTGGGACAACGAGTATCGTCTGTACTCTTCTTCGTCTTATGATCCTCAACACTTTTGTGATGAGAGGAAGAGGAGGATACACGTAGACCGATTTGAACACCCACAGTGTTACCAGAGCGTCTACTGCTACTGCCTGAGGGTCCCGAGACCTGGCGCAATACCTCCGAAGTTTTTTGTTGAGGCGTGACGCCATCATGTCTATTTGAGGAGTTCCCCAAAGACGTGTTACGTCTGCAAAGACTTCTTGATGAAGTCCCCACTCTCCTGGATGGAGATCGTGTCTGCTGAGGAAGTCTGCTTCCCAGTTGTCTACTCCCGGAATGAAGACAGCCTACAGAGCGCTTACATTATTTTCCGCCCAGCGCAGGATCCTTGTGGCTTCCGCCATTGCGACTCTGCTTCTTGTCCCGCCTTGGTGGTTCACATGTGCCACTGCTGTGACATTGTCAGGAATCGACTCACCACAGCCACATCTGTCCGTCGGTGCGGACTCCGTCCGGGGTCCCTACGTTCTGCTGTCGTCCGCTCCTCTGCCGCCAGACGTCATCCTGGTCCTAGGAACGCTCCTGTAACAGCGGGCGTGTGAGCACGCCGCGTTCCCGCCGGGCCGCGGCATGGGCGCCGCCATGACAGTCTCCATCGGTCAGAGTACGGCGGCCAATCCGGAGCTTGGCCGCACCTCCTTTTCCCACTCCAACCAATGTCTGCACACCAGGGGGTATATCAGGAGCTGCAGAGTGAGCCTGTGGTTGTCCTGAACTTTGTGTCACTCCTGCGACCCATGTGCCTGGATCCTCCGTGTTCCCGGTTACCTTCCTGTTTCTCCGTGTTCCTGGTTACCTTGCTACATCTCCGTGGAACTACAAGCATCAGCAACCCCTGCATCTGTATTTGGCTCCACACCTAACTACAACCGCAGTGTGCTTCAGCCTCTGCAGTAGAGACTCTCTCCAGGTGCATTCCATCACCTCACCTGTGAAGCAGCTTGCTAGCTGCCTGTGCTTAACGAACTGCTCTGTGAACTTCCACCTGAGTCTCCTGCATCTGCTACCAGGTTTGCTACACATTTATTACCATCTCTGCTGGCTCCACGTTTTAAACCATTCTGGTTCTCACACCAGTGAACTTATCCATCATTACCATTTCCTCCATAGACTCTCAGCTTCCAAGCTGCACCATTTCCATTGCATACTTTTTATTGTTTATTCCTGCACGTTATTCTGCTGCCTTATTGTGTGAACTTTTATGTTAATAAAACACCATTGCGCTGATGCGCAGAAACCCAATCCAGCCTCCTCACTTCTTCTATCCTACCTCCACTGACCCACTAGCGCCCCCTCCGGGGACACAAGTAAAACCGAACCTGACAGTAAGTTCAGGACCGATGGACTCGGACGGTGGTCAGAGTGTGGGGTCAGGGGCTTTACAAAATCTGGTCTCCCGCTTGGATGGTCAAGAGGCTGTGCAGCAGCAGATGTTCCAGTTTCTGCAAGGGATGTCCTCCCGGATTGATACACTACAGCAAACCCTGCCTAGTGTACTTGCTACTCCAGTTCCAGTTACCCCAGCACCTGCAAGTGCTGTGAGTTCTTCTACGCCGGCTGCATCAGCTCCAGTGTCACGCTTGCACCTGCCCGTGCCTAGCAAATATGATGGCAGTCCGAAGTTATGTCGCGGGTTCCTTAACCAATGTGAAATCCAGTTTGAATTATTATCACACAATTTCCCCACGTCAAGATCCAAGGTTGCCTACATTATCTCACTGCTCTCTGGTTCTGCCTTGAGTTGGGTGTCTCCTCTGTGGGAACGTGCTGACCCTCTGATGAACAACTACGCTGAATTCGTGTCAACCTTCAGACGTATCTTTGACGAGCCAGGTCGTGCAACATCAGCCTCTGCAGACCTTATTCAGCTTCGTCAAGGTACCCGGAGTATGGGACAATATGTCATCCAGTTCCAGACGTTAGCCGCAGAGATTCAGTGGAATAATCAAGCCCTGGTAGCAGCCTTCTGGCATGGACTTTCAGATCGGATCAAGGATGAACTGGCAACCCGCGATGTCCCTGAGCAATTTGCCTGAACTGATTTCTCTATGCATCAAGTTGGACTCTCGCATCCGCGAACGCAACAGTGAGCGTGCTCGTAGTGAGCCGCGCAAGTCAAGAATGGTACCTTCAGTACAATTTCAGTCTCCACCTTCTGATGAGCCTATGCAAATCAATAGGTCCCGCCTAACTCCTGAGGAGCGGTCAAGAAGACTCCGTGAGAGATTGTGTCTTTATTGTGCGGCTGCAGGTCACCAGATCAATTCTTGTACAGTGCGTTCGGGAAACGCCAGATCCTGACTTGTAAAGGAGGAGTCAAGTTGGGATCTTCTAGACAAGCTCCTTCAAACCAAGACCTCATTCTTCCTGTGACTTTAGAGACTACAGATGGTCTTCAGTCTGCATCTGCGTTAGTGGACTGTGGAGCCGCAGGAAACTTCATCACTCAAGCTGCGGTAGATAAGTTTCGTTTGCCTATCTGCGAACTCTCATATCCAGTCTACATCACTGCAGTAGATGGTAGCTGAATCTCCAAGGGGAATATCTCTCACCAAACCAGACCAGTGGTTCTGGGAGTCGGGTTCCTGCATTCTGAATTAATAAAGTTTTTAGTTATTCCTCAGGCAACCCAGGAGATCGTGTTGGGAATGCCCTGGCTCCAACTACATAATCCGCAGATTGATTGGTCTACGTTACAACTCACTTCCTGGGGTTCGCATTGTCGCCAGTCCTGCTTAGCCCAAGTTTGTCCTATCAAGTCTTCTGAAGTCAAAACCCAGTCAAATCTTCCTGCGGCTTACCAAGATTTCTCTGACGTCTTCAGTGAAAAGGCCGCTGATGTTCTGCCGCCCCATAGAGAGTGGGATTGCCCCATTGACCTCATTCCCGGCAAGAAATCACCAAGGGGGCGTACCTATCCGTTATCCGTTCCTGAAAGTGAGGCGATGAGCGACTACATCAGGGAGAACTTACAGAAAGGATTTATCCGTCCCCCATCTTCACCCGCTGGTGCGGGCTTCTTCTTTGTTAAAAAAAAGGATGGAGGATTACGTCCATGCATTGACTACCGGGGTCTCAATGACATTACCATCAAAAACAGTTATCCATTACCACTCATCACTGAATTGTTTGATAGAGTTAAGGGAGCCCGCATCTTCACCAAGTTAGATCTCCGCGGTGCCTACAACCTCATCAGAATCCGTAGTGGTGACGAATGGAAGACAGCTTTTAATACTCGAGATGGTCATTACGAGTACCTGGTAATGCCATTCGGGTTGAGCAATGCCCCAGCAGTGTTCCAGCACTTTGTTAATGAAATCTTCCGTGACGTTCTGTACAAATACCTCGTAGTTTACCTGGATGATATCCTCATCTTCTCCCAAGATCTCTCTTCTCATCGTCTGCAAGTCCGTGAGGTCCTCCGACGTCTTCGTGAGAACCGTCTCTACGGCAAATTATCCAAGTGTACCTTCGAAGTTCCCTCCATACCCTTCCTGGGGTATATAATTTCCGGATCGGATCTCCAGATGGACCCGACAAAGTTGGAAGCCATTGCCAATTGGTCCATTCCAAGTAGTCTCAAGTCTATTCAGCGATTCCTGGGATTCGCCAATTATTATAGGAAGTTTATCCGAGGATTTTCAACTATCATCGCTCCTATTACCAACTTAACTCGGAAAGGGGCAGATCATTCCAACTGGTCAGAAGAAGCTTTAGCGGCATTTCAAAAGATCAAGCTGGCCTTTATGTCTGCTCCAGTTCTGTCTCAACCGGATGTAAACAAGCCATTCGAGTTGAAGGTGGATGCCTCCACAGTAGGAGTTGGAGCTGTTCTCTCCCAGAAGGGAACTGATGGGAAGATTCACCCTTGTGGATTTTATTCTCGTAAATTCCTCCCTGCAGAAGCTAACTATTCCATTGGAGATCAAGAACTACTAGAGATCAAGCTGGCCCTTGAGGAATGGAGGTATCTCCTGGAAGGGGCCAAATTTCCGTTCAACATCTATACGGATCATAAAAATCTGCTTTATTTGAAGGCAGCCCAGTGCCTCAATCCTCGCCAGTCCCGGTGGGCTATGTTCTTCTCTCGATTTAACTTTAAGCTTCATTTCCGCCCAGGTTCTCAGAATATCAAGGCAGACGCTTTATCCCGATCTATGGAGTCCGAAGAGGAGACGTCCGACTCGGTTCCGCATTCCATCCTGAGTCCAGTGGTATTTGCTTCGTCTCAAGTTTCTCCTGCTCCACCTCCTGGTAAGACTTTTGTTTCCCCAGAACTCCGTTCCAAGTTGCTGTCTTGGGCTCATCAGTCCAAATTCACTGGGCATCCTGGTGTCCTGAAAACTTTCAAGTTCCTCTCTGAGACATACTGGTGGCCGAAGATGAAAGTTGACATCAATGATTTTGTGGCATCCTGCCCGAAGTGTGCGCAGCACAAGACTCCTCGACAATCTCCAGCAGGTCAGTTACAACCATTATCTGTTCCCAGCCGTCCCTGGTCACACTTGTCCATGGATTTCATCTCTGACCTTCCCTCTTCTCAAGGATTCAATACCATCTGGGTTGTGGTTGACAGGTTTACCAAAATGGCCCATTTTGTACCACTCCAGGGTCTTCCTTCCGCACCAAAGCTTGCCCAAATCTTCCTACGGGAGATTTTCCGCTTACATGGACTACCCACTGAAATTATATCTGACCGTGGAGTTCAGTTTGTGGCAAGATTTTGGAGAGCCCTTTGTTCTGCCATGCAAGTCAACCTCAAGTTTTCGTCAGCCTACCACCCTCAGACGAATGGGCAGACGGAGAGGGTAAACCAAGAGTTAGAAACCTTTTTAAGACTTTATGTCTCGTCTTCTCAAGATGACTGGTTGGACCTGCTCCCATGGGCTGAATTTGCCCACAATTTCCGCTACCATACTGCTACAGAAACAACTCCGTTCTTTGCTGTATATGGACAACATCCCCGTGTTCCAGATTTTCAAGAACTTCCTCACATTGATGTTCCTGCTGCCACTGCTGTCTTGAGTCAGTTCTCTTCAACCTGGAGGAAGATTCATGCTTCTCTCAAGAAGGCTTCTAGCCGGTATAAGTTCTTTGCTGAACGCAAAAGACGTGCAGTTCCTAGCCTGAAACCTGGTGACAAGGTTTGGCTTTCCACCCGGAACCTCCGTCTTAGAGTCCCGTCGATGAAATTTGCACCACGTTTCATCGGTCCCTTTTCCATCGAAAGAGTCATCAGTCCTGTGGCCTACAAGCTCAAGTTACCACCTTCTCTACGAATACCTAATGCCTTTCATGTCTCTCTCCTCAGACCGTTAGTACTGAATCGCTTCCAAAGAGCTCTTCCAGTCGGCCCCAAAGTGCGAACTCAGCGGGGCGTGGAGTTCGAGATAGAGAAGATTCTGGATTCCCGTTGCCGGTACGGTCGTCTACAATACCTTATCAACTGGTCCGGTTATGGTCCTGAGGAGAGAAGTTGGGTGAATTCGTCAGCTGTCCATGCTCCAAGGTTGGTCCGTGTCTTCCACAGAACTCATCCTTCCAAGCCACGTGGGTGTTCAGTGCCCACCCATAAAGGAGGGGGTACTGTCAGGAATCGACTCACCACAGCCACATCTGTCCGTCGGTGCGGACTCCGTCCGGGGTCCCTACGTTCTGCTGTCGTCCGCTCCTCTGCCGCCAGACGTCATCCTGGTCCTAGGAACGCTCCTGTAACAGCGGGTGTGTGAGCACGCCGCGTTCCCGCCGGGCCGCGGCATGGGCGCCGCCGTGACAGTCTCCATCGGTCAGAGTACGGCGGCCAATCCGGAGCTTGGCCGCACCTCCTTTTCCCACTCCAACCAATGTCTGCACACCAGGGGGTATATCAGGAGCTGCAGAGTGAGCCTGTGGTTGTCCTGAACTTTGTGTCACTCCTGCGACCCATGTGCCTGGATCCTCCGTGTTCCCGGTTACCTTCCTGTTTCTCCGTGTTCCTGGTTACCTTGCTACATCTCCATGGAACTACAAGCATCAGCAACCCCTGCATCTGTATTTGGCTCCACACCTAACTACAACCGCAGTGTGCTTCAGCCTCTGCAGTAGAGACTCTCTCCAGGTGCATTCCATCACCTCACCTGTGAAGCAGCTTGCTAGCTGCCTGTGCTTAACGAACTGCTCTGTGAACTTCCACCTGAGTCTCCTGCATCTGCTACCAGGTTTGCTACACATTTATTACCATCTCTGCTGGCTCCACGTTTTAAACCATTCTGGTTCTCACACCAGTGAACTTATCCATCATTACCATTTCCTCCATAGACTCTCAGCTTCCAAGCTGCACCATTTCCATTGCATACTTTTTATTGTTTATTCCTGCACGTTATTCTGCTGCCTTAATGTGTGAACTTTTATGTTAATAAAACACCATTGCGCTGATGCGCAGAAACCCAATCCAGCCTCCTCACTTCTTCCATCCTACCTCCACTGACCCACTAGCGCCCCCTCCGGGGACACAAGTAAAACCGAACCTGACAGACATTGTCTGATTAAATCAGAACCGGTAGGTTTCGAAGAAAACTCTCCGCTTGTCGAAGGCCGTTGTAAATGGCCCTGAGTTCCAACACATTGATGTGTCCTGGTCTGACCAAAGACCCTGAAATTTTTTTCCCTGTGTGACCGCTCCCCAACCTCGGAGGCTCGCGTCCGTGGTAACCAGGATCCAATCCTGAATTCCGAACCTGCGACCCTCCAGGAGGTGAGCACTTTGCAACCACCACAGGAGGGACACTCTGGTCCCTGGGGACAGAGTTATTTTCCGATGTAAGTGCAGATGGGACCCGGACCACTTGTCCAGAAGGTCCCATTGAAAAGTCCTTGCATGGAACCTTCCGAAGAGAATGGCCTCGTAGGCCGCCACCATTTTCCCCAGAACTCGAGTGCATTGGTGAACTGACACCCTTTTCGGTTTTAGCAGGTCTCTGACCATGTTCTGGATGTCTTGGGCTTTCTCTATTGGGAGGAAGACCTTCATTTGTTCCGTATCCAGTATCATACCTAGGAACGGTAGTCGAGTTGTCGGAATCAACTGTGACTTCGGTAGATTTAGAATCCAACCGTGTTGCTGGAGCACTCTCAGAGAGAGCGCCACACTGCTCAGCAATTTCTCCCTTGATCTCGCTTTTATCAGGAGATCGTCCAAGTATGGGATAATTGTGACTCCATGCTTGCGCAGGACCACCATCATTTCCGCCATTATCTTGGTGAAAATCCTCGGGGCCGTGGAGAGTCCAAACGGCAACGTCTGAATTTGGTAATGACAATCCTGTACAGCGAATCTCAGGTATTCCTGATGGGGGGCATATATGGGGACATGAAGGTACGCATCCTTTATGTCCAGAGACACCATAAACTCCTTCTCCTCCATGTTGGCTATTATTGCCCTGAGAGATTCCATTTTGAATTTGAATCTTTTTATGTACAGGTTTAGGGATTTCAGATTTAAAATAGGTCTGACCGAACCGTCCGGTTTTGGGACCACAAATAGGGTTGAGTAGTAACCTCTTCCCTGCTGGTGCAGGGGAACCTTGATTATCACTTGCTGTATACACAGCGTTTGAATTGCAGCTAACACTATATCCCTTTCCGATGTGGAAGCTAGTAGGGCCGATTTGAAAAATCGGCGCGGGGGCACCTCCTCGAATTCCAATTTGTAACCCTGGGAAACTATTTCCAACACCCTGGGATTCAGGTCCGAACTGACCCAGGCCTGACTGAAAAGTCGAAGGCGTGCCCCCACCGGTGCGGACTCCCTCAGGGGAGCCCCAGCGTCATGCTGTGGGTTTTGGAGCAGCCGGGGAGGACTTTTGTTCCTGGGCACCTGCCGAAGCAGGTGCTCTCTTGCCTCTGCCCTTACCTCTGGCGAGGAAAGAGGATCCCCGACCTCTTTTGGACTTGTGCGACCGAAAGGACTGCATCTGATAGGGTGTTACTTTCTTTTGCTGTTGGGGAATATATGGTAAAAAATTTGATTTACCTGCTGTAGCTGTGGAAACCAGGTCCGTCAGCCCATCCCCAAACAATACATCACCTTTATAGGGTAGTACTTCCATATGTTTTTTGGAATCCGCATCACCCGTCCATTGGCGAGTCCATAAGGATCTTCTCGCTGAGACAGACATGGCATTGGCCCTAGAAGCTAGCAATCCAATGTCCCTTTGAGCATCGCTCATAAATAAGACTGCGTCTGTAATATGGGCTAGAGTTAGGAATATAGTATCCTTATCCATATTATCAAATTGATCTGTCTGCTCATCTGTCCAAGCTGCAATTGCGCTACACACCCATGCCGACGCAATTGTCGGTCTTAGCACAGCACCCGTATGAGAATAAATACACTTTAAGGTAGTTTCTTGCCTGCGATCTGCAGGGTTCTTAAGGGCTGCTGTGTCAGGAGCCTTGTCCACAGTGGGGGGTGATTCCCAAATCTTCCTGTCCTGCTTAGGGAATGGGTATGCCATATAAATTCTTTTGGGGATCTGCGGTCTCTTATCCGGAGTCTCCCAAGCTTTTCCAAAGAATTAATTTAATTCATGAGATGTGGGAAAGTTAATAATCTGTTTCTTTTCCTTAAACATGTGTACCCTTGTGTCGGGGACCGAGGGTTCATCCACAATATGCAACACATCCCTTATTGCCACAATCATACACTGAATGGTTTTAGTCACCCTAGGGTGCAATTTTACTTCATCATAGTCGACACTGGAATCAGAATCCGTGTCGGTAGTAGTGTCTTGTGTTAAGGGACGCTTTTGAGACCCCGACCGGCCCTGTGAGTCGGTCCAATCCGAGGATTGACCCCCTGATGTCCCCCCTAATTCAGCCTTATCAAGCCTTTTATGTAAAGATGCCACACTTGCATTCAACATATGCCACATGTCCATCCAATCTGGAGTCGGCACAACCACGGGGACACACCACTCATTTGCTCCACCTCCTCCTTGGAGAAGCCTTCCGCCTCAGACATGTCGACACACACGTACCGACACCCCACACACACAGGGATTAACCTATAAGGGGACAAAACCCCAACCAGGCCCTTAGGAGAGACAGAGAGAGAGTATGCCAGCACACACCAGCGCTTAAAAACACTGGAAAAATATGTCCAGATAGCGCTTTTCTATATATAATATGCCAATTCCCACTCACTGCGTCGCTAATGTGCCCCCCTCCTCCTTTATCCAGCCTGTGAAGTTCAGCAGGGGAGAGACCAGGGAGCCAGCGTTTTCCTCATGCAGCTTCTGTGGAGAAAATGGCGCTGGTTAGTGCTGAGGATCAAGCCCCGCCCACCCGACGACGGGCTTCGGTCCCAGTGATTTTTCAATAAAAATGGCGGGGGATCATAGATTTACTGCCTCCGCAGCCTAATCAAACTGTATTTGCCCAAATGTGAGGTTTATTGCTGCCCAGGGCGCCCCCCCCCCCCGCGCCCTGCACCCTTCAGTGCTGCTCTGTGTGTGTGTGTGTGTGTGTGTGTGTGTGTGTGTGTGTGTGTGTGTGTTTGTGTGTGTGTGTGTGTGTGTGTGTGTGTGACTGGGAGCAATGGCGCGCAGCTTACCCTCATGAAGATTTGATGTCTTCTGCCGCCTAAGATGTCTTCTGCCTTCTCTATCCGGCTTCTATCTTCGGCATCTGTGAGGAGGACGGCGGCGCGGCTCCGGGACGAACCCCAGGTGAGACCTGTGTTCCGACTCCCTCTGGAGCTAATGGTGTCCAGTAGCCTTAGAAGCAGTGCCCAACTTGACAAGCCAGCTCTGCTTCTCTCTCCTCGGTCCCACGATGCAGGGAGCCTGTTGCCAAGAGGACTCCCTGAAAATAAAAAACCTAACAAAATTCTTCTTCAACAGAAAACTCTGGAGAGCTCTCTGCAGTGCACCCATTCTCCTCTGGGCACAAGATCTAACTGAGGTCTGGAGGAGGGGCATAGAGGGAGGAGCCAGTGCACACCCATAGTCAAAGTTCTTTTTAGGTGCCCTATCTCCTGCGGAGCCCGTCTATACCCCATGGTCCTTACGGAGTCCCCAGCATCCTCTAGGACGTAAGAGAAATTACCGAGCGAACAACTCGGAATGAGGGCCATGGTTTTGCCCAACTGCTAACAAATTTGATGCTGCGATCAACTCAGAATTAGGCCCTATGGGGGTAATTCCAAGTTGATCGCAGCAGGATGTTTGTTAGCAATTGGGCAAAACCATGTGCACTGCAAGGGGGGCAAATATAACATGTGCAGAGAGAGTTAGATTTGGGTGGGGTGTGTTCAATCTGCAATCTAATTTGCAGTGTAAAAATAAAGCAGCCAGTATTTACCCTGCACAGAAACAAAATAACCCACCCAAATCTTACTCTCTCTACACGTTATATCTGCCTCCCCTGCAGTGCACATGGTTTTGCCCAATTGCTATCAAAAATCCTGCTGCGATCAACTTGGAATTACCCCCTATGTATGTAAGTGTATATGTGTCTGCCTATGGGCTGGATCAGATATACTAATGGCAAATGTGGTTTGACCGCATTCCCCATATAAAATTAGGAATATATTTATTAGCACTGGTACACATTTCCATTTTCTATTTGCATTCCCCATTTCTCTGACGTCCTAGTGGATGCTGGGAACTCTGTAAGGACCATGGGGAATAGCGGCTCTGCAGGAGACTGGGCACAACTAAAGAAAGCTTTAGGACTACCTGGTGTGCACTGGCTCCTCCCTCTATGACCCTCCTCCAGACCTCAGTTAGAATTTTGTGCCCGGCCGAGCTGGATGCACACTAGGGGCTCTCCTGAGCTCTTAGAAAAGAAAGTTATATTTAGGTTTTTTATTTTCAGTGAGATCTGCTGGCAACAGACTCACTGCTACGAGGGACTTAGGGGAGAGAAGCGGACCTACCTGCTTGCAGCTAGCTTGGGCTTCTTAGGCTACTGGACACCATTAGCTCCAGAGGGATCGATCACAGGCCCAGCCTCGGTCGTCAAAGCCAGAAGCACCAGAAGCAAGAAGATGTTCCTGAAAATCGGCGGCAGAAGACTTCGGTCTTCATTAAGGTAGCGCACAGCACTGCAGCTGTGCGCCATTGCTCCCCATGCATACCACACACTCCGGTCACTGATGGGTGCAGGGCGCTGGGGGGGGGGGCGCCCTGGGGCTGCAATAAGAGTACCTTACTGGCAAAATAACACATAATATAGTCATTAAGACTATATATGTGTAAAATCCCCTGCCATATATTCCATAAAAAAGCGGGAGAAGCCCGCCGAGAAAGGGGCGGGGCTATCTCCCTCAACACACTGGCGCCATTTCCTCTCACAGCTCCGCTGGAAGGACGCTCCCAAGGCTCTCCCCTGCAGTTTCCAGACTTAATAGGGTAAAAAAGAGAGGGGGGGGCACTAAATTTAGGCGCAGTATCTGTATATTAATAGCAGCTATAAGGGAAAAATCACTGTATGTATAGTGTGAATCCCTACATTATATATAGCGCTCTGGTGTGTGCTGGCATACTCTCTCTCTGTCTCACCAAAGGACTTTGAGGGGTCCTGTCCTCAGTCAGAGCATTCCCTGTGTGTGTGCGGTGTGTCGGTACGGCTGTGTCGACATGTTTGATGAGGAGGCTTATGTGGAGGCGGAGCAGGTGCCGATAAATGTGATGTCACCCCCTGTTGGGTCGACACCTGAGTGGATGGTTATGTGGAAGGAATTACGCGACAGTGTCAACTCCTTACATAAAAGGTTTGACGACATAGCAGATGTGGGACAGCCGGCTTCTCAGCCCGTGCCTGCCCAGACGTCTCAAAAGCCATCAGGGGCTCTAAAACGCCCGCTACCTCAGATGGCAGACACAGATGTCGACACGGATACTGACTCCAGTGTTGATAGAGATAAAAGCTGAGCTACCATTCTTAATTATAATAATGCAATTCATTTTAATATTACAAAGAGATTTGATTAAACTAGCTTGAACATATGGAAAATATAAAAGCTTGTGTTATATAACATCGTGTGTGAAAGTGTGCATCTGGTACCCTGCTCTCTCCTCAGAAACAGAAAACATCTAAATGTAGCTCCAGATAAGCAGAAGGACAAGGGGCATATGAAGTTATATAATTGTGTTAATCATTTACTGCCAATATGTGTGTATAAATAACGAAGCTGACCAAAGTAAAGCAGATTACTTATGAGACATGCGGCTGTGTGTGTCTTTGAGTTCTCTCAGCAATACATTACGACCTGGTATCCACAGGTGACATGATAATGGACAAGGGACCAAACCGGGGCCACCTAGACGGCTCTATCGTTTAATGGGGGCTCGTCCGGGATGACTAACACAAGGATAAGCATCTAATGAGAGTTTCTGTGTTGGAGGCAAATTGTTCTCAAGGACTCTGATTTCACATTGGGTGAGTAAAACGATGGGACTGCAGCCATATTTTGCTCAAAATCAGACTTCTTGAGTGTAATTCTAGAGACAATGTGCATTTATGTTTTTCCTTGAACTGTCATTATAAAGAAACCCACTTATCTTGTCACACAGCCTAGATTACTTGAATTATGTTGTATTGCGCAGCTAAAAAGTATTGCTTGTTGTAATCTAAGGCAGATACAGGTGTATTGCTTGCGCAGCTAAAGTTTATTGCTTGTTGTAATCTAAGGCATATACAGGTGTATTGCTTAGCTAAGGTGCATTGCTTGTTGCAGCTACAGTATAAAGCTAAGGCATAAGGCGTAAGGCATATTGCAGTTGTTGTCATATGTTTGTATGTTCTATATGTATGCTGAATGACTGAATCTGTGTCTATGTCTTATTAGCGCATGCGCCCACAGAACAATTGGAATAGTATACAAAGGCGTACCTAGTTTGCAATTGTGTGCGGTACAGAGGTGTACTAAGGTTGATTATTATGCAGGATTTACCCAGTGTTTTTTGCAACGTAGATAACCATCTCAGAATAGGAAAGGCATTTTAACAGAATTTGCTAGTATTGTGGGATATCATTTGGATGCTCAATTGTTGTCAGTGCATAGAAATGAACCATATCCTTTATGCTTAGCTGATTAACCTACTGATCATTTTAAAAAAAAAAAATACCAGCAGTGTCCAACAAGTTGTCAGAAAAGTTAGAAGACTGAATATGGTGTTTTAGATTGCATGTATTGTAAATGTGATTTAGTACAGTCAGACAAGTTCAGTAGAAACAAAAATAGGCTGAGAAAGGTTTGTGTCCAGACAAAACTTATAGCCAGTGATACACAGATACTTCTCGTTCAAGGACATATCCCTCTTCACCGCAGGTGGATTCGGCCACACCCAGAGGGCTTAATTACCCCAATGGGAGGGAAAGGGAGTAAGATGAAGCGCTTAGCAGAACGTGAGGGAAGGAGAGGATTTAAGCGTATTAACGCTATCCTTAAAAGAGCTAATTTTCCAAAGGATGGAATCTTAGATACAGAGGCTTGGAAAAGGTTCCAGGCCACAGATAGTCACTGGTTACAAAAGAAAGGTTATTTGGACACTGTAAATATATGGCTTATTGTTTCACAAGAACTGGAAGATGAGGAAAGAATTAGACAGGAAGATTGTAGGTCTAATATAATACCACCACCCAATGTTACAATAACATGTTATGCTATTTATAATGATGGGAATGTGGAAGGGGGGTCAGCCCCCTCAGCAGTATCAATGCATGCAGAATCAAGGACACATGATAAAGCAGGAGTTTTAACTCCTTCAGCAACATATGCAGAACAAATGACACCTGAAAAACTTTATGAAAATACTTTAAGTTATAAAAACAATCCAGAAGGTACACTGGTTCTTAGGGATGTTATCCACTACCCTGAAAGAAAGTGTCTTTATTGTGGGAGATGTGTTCCGGAGGGAAGTGAAAAATGTTTCTTTTGTGGTAACTGGGTAGAGACAAATTCAGGACCATGTGAATCACAAAATGTTAAACCAAAAACTCCAGGGATATTTAGGAGGTTGTGGAACTTTGCTAGTAGTCCTAACAGAGATCCAAGAGGAATATCATGTAAAAATTACAATGTAATGCCTGTTAGAGTTAGTAGTCATGCTAATCCCAGACATACAACTGACAGGTTACCTGGGGCTGAAGGTTATATTGCAGCATATGTGGAGCAGGAACAATACATACCCTGGCTCCCTTCAGAGGTTATGCGTACTGTAAATGACTTACCAGATATCAGAAAAAGTCCAGCTGAATTTGAAAAAAAGATTAAACAAGTGTATCTTGTGTATAGACCGTGTTGGGTTGATTTAGAACAGATTCTTAGAGCTTCCATAGGAATAGGTGAATATAATATGCTTCTTGCCATAGCTCCCCAGGAGGCAGATAGTGATAGGGGGAAAATTGAGAATGCTCCCCTTGAAGCCAACCGCTATACTATGGCTTCAGGCTCACAACTGTTGTATAGAGTACAAGTCAGATGTAAGCAAATCAGAGACACTGCACCAGCTGAACCTGATCTGGTACAAAAAAACCTCAGCATAAGGGAATACTATGACAAATTGTCAGTTAAACAAGAAAATGAAGGATTTCCCATTGCAGAGGCTAACAACGCCAGACTGTTTAAGACCAGGTTTTTTAATGGACTTAGACCTGAATACAGGCAGCAGTTGTATGCAGTCCGACCAGAAGCAAATTTGATGAACATTACCTCACTAGTAGAAGTCCTAGAAGGGATTCAAGATAACGAGAAAGAAAGGAGAGATAAGAGAACTTCCAAAGCACCAGCTGTTACTATACATGTAGTGCAGGCTGCCCAGTCTAACACCAAGACAAATAAGGTCCAAAATCAAGGTAAAGGTGTTAATAACTCCAGGCCCTACACCACAAGAAATGTGCAGGGTGAAGACATGACTGGTAAATGTTTTTGGTGCAAGGTTTCAGGTCATCAGAAGAAGAAAAGCAGAAAATACCAGGCATGGCTGAAATCTAAGGACTCTGGGGGTAATTCCAAGTTGATCGCAGTAGGAAATTTTTTAGCAATTGGGCAAAACCATGTGCACTGCAGGGGGGGCAGATATAACATGTGCAGAGAGAGATAGATTCGGGTGTGGTGAGTTCAATATGCAATCTAAATTGCAGTGTAAAAATAAAGCAGCCAGTATTTACCCTGCACAGAAACAAAATAATCCACCCAAATCTAACTCTCTCTGCACATGTTATATCTGCCCCCCCTGCAGTGCACATGGTTTTGCCCAACTGCTAAAAAATTTCCTGCTGCGATCAACTTGGAATTACCCCCTCTGTCCCAACCTTCACGGTACAACAGGAATGACTGAATCCTGCTACGGGGTCCACCTACTCAAGTGACACCTACACTGACCCCATAAAAGGTACTGTTATGCTTACTCTACCTACAGGAAACACCCTAGAATGCCTTTTGGACACTGGAGCAGCAGTCACTGTACTTAAGAAAACTGATGTCCCAGAAGAACTCTTAACCAGCCACTATGTCGATGGGACAGGACTGGGAGGACAGCCCCTCCCTCTTCAAAGAGTGAATTTGTTGGGAGCTGATATCCTTAACATCATGCAAGCTACTATTCAGTATACCCCACAAGGAATCAAGTATACCAGCAATATTCCAGCTATCATGAAGCCTAGCATTGAAGCAGCAATTGAAGTTTATCTACATGCAAGTTTTGTATGACAGCACAAAGAAAGAGGCTTCAAGCTACACCACAGAGCAAGTTGAAGAAGCAGTTTGGAAACTCAAGGCTGCCATACCATCTCCACCGGCATTGGGTCTGCCAGACTACACCAAGCCATTTACGCTTTATTGCCATGAGGAAAGAGGTCATGCACTTGGAGTCATTATGCAACTGCATGGAAGCAAGCAACGCCCAGTGGCTTATCTTTCAAGCAAACTGGACAACATTATCCAAGGAGCACCCACCTGCATCAGAGCAGTTGCAGCAACAGCAGTTCTCAAACAGAAATGCATAGACATTGTGCTTAATCATGAACTGATCATTCAGGTACCACATGCGGTGACTGAAATACTACAGCAAGCCAGAACCAAGCACTTATCAGCTGCAAGACTCACCAAGTATGAAGTAGCTCTACTAAGTGCCACAAATGTCACCATCAAAAGATGTACCACCCTCAACCCAGCAACTCTACTACCAGCTCTATTGCAGGAAGAAGGAGCAGAGTATGAATCTCTAGATTCAAAAGGAGGGAGAAGAGAGACATATAATATCTCTAGCAATGGTACCCAGAATAACCAGGATGATGAGGACCACATGAACTATGGGAATGCAGAAAGTGATGAAAATATTCACAATAAAATTTTTTTTCCCATGACTGCATGGCTCTGATGGAACAAGAGACTCAACCAATACCTCATGTCACAGACACAACACTTCCTGATGCACAGCACAATCTCTATGTGGATGGTTCAAGATACTATGAGGATGGGATTCCTTATACAGGATACGCAGTAACCACTAAACATGAAGTTGTGGACTCAGGATCCCTACCATTCCAGCACAAGATTGTGGGCCAGATATGGAAAAGCAGAGGCTTCAAGAAGGCAAGTGGCGAAGACATACAACGTTCTTCCCTGATCAGACACCAGTTGAGAGCTCTGCAAGGGCCACAGAAAATGTTGCAGTAATGAAGATCCAGGCACATGAAGAAATGACACTCCTGAAACAAGAGGCAACAATCTGGCAAGATGCTGAAGCCAAGAGGGCAGCAAAATGCCCCCAGCAGATAAGGCAAGCCTATACAGTAACCATTCCAGTGCCAGACCAAATGCCTGATTATGCTACGCTGATTGAACTTCAGAACCAAGCAGGAGAGAGTGAGAAAGAAGCCTGTGGAAAGAGAAAGCAACGAAACAACCAGTAAAGGTAGCCATCTACACCACACATACAGAAGTAACAGAAAGAAGCAAAGCCTCAAATGCCTGATCTACAGGATTTGACGAAATTTCAGGAACAAGCAGGTCCTAAAAAAAAAAAAAGCAGCATGGCAGAGAAGAGGAGCCAGACAAGAAGAAGAAACTGGCTTATGGAAATTAGAAGAAAATTTATACTTACCCAGAAGCTTATACCCCTTTATGTGTTAAGTCAGCCATGGACTCACACACCTGGGAAATTATCAGATTGGAAACTTAGTCACAGAAAAGATGGATAGCTCCAGAATTTTATCCAGATGCAGCCAAGTTTGTACAAGCCTGCTGGATATGTGGAAATGTCCAATCCAGGACAGAAGGTCAAGACAACCCTTGGAGCAATCCCCAAAAGTTATTTTCCAGACTGCAAATTGACTATAACTAACTGCCAAAGATGTATTGATAGTCACAGACATTTTTCAGTTATTGGCCAATGGCAAAAGCTACAGCAAGATCAATAGATAGAAAATTAAGTTCAGAAGATATTTGCAGATAAGGAGTACCAGAAGTTACAGTATCAGATTAGTGAGTGTGTCACAGAAACCAGAAAGGGATGCTAAAGTGTTCTTACTGAAGAAACTGACACCTCTGTGTGTTCTCTAGTTTTTTTTATCTCCCAGATTCAGGAGCAGATCTGAATCCCCACAAGCTTTAACCAGGAGATTGGGTGTATCTGGAAAGACACGTGAAAAAGTCACTTGAGCCCAGATTTGATGGTCCATATCGAGTGTTTCTGACCACGCCCACTTCTGTGTCAATTAAGGAAAGAGAAACTTGGGTTCCACTGCAATTTTGCTCAAGTTAAGTTTGAACGATGAAATATGCAAACATGCAAAGGAGATTGTTGAAATAGTGATGTTTTTTAGCAAATTGCATATATCTGAATTTAAGATTCTATTTTGTTTCCCTTCCTTTCAGCTTGAAAGAAATTTGTAAAGTGTAAACTCAAAGAAGAAACTACAGAAGAGCTTGGCAAGAAGGAGCCGTGAGCAGTCTACCTTAATGGATATGATGTGAACGGTTCTTTACCTTCCGTGGGATAGAGTGACTGACAAGCACCGTCCTATGGGAACATAGCCTTTAGCACCATTATAGCTAGACTGTTTGCTTAGTCTCTTTTAGGTAGAGTTTATGTGATGCCTTGTAGCTCAACTGTAATGTCATATTGTAATACCAGATGAACCTGTAATGTTTGATTATTATAAATAGGAGGGAAACTGATAGAGATAAAAGCTGAGCTACCATTCTTAATTATAATAATGCAATTCATTTTAATATTACAAAGAGATTTGATTAAACTAGCTTGAACATATGGAAAATATAAAAGCTTGTGTTATATAACATCGTGTGTGAAAGTGTGCATCTGGTACCCTGCTCTCTCCTCAGAAACAGAAAACATCTAAATGTAGCTCCAGATAAGCAGAAGGACAAGGGGCATATGAAGTTATATAATTGTGTTAATCATTTACTGCCAATATGTGTGTATAAATAACGAAGCTGACCAAAGTAAAGCAGATTACTTATGAGACATGCGGCTGTGTGTGTCTTTGAGTTCTCTCAGCAATACATTACGACCTGGTATCCACAGGTGACATGATAATGGACAAGGGACCAAACCGGGGCCACCTAGACGGCTCTATCAGTGTCGACGATGATGAGACTAGTGTACATTCCAATAGAGCCACACGTTACATGATTACGGCAATGAAAAATGTGTTGCATATTTCTGATATTACCCCAGGTACCACAAAAAAGGGTATTATGTTTGGGGAGAAAAAACTACCAGTGGTTTTTCCCCCTTCTGATGAATTAAATGAAGTGTGTGAAGAAGCGTGGGCTTCCCCCGATAAGAAACTGTTAATTTCTAAAAAGTTACTAATGGCGTACCCTTTCCCGCCAGAGGACAGGTCACGTTGGGAGACATCCCCTAGGGTGGATAAAGCGCTCACACGTCTGTCAAAGAAGGTGGCACTACCGTCTCCGGACACGGCCGCCTTAAAGGAACCTGCAGATAGAAAGCAGGAGGCTATCCTGAAGTCTGTATATACACACTCAGGCATTATACTGAGACCAGCTATTGCTTCAGCATGGATGTGCAGTGCTGCAGCTGCGTGGTCAGATTCCCTGTCAGAAAACATTGATACCTTAGACAGGGACACTATATTGCTAACCGTAGAGCACATTAAAGATGCACAGAGGGATATTTGCCGGCTGGCATCTAAAATAAACGCAATGTCCATTTCTGCCAGGAGAGGATTGTGGACTCGGCAGTGGACAGGTGATGCTGATTCTAAAAGGCACATGGAAGTTTTGCCTTACAAGGGTGAGGAGTTGTTTGGGGATGGTCTCTTGGACCTCGTTTCCACAGCTACAGCTGGGAAATCAGCATTTTTACCCCATGTTCCCTCACAGCCAAAGAAAGCACCGTATTATCAGGTACAGTCCTTTCGGCCCCAGAA